>NC_058418.1:12821584-13007820 GCF_002201575.2 Neomonachus schauinslandi | reverse complement strand
TCTTTCTTTCTTTCTTTCTTTCTTTCTTTCTTTCTTTCTTTCTTTCTTTCTTTCTTTCTTTCTTTTCTTCCTTTCTTTTTCTTTCTTTTCTTTCTTTCTTTTTTTAAGATTTTATTTATTTACTTGACAGAGAAAGCACAGCGGGGGGAGCGGCAGAGGGAGAAGGAGAAGCAGGCTCCCAGCTGAGCAGGGAGCCCGATGTGGGGCTTGGTCCCAGGACCCTGGGATCATGAGCGGAACCACCCAGGCACCGCATCTCTTCACTATTTCTAATTAACTTCCTAAGGTCCCCTCTACACCCAAAAGCTTTCCCTGACCCATTCCCTCCCTAAGAACAGGGAAGACTCTGGGCTCGCGTTCATGCACTTGATAAGCTAAATAAATGCACCGAGCACTGTTCTATGCGCTGAGAATATAGCAATGAACAACACATGCAAATCCCCACCCTTCCGGAGTTCATCTTCTAGTGGGAGAAACAGATACCAACCAAGATATTAGAAGGCAATAAAAGTGCTTTGGAGAAAATAACAGCAGGGAAGGAAGATAGGACTGTTGGAGGAGGGGTGACATTTCTTAATCCGTGGTCAAAGAATGCATCAGGTGACTTGGGCAGAGCTAAAAGAGGTGAGGAGTGAGGTATGCACCTATCTGGGGAAAGAAAGTTCTAGGTAGTGAGGATTATATGTGCAAAGGGCCTGGGGCAGGGAAAGTATGGAGGGTCGAGAAGCAGTGAGGGGTGTGGTTGGGGCAGAGTTAGCAGGCTGAATGGAAGGAGATGAGAGCAGGGAAAATTGTGTGGGGTCTTGTGTGCCACGGGGAGGACTTTGGCTTTTACTCTGAATGAGCTGGAGCTATGGAAGGTTCTTGAACAGAGAAGGGCTGTGATCTGACATGGGAGCACTCTGTCTGCAGGTGGGAAACAGAGTGTGGGAGTGGAGGTGAGAGCAGGAAGACCAAGAAGGAGGCTGCTGCAGTGAATCAGGTAGCAGACAAGGATGGATAAGATCAGGGTGCAGGCAGAGCAAGGAGGGAGGAGTGAGCAGATTCTGCATAAGTATTGGGAATTTTGTGCCTTGTAGTTTTTTTGTTTTTTTTTTTTCTTTTTTAAAGATTTATTTATTTGACAGAGAGAGAGAGAGACAGCACAAGTAGGCAGAGTGGCAGGCAGAGGGAGAGGGAGAAGCAGGCTTCCCGCTGAGCGGGGAGCCCGATGCGGGACTCGATCCCAGGATCCTGGGATCATGACCTGAGCCGAAGGCAGCCGCCCAGCTGACTGAGCCACCCAGGCGCCCCCATGCCTTGTAGTTTTATAATATTAATATTTAGCCTCATATTCATTCCACAAAGCAAAACAAGTGCTACTATGAGAAATTACTAAAAACCTCCAGGAGAATGCACTGGTCTGTTCCATTCATTGCTGTATCACCCAGTACCTAGAACAAGGCCTGGCCCAGAGTGAGTGCTTCATTTGGTTGTTCTCTCTCTCTCTCTCTCACACACACACACACAAACACACACACTGGCCAAGAATTTTCAGAGATTATGATTTTATTCATTTTAAAACTTTTTTAAAAAGTACGACATGCTTACAGAAAAGTGCATGCAACTGTACAGCTTTACGAGTTATCACAAAGGAAAGAATCCATACCACCACCACCCAACCCACAAATAGAACATTACCAGTACTCTAAAAGCCCCCCTGTGACCCTTACGTCTCTTTCACTATGTACCCTGTTCCCACCTTGCTTTCTTCACTTCATAACATATCCTGGAGATCAGCACAGTACAGTGTATACAAATACGCCTTATTTTACCTTCATCTGCAGAGTTGTCCATCATGTAGATCAACTAGTCCCCTACTGATGGACATCTGAATTGTCTTTTTTTTTAATTGCAGCATTGTTGTGAAGCTCAGAAATACTATAGATGAATACCCTGACATATTGAATTATTCAACAATGTACATTTCTTTTTCTGTCAATTGCCTGTGTATATCCTCCACTCAATTTTTTTTCCTAATCAGACTTATTGATTTGAAGGAGTTCTCTACATATTGTGGATATAAGCCTTTACTACGTATGTTGCAAATCTTTCCTCCAGGTTAATCACTGGCCATTTATTCATTCAATAAATATGTACTGAGCATCTACTATGTGCTAGGTGCTGGGAATAAAGTGGTGAATGAGGCAGATGTAGTCTCTGCCTTTGAGTTACTTCTAATTGGGCAGAAATTCAAATAAAAGTAATTTTATTTTATTTATTTATTTATTTATTTTTTAAAGATTTTATTTATTTGAGAGAGCGAGAATGAGAGAGAGCACATGAGAGGGGGGAAGGCCAGAGAGAGAAGCAGGCTCCTCGCCGAGCAGGGAGCCCGATGCGGGACTCGATCCCGGGACTCCAGGATCATGACCTGAGCCGAAGGCAGTCGCTTAACCAACTGAGCCACCCAGGCGCCCCCAAATAAAAGTAATTTTAAAGTGTAATAAATGCTAGGAAGGAAAGAAGCAAGCAGGAAAGCGTCTGGGACAGAGAGTAACAGAGGGAATCCACTTTAAGTGAGGTGGCTGTGGAAGGCCTCTCTAAGGTAATAACATGTAAGCTGACATTTGAAGGATGAGAAGCAGTTAGTCATATGGCAAGTGGAAAGAACAGCATATCGCAAAGTAGTGAAGTGGGAAAATTTGTCATGTTCGGTACATTGAAAGATCAGGTTCCCGAATCATAATTGGCAAGGACAGTGATTGGAGATGAGTCAGAAGAGGTGGACAGGGGAATTATAGGACGAGGTGAAGAATTTGATTTTATTGTAAGAGAAATTTATAGCCAATGGTCCCCCTTATATGTTAAGAAGAGTCGAGTAACAGTGAGAATGTATTACAAAAGGGGAAGAGCAGATAGGAGGCTGTTGGCGTTGTTAGCATGAATGAGGGTGATGGTTGCACCAGGTGGGCATAAGAAAGGCAGAATTCAGGTATGCTTTGATACAACCCAACAGGATTTGTTGATGAACTGCGTGGGGGGCAATGGGGAGGGAAGAATCAAGAACGATCCCTATTTTTGGACTGCTACAGTGAGTATTGGCAGTGCTATTCACAGAGGTGGGGAAGGCCATCATAGGAAGGGTGGGGGACAGGGTTGGAAAGTTCAAATTTTGACTGTGGATTGGATGGACACATTAAATTCTCACTCCAACTCTATGAGGTAGGTACTTTTATGAACTCTGCTTTAAATATGATGCTGTTGGGGCACCTGGGTGGCTCAGTCGGTTAAGCGTCTGACCCTTGGTTTTGGCTCCGGTCATGATCTCAAGATCTTGAGATGGGAGCCCCGCATCATGCTCCGTGCTCAACAGGGAGTCTGCTTGAGATTCTCTCCTTCTCCCTTTCCCTCTCCCACTGCCCCTTCCCCTGATCACATGCTTTCTCTTAAATAAATAGATAAATACATACATACATACATACATACATACATACATAAGATGGTTTTGAGTGAATATTTGAGTTCCTTCAAAATTCTTATGTTGGAACCTAATCCCCAATGTGATAGTATTTGGAGGTGGGGCCTTTGAGAGGTGATTAGGTCATGAGGGTGGAGCCCTCAGGAATGAAATTAGTGCCTTTGTAAAAAAGGTCCCAAAGGGCCCCCTTGCCCCTCTGCAATGTGAGGACACAAGAGAAGACAGCCAACTATGAACCAGGGAGAGGGCTCTCGCCAGGCACTGAGTCCAGTGGTGCCTTGATCTTGGACTTCCCAGCCTCCAGAACTGTGAGAAATAAATTTCTGCTGTTTATGTCATCCATTCTATGGTATTTTGTTATAGCAGCTGCACAGACTAAGACATATGAGGAAACTGAGTGACAGAGAAATTAACTTGTTGGATTATAAATGATCAAGCTAGAATCTATTCATCCCTCTTTCCATTTTTGACTCCTTCTCTCCATCCAATTTTTCATCTTTTCTTCATCTACTCTTTTAATTATCCCTGTCCCTATCTTCCCATTTCTCCACCCCCCATCCACCCATCCATGTCTCCTTCCTCCCTCCCTCCCTTTACTCTCCCTTCTACCCACCCATAATCCATCTACCCATCCATCCATCCATCCATCCATCTTTTCACCCCCCAATAAATATTCCTTGTGTGCCAGATGCCCCAGGCATCTGGCAGCTGCTGTGCAAGAAGGAAAGTCAGGGAGGAGAAGGCATAAGACAGACACATTGGCATGCAGCTTAGCCTAAGATATTTATTCAATGCTCTCACAGTTGGCCTCGGCGGCTCCTCAAAGGGGTAGAACAGTGTAGGGGCACACAGGGACACTGTGCACCCTCCAATTATTGCAATCTCCAGGAGGGTCAGGTCATGAAGTCCTCATTCCCAGTAGATGACTGATCAGCTGTCACTGTAAGAGACAGACTCTTAGCACTTCCTCTTACAGACTGAGCACTTACCCTGACTGCCCCCCTTCCCATGAGGACCCAGGTGCCCCTGCCCCAAGTGGCCTGGCTTCCATGCTATATCCCTCACCATGGGGAGAAGTCCTGTGCTCTCCAGCTCTCCGTCATCATCTTCCAGAGTCATGCCCGTCATTGGTCTGGTCCCCATCAAAGTTTCCACAGACCCCACACAGCTTCCCGGCATGGTCTTCGCTGACCATCACAGCCAGCTGCCCTTTGCTGCGAAGCCACACCTGGATTCCTGCTTTCTGATTAACACTCACGGAGCCATCGGGATTCTTATATATGGACACAGATGCTGATAACTCAACTGGGAGAGACACATGGAGACCATTCACCTGGTGGTGGTAGGGGAAAACAGAGGTGAGGCTAGAGCCACAAAAATGCTGGAGGGTTACCAGGATGGAGACTCCAAGGAAGACAACAAGTTCAAGGAGCAAAAGCAGAGACACAGGTGCCAAAAGAGACAAAGATATGGATGGAGGCACTGTATGGAGAGAGGCATACATAAGCTAGCTGGCGATTTGGACAGATGGTTAAAAGGACAGACAGGTTGACAGAGAGATGGGTCAATGGATAAGTAAGGATGCACAAAACATTCCAAGGGCAACTGGGGTGGCGAGGAGCACTTTGTACCAGACAGATAAACACACAATCGAACCCCAGCATCATCCTGTCTGGTTCTGCTTTTCAAAATAAAAAAACACTTGTATGTGTTTGTAAGTTACTGGTTCCCTAACAAAAGCAACTTCATGCCTTATTTTTTCAGTGCTGATGTCTAAAGACAATTAATGACCTAGAAAGTATCATAATCATGTGAGAAAATTACTGTTTCTCTGTCATAAGCTGTGGACTCAGTAACCTTGGGAACCATATGAGTTTTTTCCTTTAAATAACTGTTGTTTATTTTCATTGATGAGTTAATCCTTCTAGAGCTAGACTCCCTAGAGAACCTTCTTTGAAATAAAAGTTCTTTTTTTCTAAATGATTTCTGTCTGAGTCTTCCTCTGCCAGTTGATTGGAAAGATAGGTAGATATTATATGGATGGATGGATGGATGGATGGATGGATGAATGAATAGATGGGTGGATGGATAGATGGGTGGATGGACAGATGGATGGATGGATGGATGGATGGATGGACGGATGGATGGATGGGTGGATGGATGGATTGGTGGTGGATGGGTGGATGCGTGGTTGGATTGTTGGGTGGATGGGTAGAAGGAAAGAAGGAATAGGGGAAGGGAAAATGGAGGGAAGGAGAGAGGGGAAATGGGAAACAGGGGTAGAAGAATAGATGGCTGGAAGGAAGGAGAGAAAGAGAGATAGACATAGCGAAGGATAGTTGGAGGGGTGGATGCAAAGTTTCACCAGGCTTCAAGCTTTGGAAGTAAAAGAACTGGGTCTGAATCATCTGTGTCACTCAGCGCATGGTCTGCTGTTGTAGTGGGAACAGAGCTGAATGTATTCACAAAAACAACCTTTTCCTGGGAATCCTCTTTGGGTGGCCAGGCCCCGTTCTTTGTACTGGGGACAAAGTGACAATCAAGATGGACAGGACTACTGCCCACCTGAGGATTATATTCTAGGGGTGGCAAAATGCAACAAACACAAACAAATAATGGATGACTTCAGAGAGAGAGAAGTGTCTTGAAGGAAATCAAATAGAGCGATAGCATGGAGACTGGGATGGAGAGGAGGAACTTCTGTAGGTGGTCAGGAAAGGCCTTCCTGGAGAAGCAGTGCTGGAACCGAGACCTGGAGGACAAGAAGGTGTCAACTCAGACCACCTGGGAGAAGAGCCTTGCAGCAGTGGGAACAGCACACGTGAAGGCCCGAGGTAGGGACAAGCTTGGTTTGCTGAAAGGTCAGCCCGGCCTGTCATTAGTATAGCTAACAAGGGATGGAGTTACTGGAAACGGGGTTGGAGGCCAGCAGGAGTCAGATCACACAAAGCCTCGTCCGTAGGCCAAGGAAGGGAGGTGGCTTGAGTTTGGAATGCTGCTCTAGGAAGCCACCACAGAGTTTTCCACCTGATCTAATTCCCAGTTCTAGAGCATCTGTCAGCTCTGTAGAGAACTGTTTCTCTCAATAGAGGGGCAAGGGGAGGTCAAGAGTAGGTGTCTGTTAACCTGAATTATGGATCAAGGAGATGGCTTGAGAAAAGGAATGAGTGGTCCAGATTACCTGAAAGAGAGAACACAAGCCTCCCTGTTTCCAGCAGGGCTGTGTCTCGGCCCATCTCCATGTGCTGGTGGGGGGATGCAGACCATCCACTGAGGGGGTTGTGTGTGGAGCACCAGCTGTCTCCCTCCACTGAACCCAGAAGACCCCAGTGGATGTCTCTGCAATCAATAAACAGGTCATAAAAATAGGGATATGCTCCTCTAGGAACTTCAGTGTGGCCTGACGTCCATGTTTGGGTCTGGGACTCTCCCATGCGGGCCGTGAATGACTGGACCGTAAGTCAGCCATCAGTCCTCAGTTTGGCCAGATTCTCTCTCAGAAATCTGGAATGGGGGTGGCGAGAACAATGGTTTTGGCAAATGCAAATGTACGTGAGAGGAAGTCAAGGGGCAAAGGGAGGGGGCACCAGGGCTGGAACAGACCCTTGGAGGCAGACAATGATAGGCCGAGGGGGTCCCGAAGAGAAAGCTGAGGGACAGGAAGAGGGAAGGATCAGTGGCCCAGCATCATCAGAGTCCATGAGAAGTTCCTACTGAACACTGCACTTGGACACGATCGTGGCCCCTTGTATCCACAGTTATCCCCAGCACCGTGTTCCCACCAACGTGGTTGGGAACTGAGCCTGGTGCTGGTGGGTTCAAAGCCTGGATCTCTCCCAGGCACTGTCTGAATGCCTTGAACGAATGATTTCACCTTCTTGGGCTCTCGTTTATCCTCTGTGTAAAATGGAGATAATGGTCCCTGTCTTTGTGGGGAACTAAAAAGAATGAAACTGATTTGATGAATATGAAGTCCAAAAGATAGAGGTACAAATCCAGATATTACCGCCAGGGCACCTGGATCCAGCTACGCCTGAGGCTCTACCCCCGGATTTTCTAGTTCTGGAGGGCCAAGAAGTTCCTTTTTGCTCAAGGCAATCTGAATTCGGGTTTCTGCTGCTTATAACCAATAGAGTTTAGACTAACTCTATGATCAAAACAACTAATTGACTTGAGCGTGTTTTCGCTCCTCAAGAACTCAGCCGGAACAGAGAGACTAAGTTTGAAATACTGAGACAAATACCAATCCAGAGACTAAACTACAGAGATCTGGATAAAGAAAGCACAAGGCAGATGGGCAGCCAGGATTGTAGGGGCATGGCAGCAGGAAGGACAAAAGCCCAGGGGAGACGTGCCCCCATACCCAGGCTTACCCACACTCCGTTCTCTGAGCTCAGAATCACCAGCCCATCCTCGAAGAAGATGTGAACCTGGTTCACAGGTCCAATTTTGCCTTCACAGGCCTGGAGGACAGCCACCACACGGAACCAGGGAATGGTGTCTGGTAGCCCCGGGCAGCGGGAAGACAGTTCGTAGATGCCCTGGGAGCGGAAAGCTCCATGGGACCCATCGAAGGTGGTGAGGTTGGCATCCACAGAGAGGGAACAGAGACCCTGGGGGGCCCAGCAGTTCTGGGTCCCGGCCCGGACCTCACAGACCCGGTCTGGCCCACAGCTGGCTGCCTTGCACGTCAGGCCAGTGTTTGGGGAGCAGGAACAGTGCTGGCGGCAGTCTGAGCTCAGCAGTGAGGAGTTCACCTGTGCACAGAGAGAGGGGCCAGGTGGCCGGGGTGTGGCAGATGGCGCCCATGGCCGCAATCTCCCAAACCCTCTGTATCTACATAGAGTGACTTGGCACCAACTTCCATTGAACCACGGAGTTTACTTCCCCTTTCCCCAGGAATCTGGGTTCACCTTAACGCTATGCTTGGCTTGTTATAAGGCAGCAGAAGCAATGCCGTCCCAGGTTCAAGGTTGGACCTCATGGGACCGCAGTTTTCTCTCCTTCTCTCTCTCTCTCCCTCCCTTCCTCCCTTCTTCTCTCTCTCTTTCTTGGAACCCTGCCCATAAGAACAAGCATGGGCTAGCCTGCTGGAGAATGAGACTCCACGGAACAGAGACAATGATCCCAGCTGTCACATTGTATGCCAGGCAGCCCTCAGCGGACCCGTCGCAGGGCTAGAGATGTATGAGTGATTCCCGGAACAGCGGAGGAACCACCCAGCTGAGTCCACCCCAAAGAGCAGACTCCCAGAATCATGACCTCAACAAATAGTTGTTTTAAGCCACTATGTTTTGGGGTAGTTTGTAACCCAGTAAAAGCCAACTGATACCAGGTAAGACAGAGAGCCCAGAGTCTTGACACCCACAGCCCAGACCATGGGACCCCGGGAACCCAACTCCGGGAGATAATTTTTTTCTCTGAGTGGCTGCTCTCTCTTCACTGCATTCTCAAGTTGTCCTCATCTCCCAAATCCTTAACTGCTACTTTGCTCAGGGCGCAGTCCTTAGACCTTTTCCTTCTCTCTCTGTGTTTACTACCTGGTGATCTCATCAAATCTCATCAAAAGCAGCGTCTGATCCTCATTTGGACTCTGGCCAAGGGGGGTGGGTGATTGTCGCAGAGGACATTATTGGGACCACCGATAAAATTCAAATGGAATATTTATAGTATTGAATCAGTGTTCATTTCCCGATTTTGAAATTAATCACATCATAATCATGTAAATGAATTTCCTTATTCTTAGGAAATGCTAAAGTACTAAGGGGTAAAGGGGCACTATGTCAGCATCACTCTCAAATAGTTCATAAAAAATGTGCATATATACTTATATAGAGAGGATGATAAAGCAAACGTGTCGGGGCGCCTGGGTGGCTCAGTCAGTTAAACTTCTGCCTTTGGCTTGGGGCACCTGGGTGGCTCAGATGGTTAAGCATCTGCCTTCGGCTCAGGTCATGATCCCAGGGTCCTGGGATCGAGCCCCGCATCGGGCTCCTTGCTCAGCGGGAAGCCTGCTTCTCCCTCTCCTTCTACTGCTCCCCCTGCTTGTGCTCTCTCGCTCTGTCAAATAAATAAAATCTTTAAACAAACAAACAAACAAACAAAAAACATCTGCCTTTGGCTCAGGTCATGATTTCAGGGTCCTGGAATCGAGTCCCATATTGGGCTCCCTGCTTAGCAGGGAGTCTGCTTCTCCCTCTCCTTCGCTCCTCCCCCTTGCTCATTCTCTCTCTCTCTCTCAGATAAATAAATAAAATCTTAAAAAAAAAAGCAAACTTGTCAAAAGGTCAACAAGAACCCAAAGGAAAGGTATACAGGAGTTCTTTGTATGATTCTTGCACATTTCCTTAAGTTTGAATTCTTTAAAAATAAAAGTCTGAATAGAGAACCCAGAAATGGACCCTCAACTCTGTGGTCAACTAATCTTCAACAAAGCAGGAAAAAACGTCCAATGGAAAAAAAACAGTCTCTTCAACAAATGGTGTTAGGAAAACTGGACAGCTACATGCAGAAGAATGAAACTGGATCATTTCCTTAAAATGGATGAAAGATCTAAATGTGAAACAGGAATCCATCAAAGTCCTAGAGGAGAACACAGGCAACAACCTCTTCAACCTTGGCCGCAGCAACTTCTTGCTAGACACGTCTCCAAAGGCAAGGGACACAAAGGCAAAAATGAACTATTGGGACTTCATCAGGATAAAAAGCTTTTGCACTACAAAGGAAACAGTCGACAAAACCAAAAGACAAGCGAGAGAATGGGAGAAGATATTTGCAAATGATATATTAGATAAAGGGCTAGTATCCAAAATCTATAAAGAACTTATCAAACAACCCCAAAGAACAAATAATCCAATTAAGAAATGGGCAGAAGACATGAACAGACATTTCTCCAAAGAAGGCATCCAAATGGCCAACAGACACATGAAAAGATGCTCAACATCACTTGGCATCAGGGAAATACAAATCAAAACCTCAATGAGATACCACCTCACACCAGTCAGAATGGCTAAAATTAACAAGTCAGGAAACGACAAATCCTGGCGAGGATGCGGAGAAAGGGGAACCCTCCTACACTGCTGGCGGGAATGTAAGCTGGCGCAGCCACTCTGGAAAACAGTATGGAGAGTCCTCAAAAAGTTGAAAATAGAGCTACCCTATGACCCAGTAATTGCACTACTGGGTATTTATCCCAAAGATATCCAAAGGGGTAATCCAAAGTAATCCAAAGGGGTACTTGCACCCCAATGTTTATAGCAGCAATGTCCACAATAGCCAAACGATGGAAAGAGCCCAGACAACCATCAGCAGATGAATGGATAAACATGTGGAATATATATATACAACGGAATATTACACAGCCATCAAAAAATGAAATCTTGCCATTTGCAACAACGTGGATGGAACTAGAGGGTTTTATGCTAAGCAAAATAAGTCAATCAGAGAAAGACACAATTATCATATGATCTCACTCGTATGTGAAATTTAAGAAACAAAACAGAGGATCATCGGGGAAGAGAGGAAAGAATGAAACAAGATGAAACCAGAGAGGAACATACTTGATCATAGGAGACTCTTAATCGTAGGAAACAAACTGAGGGTTGCTGGAGGGGAGTGGGGTGGAGGTATAGGGTAACTGGGTGAGGGACATTGGGGAGGGTATGTGCTGTAATGAGCACTGGGTATTATGTAAGACGGAGGAATCACAGACCTATACTCCTGAAACAAATAATACATTATATGTTAATTTAAAAAATAAAATTGAAGTCTGAAAACATTAAAGGAAATGAATGAATGGAACAAAAGAGCTAAATACCATCTCTATATAGATGGCTCACTCATCTGTATCTCTAGCCCAGACTTCTCTGGTGAATGCCAGACTCATAAATCCAAGAAACCTTCTAGCACAGGCAGACTGGTCAGCGCTGGGATGGGGGAGGCACTGGGGTAATACCTAACCCAGCCTAGGGGATCAGGGAGAGCTTCTTGTAGGCAGTGACCCCCAGAGGAAGGAGAAGTTTGGCATTTCCTTCCCCAGAAGTCTTGCACTTCCAGGCCTTCTAGCCTAGCTTTCTGCCATTAATAAAACGATGCAGATAAATGAGGGTGGAATGTGGTCATTCATCTTTCCTTTACTTGATAAATATGCTTCTGAGCAGGTAGGATGCCTAGTCGTTCAGAGGGTGGGTCCGGGCTGCTGGGGTGTGAATCCCAGCATCACCACTTGCTAAGGGACAGTTCTGGGCTGACTTCTCCTTGTCACAATGGTGCCCGGCTCATAGGGTTGTTATGATCACTAAATGAATTAACACCTGTAACAAACTTGGGGCATCGCAAGAGCACAGAAAACATCAAGCACAAAAATAAATCCCATTCACTTTCAACTTCCATCAGGAGACAATTGCCAACTTCACCACCTACTGTGCTATTGTAAATTGCTGGTATTTTTACTGTATGATGGAGACCGACGGAGAGGCCCGGTGCCCAGCGGGTGCCCTTTAGGCACAATGGCACCCAATCCTCAGACACCTATAATGCCAGGATGATGATTAACCCCATAAAGAAAATGAGGCTCAGAGAGGGGACTGTAGGAGGCCAAATAATTGTCCCCCAAATATATCCAGCCCCAATTCCTGGAACCAGTCAATGTTACCTTATACAGAAAAAGGGTGTTTGCAGCCTGTGATGAATTAAGGATCTTGAGATGGAGAGCCTGTCCTGGATTATCTGGGTGGGACTTAAATGTAATCACGTGTATCCTTAGAAAAGGGAGGCATGGGGAGGTTTTATGACACACACACAGAAGGAGGGGAAATGTGACACAGAAGAGAAATCGGAGGTGGCCACAAGCCGAGGAATGCCTGTAGCCACCAAAAACTGGGGCAGAGAGGGGGGCAAGGAATGGATTCTCCCCTGGAGCCTCTGAAGAGCGTGCCATCCTGCCTACACCTTGATTTTGCCCCAGGAACCCTGATTTCTAACACCGGCCTTCACAACTCCGGGAAAATAGATTTCTCTGGTGTGAAGCCACCAAGTTTGAGGTCGTTTGTCTCAGCAGCCTCAGGAAACTCATACCGGGACTTTACGGTCACTGAGTCACCGAGCTGGGAAATGGAGGTGGCCCCTCTGTCCCCATCCTTGAGGAGGTCGGTAAAGAAGCCCCGAGTCTCGGGCGCCTGGGTGGCTCAGTTGTTAAGCGTCTGCCTTCGGCTCAGGTCGCGATCCCAGAGTCCTGGGATCGAGCCCCGCATCGGGCTCCCTGCTCCGCGGGAAGCCTGCTTCTCCCTCTCCCACTCCCCCTGCTTGTGTTCCCTCTCGCTGTGTCTCTCTCTGTCAAATAAATAAATAAAATCTTAAAAAAAAAAAAAAGCCCCGAGTCTCCCTCGAACTCCTCCAACCTCCCTGCCCGCCGCCAGCCCGCCCTCACCGGCAAGTATTGGCCGTTATGGACGCAGCCACAGTTCTGTACGGGGACGCAGGTGCCGTGCGAGAGCAGGAAGCGGTCATCACACTCGCAGCCCTCGAAGCAGCGGCTGGTGCAGCCCGTGAGGCCTGAGAGGGCGGCGCAGGAGCCCTGGCAGGAGCGCGTGCAGGTGGAGTAGTGGCTGTGGGCGGGACACTGGAAGGCTGCAGAGGGAGGAGGCGGGGCGGGTCAGGCCTGCAGCCCCAACACTGACCCCAGCCTCCCGGCACACCAGCACACCAGGATCTCGGCTGACAGTGCTGGGGACGCCAGCTAGGAAGACAGCCTCGGGCCCTGCCCTGTGGAGCTCATGTCAGTGGGATCGATAGTGACGGCCCAGCGTGGTCAGGGCCGCATTGGGGAAGCAGAGGCAGAGGGGTCCAGGGCCAGGATGGGGGCAAAAACAGGGAGTTGTAAGGACCCAGGGGAAGCCTCCAGGGTGACGCCCTGGGCTCTGGCTGAGCAATTGGCGGGTGGCACGGCTGTCCCAAGATGAGGACTGGGATCAGGGAATGGGAGGATCAGTTTTGGGGTAAAATGCTGATGTCATATGGGAACACAGCAGGTGTGAGGGACCCCAAGGACACCCAAGGTCAAGTGTTCAGGAAGCTGCTGGACCCTCGAGACTGGCAGTCAAGAGAGAGGTTGGGGCTGAAGACAGATAGTGTCCACTATCAGCACTGAGGACAAATCAAGAGCCATAAGGGGTGGATAATGGCTCTGGACATAGGTGCTGTCCTGAGGAGAAAGAACAAGACACGGCCCTACCCTGGGAGTTTGAAGGAAACATACCCCTAACTGGGGGTATCTGAGAGGTACAGTCCCGGCCTGGGGATCTGAGGGGATATGGTCCCATCCCGGGGTGTCCAGATAAGCCAGATTCAGGCTTTCTCATGTGAGCTGCGGACCTGCCTGACTAGCCCTCCCAGGTCCCCACAGAAAGGGCTCAGGATGAGCCCTGAGGAAGAACTGTGTCTGTGATTTCAGGACGGTGGGCCCCTGAAAAGAGTCTGAGAAGGACCAATTCGGGGGGAAGGAGGGAGGTCAGCAGGGTGTACTGCGGGAGAAGCTGGATGACGGGGGGAGCCTTCCAGGGGGAGGGGCTGCTCCTGAGATGCAGACGGGACAGGAGCAGGTCAGGGGGGTGTCCCTGAGCCAGGTCTGGAGTCTTTCGAGGGCCCTCCCGGACACTCACGGCAGAAGCTGTCTGTCCTCCAGGACTTCACGGTCCCACCGACCGCCTGGCAGTCCGCTGTGTAGGCTGTCAGGCTGCGGCAGAGGAAGGTGGTGTTGCCTTTGTGGAAACACAGGTCGTACACGCATTGGCGGAAGTACTCAGAGGGGTTCAGCACTGCGTGGCAGGCTGCAAAAGGGCCCTGGGGGTCCCGGATCTGACCGCAGGCCTGGTTGCCCTCATACGGTGCCGTCTCCTCGGCAAAGCACACGGGGCAGCCACTGGCCCCACAGCCCTCGCCACAGCCCTGGGAGGAGCTGGGGGCCCGCCATGCGGCCCCAAAGGCATCCACGCTGGGGGCCTCAGCGCCGCTGGGCAGGACAAAGTCGTCGGTCCAGTTGCTGTTGAAGTTCCCACAGAGGCCACAGACCCGGCCACGGAAGGGGCTGGGGATGGATATGAGGACATGGGCATCGCCATCAAAGAGAAGCCGCAGTGCCTTGGTGGTCTGCAGAATTACGTTCCGGCCCTCGGCAGTCACCCGCACGCGACCCACAGCCACAGGCAGGGCCACAGCCTTGTCGTCCACGGTGACCTGGGTGGAGAGGCCAGGGGGGTCAGGGACTCACAGAACCACGGGTGAGGCAGTCCCCTCAGACTCCTGGGGTGGAGCTATGTCCCTCACAGGCCCTTTGGGGTCGGACCATGTCCCTCAGACTGCCCGAGAGTGGGACTGTGTCCCCTTCAGAACCTCAGATCTCTGTCCCCCTCACTCGCCTGGGGGCGGGGTCACAGCTCCCTCAGAACCCTCAGGGTGGGCCCTATCCCGCTCAGCCCCCCAGGGTAAGGCCACATCCACTCACCTTTGGACCCCGAGCCAGTCTCACAACCTGGCCAGCCACAGTCACCACCAGCTGTTGGAGATCGCCGGTGGCATCCTTCTCAAGCACGATACTAAAGTCCTCGTCCTCAGGCTGTGGGTGGCAGACTTTGGCCAGGACGTAGGAGCAGGAACCGTGCAGGTCATAGACACGCCCATCGAGGGTAATGTAGTGGAGGCCCCCACTGGCCACACAGCGGCCACAGCCTGTAGGGTGGCAGGCCTGGACTCCGTCCTCTACTCGGCACTCCTCGTAGGGCCTGCAGGCCGGGCCCTCCTGGCAAGTGACTTGGCCGCCCGGCCCACACTCACAGAGCTGCTCACACTCAGGGCCTGGGTAGAAGGACTCGCCTAGCGGGTAGTAGCGGCCCTCGTGGAGGCATCCGCACTGGCCCACGGGCACACAGGTGTCGCCGCTGAGCACGAAACCGGCATCACAGACGCAGCCCTCCCGGCAGCTCTGCACGCAGCCCTCGGGCGCAGAGAGGCTCGGGCAGCTTACAGGGCAGGAGTCCCCGCAGAGCTTGTAGTGGCTGTTGGCAGGGCACCGGAGAGCTGTGGGGACCGAGAGGGAATGAGCCAGGCGGCTGCGAGGGAGCGGCACAGTGGAGGCGCAGAGCGGGAGAACCTGCCTAGGTGAGTGTGAATGGGGCGTGGGGCCAAATGTATCTGTGTCTCCGGGAGGAAGCCACCTGAGTCTACCCGGCTGGTGGATGTCTGACCTGGAGCCTCTGATGCAGTCTCTCTGACAACGTTGGTGTCAGCGTGACTCTGACCATGTGTATCTGATTGGATGAAGCTGACAGGATAAATTTGACCTAGGCGATGTGTCTGAGGGGAACTGCCCTGGATGATGCCACCATGAGCCTGTATATATCTACCTGGGGCTACATCAGGGTCATGATTCTACCTGGGGGTCTCTGCCCAAGTGCCTCTAACCAGGAGAGTCCCTGTCTGAGGTTATCAGACTAATTCTATCTGACCTTGTGTATTTCGGTGTTTGAAACAGTGTAGGTGCATGGGACCAACTCTCTAGGTCTCTCTCACCAGGGGTACCTGAGAGAATCTACCTGACCAGGTGTATCTTGCTGTGTAGCTTTCGCAGGCTCAACCACCCCAGTCTATCTAACTGGGATATCAACACATGAATCCCTGAGAGGATACTGGACCTGGGGTTTCTGACCAGGTGTATCTGAGTCTCGCCCATTGCAGTAGGTGACCTGGTGCATTTCAGTGTGTGAATGCCAAGGTGGTTTTCTGGACAGGAGCTATCTGGCTCAGGGGAGGCAAGGTGGTGCCTAACCCCATGGGGGAGGAGAAGCTCTTGTCTTAGAGCCGCGAAAAGGGGGAGGCGGGGAGACCCCCATTATGTGGACCGGGCACGCATCAGTACTCACGACAGAAGTCCGGCCGCCTCCACTCGCCGAGCTGGGCTCCCGCGGCCTGGCAGACTGTCACGTAGGCCGCCACGGCAGGGCAGAGGCCTCCCGGATGGCCCTGGGCCTGACAGGCATCCAGCAAGCAGGCCCGGAAGTACTGCTCCGGTGGCACGAGGCCGTGGCAGGGCGCCAGCGGGCCGTCGGCGGCGGAAATCACGCCGCAGGCGTCCCGGCCGGCGAAGGCCCCCTGCTGCTCGGTTGTGCACTGCGACGGGCACGGCCCCGGCACGCACTCCCCGCAGCCCGGCTCGCCGCCCACCTGCCAGCCGGCGGGGTTCCCGCCCACAGCCTTCAGGTCGTCGGCGGGGTCCTGGTTGTAGTTCCCGCACAGGCCACAGAGGGCGCCCGCGTACGGCGCCGGCACGCGCAGGCGCACGAAGCTGTTCCCGTCGAAAGCCAGAGAGAGCCCGGCGGCCGCGGTCACCACCACGTCGGCGCCGCTCACGTACGCGCGCAGGCGCGAGTCCAGCTGGTAGGGCAGCGCTACGAGCTTACCGTCCACCTGCGGGCACGGGGTAGGGGTGGGGGCGATGAACGGTGCGGGTACAGGTTCGAATTTTGACTCCACTACCCACGGGGGTGGGGGGAGGGGAGGGGAGGGTGGATCCCTGAGCCTGTGATCTACCCTTTGTAATAATAATAATGATAGCGGGGACGCCTGGGTGGCTCAGTCGGTTAAGCGTCTGCCTTCAGCTCAGGTCATGATCCCAGGGTCCTGGGATCGAGTCCCGCATCGGGCTCCCTGCTCCGCGGGGAGCCTGCTTCTCCCTCTGCCTCTGCCTCTCTCTCTATCTCTCATGAATAAATAAATAAAATCTTTAAAAACAAAAAAACAACAAAAAAATAATAATGATAGCGGTAGTAGTAGTAATAATGAGCATCTATAGACACGATGCCGCTGCTTCCTCACACTATCCTCTGAAGCAGGTACTTTCCTTAGACCCATTTTATAGTGGAATAAACTAAGGCCAAACTAAAGGAATTATCTAAGAAACGGGGAAGCCACTGCTCCCAGCCCTCCTGCTCCAAGGCCTATACTCCGAACCCCTGCATCATGCCCCGCTAACCTGTGAAAAGTAATCAGGGGACTGGCAAACTCCTAACTGTCCCAGACAACCCCAGGGCTGGCATGTGCTCCCGTCTGGCTCCAGGCCCCTCACCTGCAGCTGCCGGGGCCATTGGGCACTGAGGGTCAGGCTGTGTTTATAGATGTGCAGGGTGACACTGCGAGTGTAGCTGACCGCCTGGCTGCCCCGGTGCTCGTTGACTACAGTGACGGTGAAGTTCTCAGCCCCCGTGGGCAGCGCATTGCAGGGCGTGCTCAGAAGGTACTCGCAGTTGCCTTGGAAGTCGAATTGGTGCCCATCCAGGGTGATGTAATGGGGGTCACTCCAGGCCTGACACTCCGCTGTGCTGACAGGCTCGCAGCCATGCTGGCCCGAGGGCAGCAGGGCACATTGTTCACCTAGCCCGCACTTGGCAGGCTTGCAGACCAGCGAGCCACCCCCAGGCCCGCAGCGGCACCTCTGGGAGCAGGTGGCGTCAGCCCAGAACTCGCTGCCAGCTTCGTGGTATGTGCCGTTGGCCCAGCAGCCACAGCCACCATCCAGGGGAACGCAGCGGTCAGCGCTCCACACGAAGCCCGAGTCACACTGGCAGCCCTCGGCACAGGGGCCGTCACATGGCTTTGGGGTCGTGGGGGGTGCAGGGGACGGGCAGCTGTCCGGGCAGGCTGGGCCACAGAGCTCGTAGTGGCTGTTCTTGGGGCAGGAGATCTCTGTGGGTGGACCGAGGAGTGGGAGGGAGACAAAGAGAGGGAATGATGTCGGGGGGTGGGGTCAGAGGATTGGGAGGAGACAGAGACAGATGGACAGACAAAGGGACTGAGGGAAACAGCAAGAGACACTGATAGACAGCGAGGGAGACATAGAGGAAGACCCAAACAGAGACAAGCAGAGAGAGAATGAGAAATGGAGAGGCAGAGAGACAAAGGGAGACACAGAGATAAGCGCCAAGAGACCGAGAGACAAAAACAGAGACCGAGAGAGCAAGAAAAAACAGAATGACCCAGAAAGACCCAAGTAAGACCCATCCAATCTGGCAGAGACAGGACCCCTCCCCTTACCCCGAGCTCCTGCTCTGCTCCCCAACACTCACCACAACCAGCCTGCTCCCTCCAGTCCTTAATGGCAATCCCTGCGGCCTGGCAGGCAGCAGCATAGGCGGCCAGAGCCTGGCAAAGGATGTCGTGGGCCCCGCCGCCTAGGCAGACATCCAGAACACAGCCCTTGAAGAAGCTGTCGGGGGCCACGTGGGCATGGCAGGCAGCAAAGGGGCCTCCCGCGCCAGGGGCCAGGGGTCCACAGAAGCCAGGGCCCTTGTACTCCTCCACCTGGTCCTCAGGGCATGTTGGACAGTTCCCCTGACATTCATCCCAACACAGCAGGTCCCAGCCCGGAGCACGCCAGCTGCCGCCCCAGACGGGTATCGAGGGAGCCAGTGTGCCGTTGGGGAAGGCTCGGTCATTGCTGCTGTCACGGTCCATGTTCCCGCAGAGCCCAAACACTTCGCCATGATAGCTACTAGGCAGCGTCACCTCCACTCGCCAATCCCAGTCATAGCTGACCTGAAGCCCAAAGTCTGTTACCAGCAGCGCTTTTGATGCACCCTGGGTCACCGAAATCCGGCCCCCGGCCACAGAGACAGGCAGCGCTGTCAGCACACCGTTCACCTGGCGGGGGGAGAGGAAGGAGGCAAAGAGAGCTCACTCGAGGTGTGGAGGCTCCAGCTCTGGCCCCCTGCCTCCCTCCCTCATCCTGCCATGGCTGGCAGCTGCCAAGGCTTCCCTTACGACTGACTGATGGTTGTAGGTCACTTGACAAGCATTGCAGACATTGCTGAAGTCCAGGCCCTGGAGAATGAAGCCTCACTCTACTGCTTTTTCTGGGTCTCTTGCACTCCATCTCCCTCCCTTCCTCTACTCTCTCTGTCTCTCTGTTATCTCTCCCTCTGTCTACATCTAGACTTATTTCTCTATATCTAGACTTATCTCTCTCTCTCTGGGTCTTTCTCTGTGTCTCTCTCACTCGGTGATTCCCTCCCTCCTCCTCTCCTGTGCATCTCTGTGTGTCTGGACATCTCTTCAAGTCACTCAACATTTATCTAGTACCTACCCTGTTCCATACTTCTCTCTCCCACTGTGGACTACCATTCATCTGCAACCATGGGCAGGAAGGGTGGCCCATCTCCCCCCAGCCCTCACCCCTCTCCCCATCTCCCTGAATTTCACTCCAGTTGGAGGCTTTGGGCCTCTAATTTATTCCCTCACAAACATTCATGGGCTCTCAGCCGGATCCCCGTTTCACAGATAAGGAAATCGAGGCCCACCAGAAAAGTCACTCGCCCAACATCACGCAGCTCACAAGGAGTCTGGATTCAAACCCAGGTCTCTAAAAAGGCAAGTGCTGAAGTCCTACATCAAGCCCTTAGCAAAGGGCCAGGCTCGCTTAATTCCCAACAGAGAGGTGACGATTGCTGTAACTATTGTTGTTTTGCTGTCGTCTTGTTTCAGGCCTGGGCCAAGAAAGAGCCTTCAGCTCCTAACCGAGGCTGGCAGGACCCCTTGCCCCCACCAGGGCGCTCCAGGGGTCATGCTGCCCGACTTACCCGGACTTTGCCGATCTCGCCTTTGTGGATGGAGATATTGAAGCCGAGGGCAGACACGGTGACGAGCCTCACATATGACACAGCAGGGTTGCCCCGGTTCTCATTCTTGGTGGTGACGGTGAAGGGGGTCAGGCCCTGGGAGCTGCCCCCCTGGGAGCCAGCTGCTGCCAGCACATAGTTGCACGTGCCTTGGAAGTCGAAGTCCCAGCCATCAAAGGAGTGGTAGTGTGGGTCGCCCCATAGCCAGCATGTGGCCTCATAGTTGGGCACGCACACAGCCTGGCCAGCTTTCTCCTGGCAGGTCTCCTGTGGCCGACACGTCACACCGTGACATGGGTCTGGAGACAGGGAGAGAGGACATTCTAGGGCTGCCCGGCCAAAGGACGGCTGCTCCCCAACATCTGCCCCAGTCTCTGCCCCAGGCTACTGTACTGGTGGCTGAGGATGGATATCACGGGCCTCCCAACTGAGACCCACGCCGGCAGTTTGCTGCCTGAGACCTTGCAGCCAAAACCCAGACTGTAGGGTCCTTACATTGGAACCCAGCCCCAAGGGGTCCCGTTATCTGCGATGCCAGCCCTGAGGGCATCCATGAGAGGGCATCCACAGCCCCAGGGTTTTCTGTGTTCCAGAGCTGGGCCCTTATTTCCCCATGCGCCTAAGCTGCCAGCCTTCTGGGGGCCACCCCCTCTGAGACTCCGTCCTAGAGGTTTCTGTGCTAAACCAAGGTACTAGAGGAACTTTCTGGTGAGAACTTAACCCCAGAGGCCCCAACATTTGAGATCCTGACCTGGGGGGTCCCTCTGTGAAAGACTCTGCCTCCCTTGGGTGGCTGCCTCTGAGACCCTGGCCTTGGGGAATCTCATTTCTAAAGCCCCATCTCTGAGGGTCTCTTTGTCTAAAACTCTGTCCCTAGGGCCACTTTTCTGTGACCTATTTTTGAGCCCCTGTGCCTAAGACTCCAGCCTTAAAACTTCCTCCGCACCGCCCCCCCACCACCACCTCCCCGTGCCCATTTTCAGTGTATTGCCTCTCAGCTCCAGATCCACCAATAGAGGGCTTTGTCAGGAGATAGCGCTGGAGGGTCGAGGCAGGGGGAGCAGCTTCCCGCTGTGATTCACGGTGCTCTGCTCTCCTTGCCTGCAGGGGACGCACTCAGCCAGTCCATGGTCCCAGCTGGCCTCCTGGAGAGTCACTTAGGCTCTGGCCCACAGCTTCCCACTGAGTTTTGGGAGTTTTGTGAGCACCCCACCAGGATCTTCCTGCCTGCTCGCTCCAGCCTGCACAACCTCTAAGCCAGTAGGCTCCGGCTGCATCTTCCAATGACATCTGCCTCTCGGCCTCCCTCCCTTCCCTGGGTGCCCTGCTTTAGCTTTAGGGGTGGGGGCTGCTCCTGACATCTGCTTTTCTTTTGTTCATTCATGTTCTTCTTACCCCCCTAGTACTTGATTACAAGTAAATTCTGTAGATTAAACTCCGCATTGAAGCTACTCTGTGGTTTTTGTCTCCTGATCCAACTCTGACCGCTACGCCCCCCACCCCTGGGAGTCCCTGTGAGCCTGCCCAGCAGCACTGAGGGCCTCAGTCAGTTCTGGAGGTCCCATTCCCTTGTCTTTGGGAATAAGGAATTATGCTCTGCCCTTCACCTTAAGAAACCAGTCCTGGGGGGCGGCTCTGTCACTTAGACTTAATCAGGGAGGGTGGGTCCCATGTCTGAGACTGTTACCCTATAAATCCTGATCCTCCTCTTGAGGAGGGCCCTGTATTGAAGACCCCAGCCTTGGTGGGATCTCTGCCCAAGACGCCTACCTTGAAGGGGTGTTTAGAAGCCCTGAGCCTAATCCTGCATACCGGTGGTCCGCGAACACTGGCACAGCCAGCTGCCTGTTTTTTACAAATACGAGTTTCGTTGGAGCCTCAGCTCTTCACTTACATAGCCTACGGCTGATTTCATGCCACGATGGCAGAGTTGGGTAGTTATGACTGAGACTCTAAGGCCTTGCAAGTTTAAGTATTTACCATCTGGCCCAGTAGGAGAAAAGTTTGCCTGTCCTTACTTTATGCTGAGGGTCTCTGACACTTGCCCCAGGAAACCTAGCCCTGGGGGTCCCCACAGCCTGGATGCTACCATAAGAGTCCCTGCCTCCCAGCCTGGAGGCCCTCTGCCCCTGGCCCTGGAAATCCCAGCCCAGGGGGCCCCAGGTGGAGACCTCAATCCTTCGTCCTCTGTGCCTCCCACTGTGAAAATCAGGGTTTCCACCACCCTCTGCTCCGGAGTCCTCATCCTCTGTTCCCAGGGCCCTGTGCCTGGCCCCAGCCCAGCACCTTTGGTGATGCAGCTCAGGACGCCTCCCGAGGGCTTGCACACCTGTCCTGGCTTGCAGCTGTGGGCCTGGCACACCACACCTTGCCCGGCGTGGCACACACACTGCTGCTGGCAGTTGTCGACGAGCATCGTCTGGTTCAGCTGTGGGGACAGAGGGCGACGGCCATCAGGGCAGGAGTTGACACCAGCATCTCAGGTGTTCCAGGGCCAGAGGGTCCAGAGAACACGAAAAGGGCATCTTTCAGCAAGGCGGCCCCTTGTCTGTGAACCTAAGGCACCACATGGCCTTGGGATCCAATTCATTCATTCATTCATTCATTCATTCATTCATTCATTTTTCCAAAATGCCCACTCAATGTCCGCTCTATATGAGAAGCGTTGTGACATACCAATTAAGAGCAAAAGCTCTGTAATGAGCACTGGGTATTATATAAGACTGATGAATCCCTGACCTCTACCTCTGAAACCAATAATACATTATGTGTTAATTAATTAAATTTAAATTTAAAAAAAAGAGCAAAGGCTCTGGAGCAAACTGCCTGGGTCTGAAGCCTGTTTCTGCTATTTCCAAACTGTATCACTCTGTGCAAATTACTTAACCTCAGGGCGCCTGGGTGGCTCAGTTGGTTAAGCGTCTGCCTTTGGCTCGTGTCATGATTCCAGGGTCCTGGGATTGAGTCCTTCCTCGAGCTCCCTGCTCAGCAGGGAGTCTGCTTCTCCCTCTCCTGCTCTCCTTGCTTGTGCGCTCGGGCTCTCTCTCTCTCTCTCAAATAAATAAAATCTTTAAAAAAATTACTTAACCTCTTGATGACTCAATTTCCTCATCTATAAGCTGCTGATAATAATAGCACCTACCTATGGTAGTATAACTTACTTAGTAATACATATGAAGTATAGGGGAAAGGAAAAGGGAGTTTTTAAAAAAATAATCCAGGGGCGCCTGGGTGGCTCAGTTGGTTAAGCGACTGCCTTCGGCTCAGGTCATGATCCTGGAGTCCCGGAATCGAGTCCCGCATCAGGCTCCCTGCTCAGCAGGGAGTCTGCTTCTCCCTCTGACCCTCCTCCCTCTCCTGCTCTCTGTCTCTCATTCTCTCTCTCTCAAATTAAAAAAAAAAAAATTAAAAAAAAATAATAATCCAGGTTGGAGAGGAAACAAGAAGGGAGAAAATGTGGTTATCACCAAGGATGCGTGATGGGTCCATGGAGATTTATTACACTGTTCTCTTGACTTTTGCATATTTGAAAATTGTCATAATAAAAAGTTTGTCTCTATGTGTAACGCACCTAAACTGTGCCTGGGGCATTGAAAGCTGTAACTGGTATGAGGTAAGCACCATCTACCTATTTGCTTTTGTTATCGCTTTTGTTTTTTTTAAAGATTTTATTTATTTGACACAGAGACAGAGATAGTGAGAGAGAGAGCATGAGCAGGGGGAGTGGCAGGCAGAGGGAGAGGGAGAAGCAGACTGCCCGCTGTGCAAGGAGCCTGATGCGGGGCTCAATCCCAGGGCCCTGAGACCATGACCTGAGCTGAAGGCAGACGCCTAACCAACTGAGCCACCCAGGCGCCCCTTGTTACCACTTTCATTTGTATGAGGAGAAGAGTAGAGAGGGCGCCTGCCTTCACAGAGCTCCTGGTCCTTTGAGGGAGATAGGCATTAGACAAACACACAGGCAAATCGAAGAAAGAGGAGTAAGTGGGTGAGGGTGGGAGAGGCAAGCAGAGGGAGTTACCTGCTGTGTCAGAGAGACAGTCTAGACTCGGGGAGCCAGGGGAAGGTTTATAGTTGCAGGGCCCACGGCCATATGGAGAAGGGTCTTCCCGCTGCCATGGGGGAAGGTGGCTCAAGGGAGCAAGAGTGAGGGCAGGGAGGCAGCAGGTGGGAGATGACAAACGGGACCACAGTGGGGCCATGGGGAGGGGAAGGGCTGGGTGGGAGAGATGTTCAGGAGGCCAAGGAGCCGGCTGTGGGGAGATGGGCAGGCCCTGGTCTCTGCCTGCCGTGACCGGGTTCCTACCTCATAGTAGACACCGTTATGGTAGCAGCCACATTGCTGGATGGGCACGCAGGCCTGGCCGTCACTGAGGAAGCCGGGATCACACTGGCAGCCCTCGGCGCAGCTCTCCGGGCAGTGAGGGGGGGCGCTGAGTGCCGAGCAGCCCAGGGAGCAGGTGTCTGCGCAGAGCTCATAGTGGCTGTTGGGGGGGCATGCCATCGCTGCAAAGAGGGAGTGTTGGTCAGAGCCCCCTCCCAGGGGCTCTGCGGAAGGGGCTGCAGTGTCTGCCCCTTCTGAGCCTCAGTCTCCCCTCCCTCTTCCCCTCAGTACCCCCGCCCTTCTCTACCCCTTACTCACGACAGAATGACTCAGTCCTCCAGGGACCAATGTTGCCTCCGGCCGCCTGGCAAGCACTCACATAGGCTTGGATGCTGCTGCAGAGGATGCTCTCGTTCCCGCCACCCAGGCAAAGATCAAAGACACAATTTTCTAAGGGACCCTGGGACTCAACCAGCTTGTGGCAGGCGGCCAGAGGCCCAGTGGGGCTGGTGAGGAGCCCACAGAACTTCTCCTGCTTGTACTTCTCCTCCAGCTCAGGGGGGCACTCGAGGTCCGGGCTGCAATCCTCCCCAGGCTTGCAGGTGGGCGGTGGCAGGCATGGGGAGCCAGGCACCGCCTCCTCCCAGGAGTTACCGAACTCATTTGAGCTGCCTGCCTGTGAGCCGTTCGGCTTCTGGAAGTCATCCTTGGCGTCGCCGTTGTAGTTCCCACAAAGGCCACGCAGCTGCTGGTAGTAGTTGCCTGGGACGGTGACCTGCACGTTGTACGTGAGGTCATAGGCCACACGCAGGCCGAAGTCAGTGTCGATCACAACGTTCGAGCCGTGCTGGGAGGCGCGGACCTGGCCCTGGGCCAGCACCACGGGCAGCTTCATGTCCACACCATTCACCTGGGAGGTAGGAGATGCCACGCATCAGACGGCGCACTTTGGGAGGGCAGACCCTCGTTCGAGCCCTTGCCTGACGTTGGAGATCCATGTGACCTCCCAGTCTCTGGGCCTTAGTTCCCGTATTTGTAAAATGGGCATAATCGTCGGGTCTTGCAAGTGGGTCGAATGGTGGTCCCCAAAGGATATGTCTGCCCCAAACCCCTGAATGTGACCTTATTTGGAATAAGAGTCTTTGCAGGCCTACTTAGGGTCATGATCTCAAGATCATCCTGGATCCGGGTGGGCCCTATGCCCAGTGATGAGTTTCCTCGTATAATGACGAGAGCCAGAAAAGGAGACAGAGAGAAGAAAAGAGGCCATGTGAAGACAAAGACAGGGGGGACGCCTGGGTGGCACAGTCGGTTGAGCAACTGACTCTTGTTTCAGCTCTGGTCGTGAGATTGAGCCCTGCGTCAGGCTCTGCGCTCAGCATGGAGTCTGCTTGAGATTCTCTCTCCCTCTTCCTCTGTCCCTCCTGCTCGTGCACTCTCTCTCTCTCTCTAAAATAAATAAAATCTTAAAAAAAAAAAAAGACAAAGACAGTGATGGGAGTGTCGTGGCCGTGAGCCAAGGAACACCTGGAAAACATGAGAATTCTCTGGAAGAGGTGAGGAAGGAGCCTCCCCTGGAGCCTTCGGAAGGAGGGTGGCTCTTGCCAACACCTTGAGTTTGGACTTCTGGCCTCCACAACGGTGAGAAAACAAATTTCTGTTGTTTTAAGCCACCATGCGTGTGGTAACTTGTGCCGGCAGCCACAGAAAGCTGATACAGGCCTCGATGGAGTAACAAGCTTCCCAGCTACCCTTCCTTCACCCCTTACAGATTGATAATGCAGGGATGGACTCCGGAGCCACCTGCCTGGGTTCCAACACAGCTCTGCCCCTTCCCCTTCCTGCAACTCTGCCCGTGAGGCGCCTCTCTGTGTCTGTTTCCTCACCTACCGAGTGGGGTCCACACGGTTACTGTCAGGATTATTTACATTGACATCTGGGAAGCGCTGAGAAATGTGTCTGGCATGGAATGGGTGTTCTGGGAGCATTTGCTAGCATTCTGAGCTCTGATTGGGAGTTTTTCTTTTGACAAGTAAGTGGGTGCTAAGGTTTTTCACTTTAAGCGTCAGTGGGTGGAGCGTTAGGCTAATGGGAAATGAACTTCAAACCCCTGAGCCAAGAACCAGTGGTTTCAAGTAGAAGGCTGCTGGGCATCCAATGAAGCCTTAGAAGTCCACCCCTGATTAACACGCTCGCTCATCCTTCCTGAATGCAGACACGCTGAGCGTCAGAGGAGGAGGCAGGAGGAATACACGCTCCTTAAAACATAGTCACCTGCCATACTTCCCAAGCAGGGACCTCGGTGCCTCAGTTTCCTCATCTGTAAAGTGCAGGATATAATAGTTTCCACCTCATGGAGAAGCTAGTGGCTTCAGTGAGATGCAAATGACAAGAACACCAACCACACCTGTATTCAGAGCCAACTATACGTGAGGTGCTCTCCTAGGAGTGTAAGCAAGCATCTAACGCATGGCCGGTGCATAGCGGATCCCTGAAGAAGTCAGCTCTTTATCAGCAACCTCATCATCAATCCTGCCTGAGTGCAATGGTCATGTGCCTGCATTTTAGTGGGATCCCTGGGGAGAGCCTTCCACTTTCCATAGGAGACCAAATCCTTCTCAGAAAAGCACCATGGTGCATCCAGGGTCCAGTGCGCTGTCTCCTGGCATGTCGTCCTGGGTTCAAGTCGTGCCTTTGCTGGGGCACTTTGGGCCGGTGATGGGACCTCCCCCTCTAAAGAATAAAGCAAATAATGGTACTTCCAGCTGCAAGGATGAAATGATACTGTGAATGTGAAATGTTTCGCGGCCAACAAAATCAGAGGTCAGCCGTGTAAAAACCGGAGCTGCTGTTACTGTTGTTGTTATGGTTGGTAAGGGGTGATGGGGTCACCCCCAGATTGTCCTCTGTCCTTGAACCTTTCCCAACCCCCATCCCCGAACTTGCCCAGCCTCTGACTGCTTCATGTTGCTGGCCAGGAGACCACGGAGGTGGCTGGGGCAGGGACCAGGTGCAGGGAAGGTGCAGGGAAAGGGAGGTGGCGGTGAGCAGAGATGTTCAGAGGGGATAGGCAGGAGCAGGGAGAGGAGAGCCTGAGGAGCAGACAGAGGGGGAAACTGAGTCACGTGGGAGCAGGTCCAGGTCCCCAAGGCCTCCTGACTCCTTGGCTCCCCACTCGGGGCTCTGACCGGCACCTACCACCCCCCCCCTTGGGGACCCTGTGCTTCCCACATCCACTCAGAGCTCTGAGCCCCCTGCCTCTGGGCTGAGTGCTTTGCATGTCCCACCCACAGAGCACCCTCTATCCCAGGCCCCCTCCCCTTCGTGTTCCGCTGCTCTTCTCACCGTGACCTTCCACTGATTCTGCTCCAGCTGCAGGGTGAAGTTAGCCACCTGGACGGTGATCACCCTGGTCACACTGACTTTCCCATTGCCCCAGGCCACGTTCTCCTGCAGGACGGTAAACTGCTGCAGCCCAGGCCGGGTCTTGTAGGTCCGAGACAGCACGTACACACAGGTACCCATGAAGTCGAAGCGGCGGCCGTCGAAGGTGGTGTAATGGGGGTCTCCTGAGGCTTGGCAGGTGGCAGAGCCCATGACCACGCAGCCCAGGAGGCCACCGGACGGCTGGCAGGCCTCCTGCGGGCCACAGGCGGAGGGCTCGCAGGACACCAGGCCACCCTCCTGGCATTGGCAAAGGGAATCACACCCAGGTCCGGGGTAGAAGGTCTGGCCTGGCGGGTGGTAGACGCCCTGGTATGCGCAGCCGCAGGAGGGCAGGGGCACGCAGGACTCACCACTGAGCGCGAAGCCCTCGTCACACACACAGCCCTCGTAGCAGTTGGAGCCACAGCCCCCGGGCACTGGGAGGTCCCCACAGGACAGCGGGCAGCCATGGGAACATGCCTCGTAGTGGCTGTGGGGCGGGCAGCTCAGAGCTGTAGGGAAAGCAGCAGTGAGCTGCTGAAAGAATCTCCGCTCCCAGGTGACACACACGCAGGCACACCCTCACTCACACACTCACACATAAGCCATCCGGCAGCAAGGAGCCCCTCTGTTCAGTGGGGCCTGGGGCACAGATTACATCACAATTAATCTGGGCCTAATTAAGATTCTATTCCAACTTAACTATAGTTTGTGGTTATCCATAATGTCTTTAATGACATGTCTTTTTTTTTTTTTAAGATTTTATTTATTTATTTGACAGAGAGAGAGACAGCAAGAGAGGGAACACAAGAGGGGGAGTGGGAGAGGAAGAAGCAGGCTTCCCGCTGAGCAGGGAGCCCGATGCGGGGCTCGATCCCAGGACCCTGGGATCATGACCTGAGCCGAAGGCAGACGCTTAACAACTGAGCCACCCAGGCGCCCCTTTAATGACATGTCTTAAACATATAAGTGCATACACAGTGTGTGTGTGATCTATGCAATGCATTTGTGAACACAGTAGTTTTAGCTTCTTCATTCTATAGTGATATAGTAGTAGGAGGAGTAATTCTGTAGTAAATTGAAATCTTTGGCCCATGTTGTGAAGAAGAGGAAAAAAATAATTCCTGTTCCTCTCTCCGAACTCCAGTCACTCCAGATTATGAGACAGGCGGTTTCCTCGAAACAAAACGAAACAAAAAACCTAAGACTGAGCCCAGTAAAGCCTCTGTCTGTGCCGAGATAATAACCACGTGCGGCCATTTAAATCTAAGTTAATTGAAGTTCAATAAAATAGAAGATTTACTTCCTTGGTCACACTAGCCCCATTTCAAGTGCTCAGTATGTGACTGGTGGTGACCACACAGGAGAGCTCAGGGACAGAACATTGCCAACATCACCAAGGTTCCATTGGATGGCGCTGTTCTAGATCTTATAGCCAGCTTACAAGAGAATCCAGGGACAGAGGAACAAGTTAAATAACACTGTGCAGAAGCAACTAGCCAAATCCAGAAAGTAGGAAATTCTGCAGGACAAATGACTTGATTTTTTTCCCCAATAAGCAATGGCCCAAACAAAATGGATAGAGGGGCAGAAATGAGATAAAATAAGTACAGCCAAATGTAGACTGTAGAATATAGATGGTAAGTGTATGGGTATTCACTGTAAAATTCTTTCAATTTTTCTATACATTTGGAAAATTTCATAATAATGTGTAGGGCAAAAAGGAAAGGGGCAGAATGAAAATGATTGAAGTAAAATCAACCCAGTGCTGTGTGTGGATCTGGTCTGGATTCAGATTCAAACAAACTGAAAAAAAAAAACAAAACCACTTTTTTTTAGACAGTTGGGGAAATTTGAACCTAGGTTGAGTTTAGATGATGTCAGTGTTATTTTTGTTCCCAGTAACAACAGCATTGTGGTCATGTTTATTAAAAGTTCTATCTGCTGGGGATGTTTACTGAAGTATTTATGGGAAAATTCATAGTTCTAGAATTTGCTTTAAAATATTTCAGCAAAATTGGGGCACCTAGGTGGCTCAGTCAGTTAAGCATCTGCTTTTGGCTCAGGTCATGATCCCAGAGTCCTGGGATCAAGCCCCGTGTCTAGCTCCCTGCTCACTGGGGAGTCTGCTTCTCCCTCTACCCCTCCCCCCCAACTCATGTGCTCTCTCTCTCTCAAATAAATAAAATCTTCAAAAAATAAAATAAAATATTTCAGCAAAATTAAAAAAAAAAACAATAAAACCAAAGGGGTGGTGGAGGAACCAAGAATGGCACAATACCCACAGTCATCAAAGCTGGGGCTGGGGTAAGGCCCCACCCTAGGCCCCCCTCTGCCTGATGTCTGCATCCTCACAACCCAATCTTCTAGAACTGCCCCAAGGGGTACAAAGGCAAGAGTAGTCTTAAGGAAATAAGAGATTCTCAGTTTCCACAAAGGCCACAGAATGAAGCAATTAATGGTACAAGTTCAGGAGCCAACCTGCCTGGATGCAGGTCATGGTGCCTTGCTATGTGACCTCAGGCAGATGATTTGATATCTCTGTGGTTCCTACCACTCACTTTGTAAACTAGGAATAGGAACGATCCCACCTCACAGGGTGGTGGTGAGAAGGAAATGAGAAGAACCCTTAGAAACCCTCAGAATGGGAACTGCGCCATGGGAAGTGTGCCTCATGAGCACCGCCCGTAGTGATAGGAACCCTTCCTAAGATGACCAGCCTGAGAACATCTACTTTCCCACCGTCCCTTCGGTGAGCGTGCTTCTCCCACTTTACAGAAGACAACTGTGCACTCCTCACCCATCCCAAATCAACATGGTGTGCTGCCCGGGGGTGTGGAAACCTCTGGGGACACAAAGGGACACTTCCAAATACTGCTGTGAAGTGTGGGGACATTGCATGATGAAACCTCCCTGGGTAAGGAATCAGGACCAATGTAGCTCCCAACAAGATGGAAGGAGGGTCTGATAGAGCCGGCTGCTCGGAGGACAGGAATAGTTAAGTTTTACTGTGTCTCTCTGTGTGCCTGACTTCCCTACAACTCAAAAGGATTTCAGAGTGGAGTGACATTGCTGGGCCAGAAGCCCTTCCACCCACTTATTAGTATCCTATATATAAAAATCAAAAGCAGAATTGATGTTGAACCTGGTCTCGCTCAACAGCAGACATGAACTTTTGGGGGAAAGCTGCATCCATCTCACTAAGAGATGCATTTCCAGTACATTCTACTCTTTATGTTGAATATTTTTATCAGTTGTGTACTAATGATACTTGCAATAATAACTCCCTCCATTCTTTTTTTTTTTTTTTAACATTTAGAGTCTGATGGTCTCAGGAATTTCTGATGATAATGAAATGTTCTTCACAGGTGTCTATATTTGTGGCGAAGTATGATGGGGATTGGGACAGACTGATGATGGCCACGCCTTCTTCTGGGCTTGGCCGTGGTCCTGGCTTTGGCTCATGGGATGACAGCAAATGGGACACTAAGCAGAGGCCTGAAGTGTGCTTGCCTACTGGGGCTCGTCCACGCTTGCCGCTCTTTGGAACCTCGAGACCACTGTGTGAGGCAGCCTGCACCAGCCAGCTAGAAGATGAGACCGAGTCAGCAGGGACAAGCAGTCCCGGCTAAGGTCCCCCCAAACCAACCAGCCTGACAACCACCAGATGTGTAAAGTCAGGCCATTGTAGACCATCCGGCCCCCGCAGAACCGCCAGCAAGACTGCAGAGATAAACCACGCTGGCCCAAACTAGGAGATCAGCCCAGCAGCCTGTAGAATCATGAGAAATAATACTTGTTGTTTTAATCCACTTTTCACTTTGGGAATGTTTGTTACACAGCAAGAACTAACTGATGCAGTGATCTAAAAAGAGACTTTCATGTATTTCAGTATATTATGCTAGGTTAAATTCTGCTGGAACTAAAAATCTCTAGAAGGTCAGTTCAGGAGAGTGAGAATTTTTTTTTCCTGTTTTCTCCCCCATTATATCCTCAGTGTTGGGAACACCAGTAGGTGTTCAATAAATAGTTGTCGAATGAATGAATGAATAGAAGTTGAAGGAGAAAAAGAAATGATGTGACATGCATGTATTTATCATGTGAATTTCAATGGACAGTGATGTGCACCATCCAGGCAGATGCTGTAAATGAGTGAAGTGGGTCAGATGGTGACCAAAAACACTGGAGAGAGACCAGCCTTCTTCTAAAGGCAGCCCTGCTACTCATCTCTGAATGACAGCTGCCATATAGGAATTAGACCCGGGGCCACCAGATATTTTTGGTCATCTTACAAATATTTCCTGCATCTGTGACTTCCCAGGCATGTAACTGAATCCTCCTAAGCCTCTGTTTCCTCACCTGTTAAATGGGTGCAGCCATGGTCCCTACCTCAGAATACCCCTCTGAGAGTTACATGAGTTAATACTATGTATACGTTAATGAATATTCATAAGGCCGAGCCCCCCAGCGGTCACTCCCGGTACTCACGGCAAAGCTTCTCACTCCTCCAGGGGTGCACAGTGGCTCCGATGGCCTGGCACGCAGCGGCGTAGGTGGCCAATGCCTCACATAGCAGCCCAGACTGGCCTGGCAGCAGGCAGCGGTCATAGACACAGTCACGCAGGGCACCCTGTGGGTCCAGCTTGCTGTGGCACTTGCGGAAGGGCCCTGCGGGGTCCGCAAGGATCCCACACTCCTTCTTGCTTTGCAGCTGCTGGGCCACCAGGGAATCCAGGTTGGGACACTCCCCTGGCTCAGTTGCCCCACAGCCTGGCCTTGTCTCCTCCTGCCAGCTGTTCCCAAAGGCCAGGGCATTGGCAGCTTGGCCTCCACCCCGTAGAGCCAGGTCATCATCGGGCTTCCCATTGAAGTTCCCGCAGAGCCCACATAGGGCCCCGGCATAGCTGCTGGGCACCTTGACAATCACACGATTGTTCCAGTTGTAAGTGACAGTCAGGCCAAAGTCTGTGCGCACAACTGCATCTTGGCCCTGGCGGAAGACCTGCACCTGCCCATCTGCTGCCTGGAGGGGCAGGTGATGAAGGATGCCGTCCACCTGGACAGAGATGAAGGAGGTCCAAGGGGTCAGGGTATTCATGGCTGGGTGTCTCGCCCTTCACTCACTTGGCTCCAACTATTCTGAACTCCTTGCTGTTCTCTTCAGCATATGATGCTTGCTTCCACCTCAGGACCTTTGCCCTTGCTCTTCCCTCTGTCTGGCACACCATCTACCTGTCTTCAACCTGCAGCTATCAGCTTAAATCCAAATCCCTAACCCATGGCCTTCAGAGCCTACAGGATCTGTCTTCCCATTACCTCCCCGACCTTACCACCTCCCACTCCCCCTGCCTCACTCAGTCTGCTCCAGCCACACTGGCTTTCTTGTTATTCCTCTACTTCTCTCAGTTTAGTCCAACTCTAGGGACTTTTCACTTGGCCAAGAATATTACCCAACACTTGCCTCCTGGCTGCTTCATCCTTCAGGACTTGGCGCATAGCCAAGCCCCTTCCCTACAAGGTCTCGTTTCACTGTGGCTCTGTATATACCTCTGTGCCTGCATCACCTGCCACATCGCTCACTCAGCCTCCTTGCTGTCTCCCTGAACACACCAAGCATGCTCCCACCTCATGGCCTTTGCACTTGCCGTGCCCTGTTAGCTTTGATCCAAATCCCTTACAATGGCCTAAAAGGCCCTAGATGATCTGAGTCTCACTGCTCTCCAATTTCGTTCTCCGGTACTGCCCATCCCACCCCTGCAACTCCAGCCGGGCATTCTCATCTTCTCCTGGACTCCGTGAGCTCAGTCCAGCCTCAGGGCCTTCGCTGTGCCTTCTGCTTGTGACATTCCTACCCTCTTCCACGTCCCTATTCTTTGCCTGGTTGCCTCCCCATCATCCTTTATGTCTCAGTTTAAAATAGAACCCCTCTCCCCACCAGGCCCTGCTTGTCCCCACTTTTCTGACCTCGTCTCCTACCAATCTCTCTATCCCATCCCCCCATCCTCACTCTCAAGTACAGCCGCACTGGCTCTGTGCTGTTCTCCTGTACTCTTCAAGCTTGGTTCAGCCCAGCCTTTGCACCTGCTGTTCCCTGCACCTAGGAGCCACCGCTCTTCACCTGGTGGTCTCTTCCTTGTCCTTCAGGTTTTGGTTGAAATCAAGACCTCCATCATAGCCATCCCCTCCATCATCCCCTCCCTCCATTCCAGCCCCATGGGCCTCCAGACTGTTCCTCTGCCCTCTTGTGTGTTCCTGCCTCAGGGCCTTTGCACTTGCTGTTCCTTCTGCCCAGAATACTCTTCCATCCACTTCTGTCCCTGCCTGTTCCATCTCTCTTCTCAAGAGTGGCAATAGGATGTAGTGGTTAAGAAAGTATAGGCTCTCGGGCGCCTGGGTGGCTCAGATGGTTAAGTGTCTGCCTTCAGCTCAGGTCATGATCTCAGGGTCCTGGGATCGAGTCCCGCATCGGGGTCCCTGCTCAGTGCAGAGCCTGCTTCTCCCTCTCCCTCTGCCACTCCCTCTGCTTGTGCTCTTCTGTCTATCTCTCTGTCAAATAAATAAATAAAATCTTTAAAAAAAAAAAAAAAGAAAGAAAGTATAGGCTCTGAAGCCTAACAGCCTGGCTTCAAATCGTGGCTCTGTCACTCATTAGCTGTGTGACCATGAACAGATAACTTAGCCTTTCTGTGCCTCAGTTTCTCATCTAACAAGATTAGCTATTTCACAGAGTGTTCTAGAAATTGAGTTACTATGTGTCAAGCATTTAACATGTAGAAGTAACTTAATATGTATGGGCCCCACCCGGGGTTCAGAGCCCCTTCTCCTTAAGGGGGATTTCCTGCCTCTCTGCCCCCTCGCCCCTCCCCCGGCCCGGAGTCACTCACCAGCACCTGCCCGGGGGAGTCCCGGCGCACGGTCACTTTCACGCCACGGGCCTCCACGCGCACAGCGCGCGTGTAGCTCACGGTCTGGCTGCCCCGGTGCTCGTTTTCCACCAGCACCCGGAAGGCGGGCAGCGCCGCCGCCTGGGCGCACGAGCCGACCAGCAGGTACGTGCAGGTGCCCATGAAGTCGAAGTGCCGGCCGTCGAAGCTCACGTAGTGCGGATCCCCGGACGCCTGGCAGCTCCCGAAGCGGTCGGGGTAGCAACCCAGGAGGCCGTTCTGGACGCGGCAGCGCTCGCCGGTTGGGCAGCCCTGCGTGTCCTTGCAGCTCACCTGCTGGGTGGCGCCGTTGCAAGTGCAGAGCCGCCGGCACTGCTCGTCCGCCCACACCTGCTGGCCGGGCGCCAGCGGGCGGCCCTCGAAGATGCAGCCGCACGACGAGGCCTCCACGCAGGCGCCGCCGCTGGCCACGAAGCCCGGGAGGCACACGCAGCCCTCCACGCACTGGCGCCCGGAGCAGTTGGCCGGCACCGCCTGGGAGTTGCAGGTGGCGGGGCAGGCGGGGCCGCACTGCTCGTAGCGGCTGTTGGCGGGGCAGTTCAGGGCTGTGGGGGAGGGGGCGGGGGACGGAGAGAGAGAGACGGGGAGGGGGGTCAGGCCAGCGCGACGGGCCTGGTGGGGTGTCTGTCCGGAGGGCTCAACAAGACTTCCCTCCCCACACCCTGCTCCTGCCCCCGGAGCTGCCCGCGGCGCTTCCATCCCTCCCGGTGCTGGGGCCCCAAACCTCAGAGACACAGTTGACTCTTTTCTTCCTTCATTTTCACGGACAACCAATCTGTCAGTAAATCCTGTGAGCTCCATAGTCAAAATCTATCCAGAATCTGCCCCCTTCTCTCGCCATCGTCCCCACCCTGGTCCGGTCCCCTCTCCCCCAAGCAGCCTTCTGCCTGGTCTCCCCCCATAACCCCCACTCAGCCCTCACAGGCTGTTCCTCACAAGCAGCCAGAGGGGCCCTGTGAACACCAGTGACGTCCCTCTCCTGCTTAGAGCGCTCTTGTGGTGCCATCTCAGGGAAAAGCGGGGGTCCTCCTGGTGGTCCACGAAGCTCCCCATTATCTGAGCCCATCGCCTCTCTCCTCATCTCCTCTCATTCTCCCTTTGGTTCACTCTGTCCCAGCCACAGAGGCTTCCTCCTATGTCCTCACACTCCCACCTCAGGGCCTTTGCTGTTCCCAGGGTCTGTACTGGCCATTCCTCAGAAGGCAGGGCAGCATGTGGTTAAGAGAAAGCTACTGGAGCCCAGATAGCCTGGGTTCAAACCCCAGCCTCCCCTTTTAAGCTGTGTGATTGTGAGCAAGTGACTCCAATCGCCCCGTGCCTCAGTTTCCTCATCAGGAACATGAGATAATAATAGTACTAACCTCACAGGGTTCTGGGGAGTCAATGAGTTCATCTATGCAGAGACAGCCCATAGTGTCTTTACTACTTAGCTGACTCCAGTGTCTTATCCTGCTCTCAGTTCCGCTGTCACCTCCCCAGAAAGGCTGTCCCTGACCACCCTCTTCATCAGCCTCCCATTTGCTCTCATCACATGAACTTCGTTTCTTTTGCTCTTTAAAGATATTCCATGGTTTGCTGCTTACTGTCTGTCTCCCCCGCTAGAATATAAATTCTGTGAGGGTGGGGGTCCGATCGGCCTCAATCCCCCACTGAATCGCCAGCACCAAGGACAGGGTCTGGCCCACAGGAGATGCTCATTCATTCAGAAATGAATGAGTGGATGGATTCACCAATTCCTCCTTTGCACCAGGCATTGGGGGAACTTGGGAGGGTGGGTGTTTACTGGGCGGTGAGGACAGAAGAGTGACCAAGACAAGCCCCACGTGGCCTCAGTGTCTCCCCCAGACTTACTCCCCCTCTGGAGTCCCCGTCTCAAGCCCGAGGCCTGGGCCTGGACACCTCCTCTTCCCTGGGCACTCGACTTTCTGTCTCCTGAAAATTTCTTTGGGAGCCTCTCCAGGGCAGGGGCAGGTGTGTGCCGGCCCCCACGGCGCCCATCACCAGCAGAGGGATGGGGCCATATAGGGGCTCAGGGAATGCTTGTGGATTGAATGAATAAATGGGCGAATGAATGATTAAGTGGACGGACACCTGACTGAGGAGCTTGGACTTTATCCAGAGGGCATCAGGGAGTCACGGAAGGGCTGTGAACGAAGGGACATTTACATTTCTGCTTTGGGACTCGGAGGACTACCTGTCACGCCAGCTCCTCTCTCAGCCTGGCACCCGCGTCCTGCTCCCCCTTTTTCTGTCTCGTTCCAGTTTCTCCTACAGGTTTCAGATTGGGCATCCCTTTCTCTAGGAAATCCTCCTTGATCCCTCCCCACCAGGCTGAGTCGAGACGCTTTCCTGGTCGCCCATAGCCCCCTGGACGTCCCCCCTCCTGGCCCTGTCCACTCTGCCCGTGCCTGGCAGAGCCCAGCAGGGACCACCCTCGTGGTCACTGCCTAGGGATGTGTCTGCCCCAGCCTTAGGCTCACTGTGGGCACGGTGTGGCCATCTCGGCCATCCCTGCGTCCCTGGCATGGTCCAGCTTCAGGCTGCACCACAAGGAGTGCTCAGATATGGAGCAGGTGCAAGGAGTCCCCTGCCTCCCACCACACTTGCCCCCAGCCCCGCACCAAGGGCATCACTCACGACAGTGGGCCAGCGACCTCCAGTTCCCGACAGAGATGCCAAGCTCCAGGCAGGCCTGGGCATAGGCGCTGAGGCTGCGGCACAGGCTGGACCGGTCCCCGTTGAGCACGCACAGGTCGTACACGCACTCCTCCAGGAAGGGCCGGGGGGGCAGCGCGCTGTGGCAGACGGCGAACGGGCCGTCGGCCTGGGTCAGCATGCCGCAGAGGCGGTTGCCCTCGTAGTGCTGGGCCTGGCCCGGGGTGCAGGAGGGACAATTGTTCTGGCAACCGTCCTCACACAGGTAGTCCTCGTCGTCCAGCCTCCAGCTGTTGGCAAACTCCACGGGGTCAGCCACCAGCTCCGAGTCGTAGGTGAGGAAGTCGTCGTCGGGGTTGTGGTTGTAGTTGCCACACAGTCCACACACCTGGCTCTGGAAGTGCTCGGGCAGGCTCAGGGCCAGCTGGCAGTCCCAGTCGTAGGTGACCACCAGCCCGAAGTCCAGCTCCACTACGGCCCGGGTCCCGCTCTGGTACATGCGCAGGCGGCCCTCGGCCAGGGAGACGGGCAGGCGCGAGCGCTGGTTGTCAATCTGCGGGGGGTGCGGGTGGGGGGGCAGCGGGCGGTCAGATCCTGCGTGGTCTGGCCCTCACCCCTTGAACCCTCCCCACTCGCCGCCCCCTGCCCCAGCTGCCCTGGGATTCCTTCTTCCTGTTGCTGCCACCGACCAAGCCTTGGGGTCTTTGCCCTCGCCTCCCTGTGGCCTGAAATGTTCTTCCCCTAGACGCACCCGTGGCTCACTCCCTGACCTCTGACCTCTTACAAAAGCTTTGCGCCACTGTCACCATGGCAGTGACACTCTATTTTATGTGGCAACCCCTCCCTACTCCCTATGCCCTTTCTTTGCTCTATTTTTTTCCCCTATAGCTTCTAACATATCATTTGCAAATTTCTCATGTTTATCATCTGCCTAACTCCGCAGACCGTCAGCCCCACAAAGACAGGGATTTGTGTCTGCTCTGCTCGCGGCTTCCTCTCCTGCACCTAGAACGGTGCCTGGTAGAATTGCAAGTGCTCAATGAGTGAATGAAGGCGATGCTGTGTTAGAGAAACATTCACCGGGCACTCCCTCTGGGCCTGGCCCTGGCTGGGCGATCCTGGGAGTGATGACTGAAGACAACCCAGACCCCACTCTCCTGGGGCTCCCAGTCCAGTGAGAGAGACAGACTGGTCACTAGATCAGAGTGACAGATCAGAGGGATGGTGGGAGCTCTAAACCTCTGTCAAGTCACTGACCTCTGTAAGGATCTGACAAAAGTAACAGGGCTCTCTCTCTGAAAAACTGCACAGCAGATGCAAAATTCCACACATAATTTTGGGAATTTGAAGTCCCTCTGAGCTTGTGCTCAGTCCCTCCAGATTTCTAGAACACCTACTTTAATCCACTTGCTTATTAATCTCACAGATCCACCTGCACACCCGCACAGAGAGGTGGGTACAAGAATGCTCAGTGCTGCGCTATTTGCCATCGTGAACAAAGCATCCATCGGTGGGAGACTGAGTTACCCAAATGACGGGGCATCCATCCAATGCAGAACAGTGCAGGTGTAAAGAACAACAACAACAAAAGAAAGCCGAGGCTCCCTTGATGTTGATATGGAAACAGCTCCAGAAGCTACTGTACAGTGTAAAAAGCAAAGTGCAGAGCAGAGCAGACAGTACAGTACTCTTCGCTAAGAAAGGGGAGAGGGAAGAATGTAGGTTTGTTTGCTTGTATTGGCATAAAGAAACCCTAGGTGAAACCTCAAGAAATCAGTAAAACTGGGGAGTGGGGGAGGGAAGAGAGAGAAAGCAGATGAAGACAGGAGTGACAGCCAGACCTTCCACAACATGCCCTGTTTGTTTTGAGCTATGCTGATGCTTTACCTCTTAAAAAAAAAAAAGAATCGCAGCAACATGGAAGAAATTCACAAGCACTGTGCTGAGCAAAAGAATCTTCCCGCAAATGGCTTCTTCCACTGTGTGATTCCATTAATATGAAGTTCTTGAACAGGCGAAACTAATCATTGGTGGGAAAAAAAATCAGAACTATGGTTGCCTCTAGGAGCGGGTTGGGACTGTCTGGGAAGGGGCATGAGAGAATGTTCCGGAATGATGAATAGATTCTATATCTTAATGGAGGTTGGGGTTGCACATTTGTCAAAACTCCATGAACTTAAGATCTATGGATTTTTATTATGTGTACATTTGATATCCAACGTAAACAAAACTGGGACTGCCAGCTGGCCCTGAGCCTGCCCGAGCGCTTCCAGAGCCAGGTGTGCGGACAGTGTGGCAACCACAACCACAACCCCGACCCACAACCCATACCATAAAAATATGGTATGAGGCAGAATGGCAAAGAGGTTAAGAATGGACTCAGGAGCCAGCCTGCCTGTGTTCCCAGCTCCATCTCTTACTGGCTTGGAGCCCTTGGGAAGTCGCTCATCTCTCTGGACCTCAGTCTCCTCACCTAAAAGTGTTAATAATAATGCTTCCCCCCACAGATTGCTGTGAGCATTCCATGCATTAATACACGGAAAGCACTAAGAAACAAATCCAGCACATAGCAGGTGCTCCCTAAATTTAGTGTTTGGTCACTGAAGACATTCCCCATTGTTGGACAGTTTGTTTCTTTTCTTTTCTTTTTTTTTCTTTTGCTACCCCAAACCAGGTTGGCATAAACTTTTCTTCCCCCAACCATATCTCTGAGTATCCTTAAAATTTCTAGAAGTGGAATTGCTGGACGAAAGGTATTTCAGGCTCTGATTTTCAAATTCCCCCTCCCCAGCCCCCACTGATTTTCAAATTCCCCCTCCCCAGCCCCCACTGCCCCCTCCTCCGTACCCCCCACCCCACAGCCGAGGGCTTGGGTTTGGGGCCCAACACCCAGGCTTTGCCTCCTCCTTCTGATTGGAGGCTCATAGGTATTTGGACACTTACCCGAGCAAAGCCAACTTCCCCTCGGACCAGAGTTACTGTGTGGCTGTAGGCGCGCACGTTGACCAAGCCCACGTAGGAGACCCGGCGGCTGCCCCGGTGCTCATTCTTGGCCTCCACGCTGAAAGCCGGCAAGGTCTGGTCGTTGCTGCACAGCTCCGCCATCAAGTAAAGGCACGTGCCCATCATGTCATAGCGCCGGCCGTCGAAGGTGGTGTAATGGGGGTCACCTTGGGCGCGGCAGGTGGCCACGGGGACCGCCACGCACTTGGCCTGCTGATCCACCACCTGGCATTTCTGCTGGGGACTGCACTGCAGGTCTTCGCAGGAGGGTTTCTGGGACAGCACGGCTGGGGAGGGGAGGAAGGGGGTGGCAACGAAGAAAGAGTCAGGGGTATCCTCACAGGTGGGAATCCTGGAGCTCTCCTGCTGTGCAGAGTTGGGGCAGTGGGCTCACAACTACCCGTTGGGGAAGTGGGGAAACTGAGGTCTGGAGGCCCCCCCGGGGAGATGGCTGCCCAGGCATGACCCAACAACCCCAGGTATTCTAATTCCCTAGTTTTACAAGGCTCAGCCCAGAAGAACTGAAAGGTAGTGAAGAAGGATGGGCAGGGATCATCATGGAAATGTTGATTTGTGGTTTTTCTCTCCCCGTGTCCCCCTTCCTGTGCATTCCCACTCGGGTCAGAAGGCTAAGGAATCTTTTTTAAGGACAGAAAATGGAAGTCTCTGCCTTCCTGGATCAGGCTGCCTAGGTTAGAATCCTGGCTCTGCTGGTCAGGTGGCACTGGAGAAGTAATTTTAAACTCTCTATGCCTCAGTTTCCCCATTTGCAACAAGGGGGTGAAAACAGTACATTCTTCACAGGGATATTTGGGGAGGAGGGCATTGCCAGGCTTAAAGAAGCTAAAATATAAGTAGGGTTTGGCCCAGGTGGTGAGTGTTACCTGTTATAATGAATCACCTACCCCTCTCCTATTTGACTGTTCAAGCCCAAAGTGGCTCTTTGAAAGTGGGTAGCTTGCATGCCTGTGGTTGGAGGGGGCATTTTTTGCCAGTGCTGGGAACTCTAATGTCTAGGGTCCTAGCTTGAAGCAGGAGGTCCACATAGGAAGAAATAGCCCTTCCTCCCCTGCCTCCCAGTGTTCAGAAGTTCTTGCTTTCTGTCTGCTCATAATAACTTGCCAGATACCCCCCGAGAGCTTTACAAATGTTAACTCATTACTCCCTCACTCCAATCCTGTGAAGGGGTACAGCTATTAACCCTATTTTACAGATGGGGAAACTGAGGCCCACAGGCGAGGTCACATGCCCAAGGTCACACAAGCAGAGATGGGATTTGAACCTGGGAAGTCTGGCTTTAGCATCTGTGTCCTCAGACACCACACTGCACTGCCTGGGGACAGTTCCTCAAATGCTCTGAGCCTAAGGTTACACGTAGGGCCAGGTCCTAGGGATTAACTATGTTAACACACACAGGACATCCAGAATGGTCTCTGGTATATTGAGAGAGAACTCCCCCTGCCCCACAGTAGCCATTATTATTTATCATACTTTTAGACCTCCTGCGTTGGGGTGTAAACATTCCTATAGGAGGTGGTGGAGTGGTAGTTAACCACTGGTATAGTTGCTAAAATAGCAACTATATTAAAATAGCAACATATTAAAAATAAATAAATAAAAGATCAAAATACTTCCAGACTGTTTGATAAGAAGCTGCTGACCTGAGCCCACTCCTCCCCACAAAGATCCCTCCCTCTAGGCACCTTGGCTCTTTCCTAGGACTCTATCCCTAACCCCCGTCCCCCTGCAAAAAGCAACTGACAAAGGGCTGAGGCCAGACACCTGTCAGACACCGTGGGGGCTTATATATAGGACCCTGCTGCCGTGCTCTGGGGGGTACCACTTCTGACTGGTGGGGACCTTGGATCACACTGGTGGCTAAATATTTAGTGGTTCCTTGAGGGGCTTGGGTAGGGAGGAGCTGGGAAGCCTTAGGGAAGGGGAGGATGGCAGAGAGGATGGAGGTGAGGTGGGGACAGCCCCAGGGGAGCAGGTGGGTGGGGAAAAAGGAGAGGGTGAGAGAGCCAGCCAAGGGGTCACGGGTTGGACAGGGTCGGGGGGTCATTTTCCATCACTCACTTCGGCCGCAGGCACCTGCTGTCCCATAGCTTATGGCCTCGAGCAGCCCGAAGGTGAGCAGCCCGAAGTTAGTAGTGGCCTCAATCATGTGGATCTTGTCACTGGGGCCAAGGTCCACCTCGGCATAGGAGAACTCACTGCCGGGCACAGCTGTCCAGGAGAGCTTGGCCCCCATTCTCTGCCCTTCCATGGTCAGCTCGTTAACCGCCTTTGTCTGTGTTATTACGAGAGCCACACCCTCAGTGCCTGGCATGCTCTTCACCACATAGGCCGGGCAGTAGGCTGCCACATCTGGGACCAAGGCCAGGTGGGGGTCATAGGTTATTTGGTCCCTTGTGGCACCTGTGCCAAACTGCAGGACCTGGATGCCCACGTCTGCAGACAGGTAGAGCGGCCGGGACGGCCGGATCTCAAACTCTACCACATCGCCCGCCTGGAGTCCTCGGGAGCCAGTGGTGCCCCCCTGATTGTAGCTCAGCTTCGTGGTCTGGCTGGCCACGACATAGACCAGGTCGTAGCGGGCCTGGGAGGACAGAGAGGGCACCACGTAGCGGGTGCCCCAGGCGGATGTGGGGAGCAGCTGCTCCATCACGTGGTTGCAGTTTGTGTGTTTCTGGGCACAGCTGTGGCCGGAGAACACAGCCACCGGGCCATTGGCTGTGATCCTCGACCCCGAGAGCTCAGCTGTGCTCTGTACTTGGGCCACCTGGTAGGGCTGCAGAGTCAAGGTCACGACACTGCCCGCTGGGTAGAACTTGCCCTGGAATGTCGCAGACCCCTTCAGCTGCATAGTGACCGAGGCCCCCGCCGCCCCCGCCACCACGGCGAACTCCTTGACATTCTTGGACGAGACGCCGGGAGGTGTGAGCGCAAAGTACTCAGAGCCCAGAACCTGGATAGGCCACAGCCGCGTCAGCTCTGCTGTGTCGGGCTTGGTGTTTACGGCCTGCGCAGAGATCTCGCGGTCAGAGTGGACCGTCACTGCGTGCTGGAAGACCTTACTGCCGACCATCTCAGCCTTGGAACTAATGTTGACCATGACTGACTGCCCCGGGTTCACTGTGACATTCTGCCTGGTGCCATCTGCGTGGCAGTGAATGGAGACCGAGGCAGGGCGGTCCGACAGACTGGAGAGAAGGAGTTGGAGAGAGGCCCGGTGGTAGCTAGGCAGGTAGTTCTGCAGGAAGGCCGCAAGGAAGTCCACGGAGGTCCCCTGGGTCAACCCTGGGGGTTGGGGAGAGAGAACGCAGTTGCGGGTCTGCTCACCCAGTCCTCTCTAGCTGAGAAGGAAGGCTTTGCATTGCGCCTAGATACCACATTGAAATATCAACTCAAGCTTTTTCTCCCCTCGCTTTCCCTTCTTATTCGCCTACCAGCCTTTCTGGCTTTTGTTTTCTAAAAACCTGAACAGGGGGCGCCTGGGAGGCTCAGTCTGTTAAGCGTCTGCTCTCAGCACGGGTCACGATCTCAGGGTCGTGGGATCAAGCCCCACATCAGGCTCCCTGCTCAGTGGGGAGTCTGCTTCTCCCTCTCCCTCTCCTCTGTGCACTCCGTCTCTCTAAATTAATTAATTAATTAATTAATTAATTAATTAATTAATTAATTAAAATAAAAGCCTGAACACTTTGGACCTGATGGGCCAGGCAAGTAATGCAAATGTGGGAAACCACCTGGGTGGCCAGTGTGCAAACCAGAGATTCATACGCCAAGGAAAGCGGGTAGGGTTAGCCTATTATTATGATGATTTATGGGCTCTTCCCCCGCCCTTTTTTTATGCCAGATCTTACCATTTTTCAGGAGAAACTGGCTATTTGAATTTCCATGTGAAATCTCCAACCCCAAATTGTTTTAAGTGCTGTGGGCCTCAAACTGGCTGGATTTAGGTGCCGGTTTATGACTTCTGTCTTAATAAAACATGGGGGGTGTAAAGGGGGTTAAGGGAAGAAGGAGATTATGGCAATGTAGACAATATGTCTCCTAGAAAGAGGGAGGAGTGGGTGCTTTTCAACACCCCCAACTAGGAATAGATTCTCCAGGGCTGGGAAGAGAGGGAGGGAGAAGGGAAGGGGGAACGGGAAGAGGGAGGGAGAGGGAGGGGGAGGAGGGAGAGAGAGGGAGTTGGAGAAAGAGAGAGGGCAGGGGAGGACATCTACAAGGTCTTGGAGAGAGTATGTGGTTATAGAAGAACTTTCTGCTGAATTAGGGGAGTCTTGAAAGATGTCCCAGTGTCCCATGGGGCCAGGGGATCAGGGACAATGAAGGCTTCAAAAGTGACCTAAGCAGATGCTGACTGATGACTAGACGGCTCTGAGGTCCCATCCTTACCTAGTACTCTGACTTCACCTGAGACTCCAGTCCTGGGCATAACCCTGGGGAATCAGGCACCAAGCCCTCCAAGAATGACTTGAGTGAAATTTTCCATCACCTCAGCAGCAGGAGGCTCAGAGTCAGAACTTTAGTTGAGTTACAGAAAATTGAGAAAGTGGTACTTCTTGAAGACTTAAATTGGGGGACTGCGGATTTTATCTGCTTCTTTCTAGGAGAGAGAATGGGAGGATCCCACCACAGCTCTCTGCAGAACTTAAGGGGCCTCGCTCCCACCTCAGCTAGGCTGGCGTGGCACTGGGAGATGGGGTTGTGGAGGGCATACAGATGGAGGGTGCTGACCGCGGCAGGCAGAGTCCCCCAGACGAGAACAAGGACACGGATGGGATCTCAGTCCGACTTACCACACAGGAGGGTTGCTCCTGTCCAGAGTGTCCACCAGCTCCACAGGGAACCCATGTCTGCAGAGGGGAAAGAGAGGGGGTCATGGAAGGTTAGTCTGCCCCTCTGGCTGGGCACTATTCCAGGGAGGACGAGGGCCACCTGGGCACCAGGGAGGTGGGCTGGATCCAAGGGCCAGTGTGTGTGTGTATAAGGGGAGTTACATGTCCAGTGGGTCTTGTGGGGGGCAGGGAGGGCAGGACAGGGCAAGGATGGGGAGTTAGGTGTCCAGTGGGTCCAGTGGGGCTGGAGTGGGGAAGCCTGGAGCCAGGGGCTAGAGTAGGGGACCAGATGTCCCACTTCTATAGGGGACCCCAGCCTCTCTCACCTGCAGGTCCCTGGAGCTGCAGGGCTAGCCCCTGGGCCGGGCTATATAGTGGAGTTTCGTGGCTCCTCAGACCACACCCTGGGTCACCTGCCAAGAAGATGGAGCCAACTTCCTGGAGGAGGCTGGTGATCCCAGGGCCAGGTGGAATGGGGACCCTGAAAGCCTGCGAAGGGTGGAGGGCAAGCCTGGACACCTGGGTCCTTAGAGGGGTGTGAGAACAGCTGGTGGCTGTGGCCTGGAAGCCTGCTGGACACTTCAGAACTGAAAGGGTGATGTCCCTGAGGGAAACAGCTGGGAAGCAGGGTGCTGGGAGCCTGGGTCCCCAGGGGGTGGGGGAGTAGGGGCGGAACGTGGTGTTCAGTCTTGTTTGCTGGTTTGATGGTTGGATCTCTCCCTTTGCCTCCTGCCAGGAACAATAGCAAAGGACCCATATCCGGGTTCTGGCTGCTCCCTAGTCCCCACAAGTTGATTCCTCCTGGTCCCCAGCCATCCACATCCTGTATGCAGGCAGCACTGTGGTGTCTGGGGTGGGCAGGAATCCGAGCACCTGAACCTAGGTCAGTGGGACACAATACCTCCAGGACAGCAGGACCTCCTGAGAACCTTGTCTGCAAAACGTGAACATCAAAATTAGCCTCACTGGGGACTGCAGGTGGGAGGCAGGCTCTTCTGGTGGGGACCCCCGTGGAGAGCAGGGCGGGAATGGGGGGGCTGGAGCTATGTGTGAAGAAGGATGGAGGCCCCTGTTTCCTGGTTCCACGCAGACACTGGGTTCTACTTCCTGGAGAATTATTTGTTTTCTGGGAGGTCTTTTTGCCCTGAGAAGGGACTGGCTGGGGGCACCTGGGTGGTTATTGGCTAAGTGTCTGCCTTCGGCTCAGGTCATGATCTCAGGTCATGATCTCAGAGTCCTGCGATCGAGCCCCACGTTGAGCTCCCTGCTCAGTGGGTAGTCCGCTTCTCCCTCTCCTTCTGCCCTCCCCCCCCTCCAGCTCATGCTCACTTTCTCTCTTCTCTCAAATAAATAAATAAAAATGAAAGAAAAGAAAAGAAAGCAAGCAAGCAAGAAATAAAAAAGAGAAAGAAAGAAAAGAAAGAAAGAAAAAGAAAGAAAGAAAGAAAGAAAGAAAGAAAGAAAGAAAGAAAGAAAGAAAGAAAGAAAGAAAGAAAGAAAAAGAAAAAAGAAAAGAAGGGACTGGCTAAACAGGCTTTGGGGAACTCTATGCCTCCCGTCACCCAGTATCTACCTGGGATGGGAACCTAGGTGTCACATGGGGAGCAGAGGAAGAGACTGCCGCAAGGTGGTGTGGCCTTTGGGGTCTGTTCCTACAGAGGAGCTGGCCTGACCCATGCCCTGGTCTCCTCGCACCCAGTGTTAGGACTCATTGTTTGCTGGGGAGTTTCCCCAGCAGCTGCAAAGCCTGGGCACGCTCTCGGACAACACCCCAGCAGCTGCTGCCCCCACAACTCCCTCTCTTATCACCAAGGCCTGTGGGTGGCTGGGGTGGGTGGGGGCTCTGGCATCCCCCACTCAGGGCAGGTTCCCAGAGGGAGAGATAAAGACTCAGAGTTGAATGGGACCCAAAGTCAACCAGGAAAATGAAGTGAGCAAACAGGAGACTGGATGAAAGCCAGGGATGTCAAGAAACAGGTGGGGGGGGGGGCGCCTGGGTGGCTCAGTTGGTTAAGCGACTGCCTTCGGCTCAGGTCATGATCCTGGAGTCCCGGCATCGAGTCCCACATCGGGCTCCCTGCTCAGCGGGGGAGTCTGCTTCTCCCTCTGACCCTCCCCCCTCTCATGTGCTCTCTCTCTCTCTCATTCTCTCTCTCAAGCAAGGAAGAAAGCAGCTTATTGCAGATCAAGGTGGCAAAGTCTTCTAAACCAGATACCCCGTTGTGGTCTGAGACAGAGAAATGAGGGGCGAGGGGCAGAGAATTAGGGTGAACCTCAGGGGTGATCATGCCCCTCCGATCTCCTCTAAGCCTTGAGGTCTCCCCTTGGTTGACCCCGGAGAGAAGCCTCGCCTCCTCAAAAATCCACTGTTGCCCTTTGCAGCCGGAGTCCCTAGAAATGGGGTGGTAGTGGGAAGTCTCACCATTTAATATGTTGGATTTGACACTGCTTAGGACCTTGTTCTCACTCCTTTCAGGGCCCAAGGGGTGTGTGTTTGTGTGTGTGTGTGGACACACCCTGTGGCCTACTCTATCACATCTATTCTCAGAACACCCTTATATATTCTTGGAAATCCCACCGGAGAGAACCTGCGCACACACTTCCTTATGGTCAGAAAAACACGTCCAGGGCGCCTGGGTGGCTCAGTTGGTTAAGCGACTGCCTTCAGCTCAGGTCATGATCCCAGGGTCCTGGGATCGAGTCCCGCATCGGGTTCCCTGCTCTGCGGGGAGCCTGCTTCTCCCTCTCCCACTCCCCCTGCTTGTGTTCCCTCTCTCGCTCTGTCGAAAAACACGTCCATCCTGCCCCTCAAATCCTCACTCTAAGCCCAAACAGAGGTGTTTGTGAATCTGAGCCTTCTGGCCTCTCCCTGCGGCAGGATCTGCAGGGGGCAGATCTGCACTCATCATACACTTGAGACCCCTGGGACCCTTGGACTTGTCTGGGCTTTACAGATCAGGGCACAGCTGGAGAGAATTTACTCTCTGCAGCTAAATGTAAATTTTAAAAAATATATTTTATTTATTTATTAGAGAGAGAGAGAGAGAGCACAAGCAGGGGGAGCAGCAAGCAGAGGGAGAGGGAGAGGCAGGCTCTCTGGTGAGCAGGGAGCCCAATGTGGGGCTCGATTCCAGCACCTGGGATCATGACCTGAGCCAACTGAGCCACCCAGGCACCCTGCTAAATGCAGATTTGCTGGCAATTTCTAATATCATTCCTTCATGCCTGGGTCCCACAGGGATTCCCGCCACCACCTTGGGGAACTCCTCCATCTCACATAAGCTGTCACTAACCTCCCTTGATCTCATTCCTCCCCTGCTCAATACCCTTCCATGCTTCCCTGTCCCTGTGAAGGCAAGTCCACACTCTTGGCAGGATCATCTCCATGGTCTGCACCTGTCACCTGGCCACCGCCTGTGCCATTCCCCCTCCTCAGAGCCCCCTCCTTGATATTCTGCTTGCTGACTCTGTGTCTGGAGTCCAGACCTCACTTTCTGCATGGCTTATTTCCCAAGAACCCAAGCTAAGGCTAGTCTGTTTTATTCCTCTTACACCACATTGACCACTTGTTCTCTTGCTTAAAGGAGATCCCCTCCCCTTTTCTCCACACTTGAAACTGAGAGTCTTACTGCATCCACAGTCCCGTGCCTCCCCACCAACCTCTCTTCCACCTGCCACAGTCCGACCTCCATGCTCACCAAAACTGTGTTTGCTGGGCCCTTATTTGCCACTTGGTTCTAGCTCCTTCTGTTACATTTGACACGAACTCTTTTTCCTTTTCTGTCTAATGCCCGGGTGCCTGGCTGGCTCAGTTGATGGAGAATGAGACTCTTGATCTCGGGCTTGTGGGTTCCAGTCCCACATGAGGCATAAAGATTACTTAAAAATAAAATCTTTAGTGGGATGCCTAGGTGGCTTCTAGTACCACAGATTATTTAGCTTGCTTTAAAATTTTACCTAAATGGAAGGATGCCTGGGTGGCTCAGTGGGCTAAGTGTCTGCCTTCGGCTCAGGTCATGATCCCAGGGTTCTGGTATAGAGTCCCACATTGGGACTTACTCAGTGGGGAGCCTGCTTCTCCCTCTGTTTGCCACTCCCCCTGCTTGTGATCTCTCTCTCTCTCTCTGACAAATAAATAAATAAAATTAAAAAAATAAAATCTTAAAAAAAATTTCTAATGCCTCTGTTTTCAGGATATCACTTTCTTCCGGATCTTCTTACTTGGTTTTTTTCTTACAATGACTCCTTTAACATTGGTGGTTCTCAGATTCTTTCTCTAACTACATCTTTTCTCTAGGAGATCTTACCTGTGTCTACCCGTGCTATCTAATAGAACTTTCTGTGACGATGAAAATGTTCCATATCTGGTGCTGTCCAATGTGGTAGGCAAGAGCTACACGCGGCTACTGGGCTCTTGAAATGTGATTAATGCCAGGCAGGGACTGAATTTTTAATTTTTTTTTAAGTAGGCTCCACACCCAATGTGGGGCTTGAACTCACGACCCTGAGATCAAGCCCTGATCTGAGATCAAGAGTCAGACACTTAACTGACTTAGCCACCCAGGCACCCCAATTAATTTAATTTTAATCAATTTAAATTTTAATTTAAATGGCCACCTGCAATTTGTGTCTATATTGGACAGGACAACTCTAGAGCTGTGGCTAACACAGGCCCCACTTCATCCAGCTACCTAGCTGCCTATCCATCTGTCACTCACCTACCCACCTATTTGTTCTCTTTTATACCCACTTTCCATTCCTATTGTCCCCTTATAGGCAACCATTCTAATGTGATTCATGGGAATAGTTTTTAATGTCTCAGTGGAAAAAAGTAGATGTATTAATAAGTTCCTGTTCTAAAACAAAAGGTCCAGGACTGAACTCTCAGTTTCCAAGGGGAATACTTTACTGATACTGTAAAAATCTAATAGAAACAGAAAAAAGGGAAATCTGTGTATAGGTGAGGACAATCATAAGCAGTAAAGGAGAATAAGACAGTTACATCAAATCAGGTACTTAGAACATCCAACCTCATGAGCTGGGGAAGCCCCGGGGAGACAGCCAGGCTGGAGTCCCAGTGGAGAAGACTGGGTGGAGCATCTTCGTCTCAGGTGAGACCTTCCAACCAACCATCCCCGTTAGGGCCGTATTTATAGGGCAGATGACAGGGTCTGAAGTTGAACATTTGTTCACCTACTTAAACATTCGTTCGCCTATGTGCTATGTGGAGTGAGCTGCAGTCTATGTTATCATGTCTTTACATATTCAAGGAGGCTGGGCTAGGTGTGTTTGCCTCCCCTCCCAGATCCCATTCTGGGGGGCCAGCCCAGCTGGAGCCAGAGGGGATACAAGGCACAATTTATAGCTCTAGGTATCCAGGTCAGAGTGCCACTTCTGACCTGGAGGCCAGCTAATGTCAATGAATCAGGCTCCCAAGGTCACTTATGCAGCACGAGTCTGTACATGCAGGTCAGGGTGGTGGGTTATGCAGGAAAAATCACGGAAACCTCCAGCCATACAATACAGTGCACGAATCATAAACATATACAGCTCATTGAGTTATCTCAAAATGAATACACCCTCATAACCTTCACCCAGGTCAAGAAAGAGAACACGCCTAGCATCCCAGAGACCCTCTTCATGCTTTTCCCTAACCACTATTCACTCCCTCCTTCCCACAGGAGCCACTATTTTGGCTTCAAACACCACAGATTATTCAGCTTGCTTTAAAATTTTACCTAATTGGGGCACCTGGATGGCTCACTCGTTAAGCGTCTGCCTTTGGCTCAGGTCATGATCCCAGGGTCCTGGGATCGAGCCCCACATCAGGCTCCCTGCTCCGCTGGAAGCCTGCTTCTCCTTCTCCCACTCCCCCTGCTTGTGTTCCCTCTCTCACTGTGTCTCTCTCTGTCAAATAAATAAATAAAATCTTTTTAAAAAATTAAAAAAAAAATAAAATTTTACCTAAATGGAAGGACGTCTGGGTGTCTCAGTGGGTTAAGCATCTGCCTTCGGCTCAGGTCATGATCCCGGGGTCCTGGGCTCGAGCCCCGCATCAGGCTTCTTGATCAGCGGGGAGCCTGCTTCTCCCTCACCCTCTGCCTGCCGCTCCCCCTGCTTGTACACACTCTCTCTCTGTCATATAAATAAATAAAATATTTTTAAAAATAAAATTTTACCTAAATGGAATTATACGTCTGTGTTGCTTTGTGACTTGCTTCTTCCACCAGGTGTTATCCTTGTGCACAAAACCATAGTTCATTTTCATTGCCATATGGAACTCCCTTGTATAAAAATTACCACATACTTACCCATTCTACTGTTGATGGATATTTGGATTGTTTCCAGTTTGGGCCAACAGATCCTATCTTTTGGTGCGCATGTGCATCATTTCTGTTGGGGTATGCTGTGGGGTTTCTAAGGGTAGAATGGCTAGATCATTGGGCTCAGCTTTAGTAGATGTCACCAAATGCGCTGCAGTTTCAACTCCCATTGTCATGACCATTCTGGTGGCTCCACAGCAATATTTGATCTTGTTAGACTCTGTAACAAAGTTGTGTTAGCCATGCTAGACGTGTAGTGGTATCAAGTCGTGATTTTATTTTGCATTTCCTGGAGATTTTTCTCTTGTCTTTCTGTTATTGGTTTCTAGCTGATTCCATTATGGTCAGAGAACATACTCCGTATAATTTCAATTCTTTTCATTTTGTCGTGGTTTGCGTTATTACCCAATGTATGTTTTCTTTTGGCAAATGTTCCATGTATCCTTGGAAAGAATGTGCACACTGCTGTGTTGAGTGGGGTGTTCTATAAATGTCAATTAGATCCTGTTGATTGGTGGTGTTATTCAGTTCTTCTGAATATTCTCTCTAGTAGTTCTATGAATTGACAAGAGTAAGGTTTTGAATTCCCTAACTATACTTGCATATTTGTCTATTTTGCTTTTCAGTTCTTCTTTTTTAAAGATTTTATTTGTTTGTTTGTTTATTGAGAGAGAGCACTCCAAGGTGGGGGGAGAGGGAGAATTTCAGGCAAACTGTGCTGAGCTCAGAGCCCCACGTGGGGCTCAATCTCACAACCCTGAAATCATGACCTGAGTGGAAATTAATAGTTGGCTGCTTAACTGACTGAGCCACCCAGGTGCCCCTCACCTTTCTGTTCTACCAGTTTTTGCTTTGTGTATTTTGAGTCTCTATTGTTTGGTGAGTATGCATTTAGGATTGCAATGTCTCTTTGTTAGAATGATCCTTTTATCATTATGTAATGTCCCTCCTTGTTCTTAGCAATTTTTCTTTGCTCTGAAGTCTACTTAATTTGATATTAATGTAGTAACTTTTGGCTTTTTAAAGTTAATATTTTCACAACATGTCTTTTCCTGTCCTTTTACCTTTATTCCATCAATATTGTTATATTTCAAGTGAGTTTTTTGGAGACAGTTTATAGTTGAATTATGTTTTTTAAATTCCCTCCACCAATCTCTGTTTTTGATTTTGTGTATTTAGATAACTTACATCAAAACTGATTATTGATGCTTGGTCTTAAGTTTGACATTTTATTATTCATTTTACATTTGTTCCTTCTGTTTCTCATTCCTCTATCTTTTTGTTTTTACATTTCTGTGGGTTATATGAGCATTTTTTAGAATTCCATCTTGATTTCTATTCTTTCTGAGTGTATTCCTTTGGACAATTGTCTTACCATTTGATCTAGGTATTACAATATGAATATATATCATCTAAGTCTAACATCAGTATTTTACCACTTTGACTGAAGTGCTGAAACTTCACTTCTATGCATATCCATTTACCTCCCTCACTTAAAAAAAAAACATAATTGTTTTAAGTATTTCCTCTGTCTACATTGACCACCATATCAGATGATGCCATAACTGTTTTTTTGTACTTAGAGAGGGGTATGGAGAAATGAGTCTCTACCGTCTTGTATGGAACCAGAAGTCACGACTTCTTATTCTAATAATTTATTTGTAGGTCCTTTTGGATTCTCTACACACATAATCACATTGTTTATGAAGAATGAGTTTAATTCCTTCCTTTCTCATCTCTATGTCTTTTCTTTAGGCTTTCCAATACATAACTGAATAAAAGACATGATGGGGGCATCCTGGTCTTACTCCTGATCGCCAAGCAAAAGCTTTCAACATTTTGCTATTAAGTATGATGCTTGCACAGGATTTTAGTAAGTACACATTATTCTGTTAAAGAAGTTTCCTTCCATTTTTAGTTTCATCACAAATGGATGTATAGCTTTATTAAATGATTCTTCTGCATCTAGCTCAGTGATGTTAATATCCATTGTTGATCATTAACTAATCATTACCTAATCGTCCAGTTAAATCAGAATTTCAGATAAACTAAATTAATTTTCAGTGTATGCTCCATACAATCCTAGTATAATTTTGTAAGTATGTCACATGCAATTTATTTGCTAACTCTAGCAAACTACCTAGAGGCATTATTTCATTAGGGCCTTTGCAAAATGGGGATTTCTAAGTTATTGTCCTTTCCTTATTAATTAGCTACTATCAGAGAAACATCTGTATACTTCTGTACTATCCAGAGAAACATTCCCACATTAATTCTTTGGGTACCTTGAGTTGCAGTTAATAGAGAAAAAGCAACTTAAATGTTTCCATTTTCAGATTTAGATGGTTCTCTCTGAAGATAAACAAACATGGTGTGTATGTATTTGACATTATGAATAAATAGATTTTGAACATATTTGATGTTTCAACCCATTACTGTTCTACCTTAGACCAGGAGTCTCCTTAATTTATGAATTGACAAGATGTTCCAGGCTCATCTTTGTACATTTCTTGACCAGATCCAGAATCAGCCATTTCTCAAAGAGACTGGATCCCTATTGATGTGATGTGGGCCAGGACGAACAGTCAAGAAAGAATTCTTAAGATGTTTTCAGTGCAAAAAGTTGCTTTTATTAAAGCAAGGGGACAGGACCTGTGGGCAGGAAGAGCTGCACTAGGGTTGTGAGGAGTGACTGATTATATACTTTTAAGTTGGAAGGGTAGAAATAAAGGAAGTTTCCAAAAGGATTCTCTTATGTTAAAGAAGAGTTACAGGATCCTGGACGTCTGCCTATTGTCAAGCTAAGGTTGCTTTATGTCTCTAGCAAAGCATCAACATTAAGGCAGTTGTGAACTCCTTGAGGATTGTCATACTCTGCCTAGCTCAAGCACCAATCTGAGTGTTCATGTCAATTAGAAACCCAGAAATATTTTTGTGGTAATCTGGAATGTATACACAGTGTTGTTTTTATGATAGCATAGGATCTATCTTCTGCATGCCATTCTATTTTGTAAAACTGCCTTATGCATTTGTGTTACTTCAGTATTTAATAGGGTAATGCTATCTCGAGATTTATGGCTTTGACCATGTACTTATTAAGAGCTTCCATGTACCAATCCAGTCCTAGAGAGGGAACAAAGATGGATGCTAAGTGTTCATACCAATGAAACATGGAACATATCCACTCTTGTTTTAAATTTGGAAAGTTGGTTGGATTGGTAATGGTTTTAATAATGTGTCTGTGCGGGCGCCTGGGTGGCTCAGTTGGTTAAGCGACTGCCTTCGGCTCAGGTCATGATCCTGGAGTCCCTGGATGGAGTCCCTGGATTGAGTCCCACATCGGGCTCCCTGCTCGGCAGGGAGTCTGCTTCTCCCTCTGACCCTCCCCTCTCTCATGTGCTCTCTCTCTCAAAATAAATAAATAAAATCTTTAAAAAAAAAAATAATGTGTCTGTGCATCCAGACAATATCTAGAGGACAGCAGCCTATCCAGCCTGGGGGAAGCCATGGCCACAGGTTAGAGCTGCATAGCCATTGGGTCCTGTTAGGAGCCAGACTTCTAATTCTGAGCCTCCTTGTCCAGTCAGTAGCAAACCAATTGGTGGCCTGAAGAACAATGATTTGTGAGCATATTTTTGATGGCAGCCATCATAACTGCCTTGTGCTATTTGTTGCCATGTGTTGTTATAACTTATCATGAAATATAGCAGTATTTGGGTCAGAGATCAAATCTAAGACATAGTTATATAAGGAATGCCAATCTGTGCCCTGAAATGGGGAGACCCACCAAGGCAGACCAGATGTGCTTGATATAGGCAGAATTCCACATATCCAGCAAGCTTTTGATTTTGAACTTCTGCATAATGCTGTGCCCATCATAAGAAGGAACTGTCTATATAAATCAGGGGAAAAGAGAATGAGAAAGAGGTACAGCCATCACTGCCATCTGAAGAGAAAGTTTGAGGTCTACCATAGGAGTGAGAAGGTGTGTTAGCTGGCACACTGGATTCCTGTGGGGAAGGTACAGGCTTAATCCTTGATAACGATGTGGGAAACAAAGGCAGAGGGAAATGTAGATAAAATTAAATTTCCTTATAACCTGCAGCCCATTGACAAATACTTGAGGCAGGCAGAATATAATGTTCCTCCAGGAAGCTCCCAGCTGCTTTAATGTTAATGCCTTGCTAGAGGGAAAACCAACCTGGGTTTGACAATAGCAAGACCTTCAGGATCCTTCTCTTGCCTTCACTTCCCCCAACCACAAAGTATATCATCAGTTGCCCCTCACAATCCCGGGGCAGCAGTCAGCAGCTCTTTCTGTCCATGGGTCCTGTCCCTATGCTTTAATAAAATCACCTTTTACACCAAAGATGTCTCAAGCATTCTTTCTTGGCCATTGGCTTCCAACCTCACCAACATTCCAAAACTACAACAATAGGAGTCCATGAGGAATGTCCTTCAAATTTTATGGCCATGGGAATACATAATGACCCAATAGGGGCCCTTCCATTTTAAGTTAAGAGTTAAATCCCCTGCTGTGTGAGAATTCCAATCTTTTAAATAAACCATGTCTCCTGGGTTTATATGGGGTGGGTTGCTAATGACTGTCAGGTCAAGTTTAAGGAGGATATTGATGTGGAAATGTTGGGGTTCGGAGCCAATGGCCAAGAAAGAATTCTTGAGATGACTTTGGTGCAAAAAGTTCATCTTATTATAGCAAGGGTACAGGACCCATGGGCAGAAAATGCTGCACTAGGGTTGTGAGGAATGGCTGATTATATACTTTGGAGTTGGGGAGATAAAGACAAAGGGAAGTTTCCAAAAGGACTTTCATAGCTAAAGAAGACTCACAGGATCCTGGAGGCCTGGCTGTTGTCAAGCTAAGGTTGTTTTTCCCTCTAGCAAGGCATTAACATTAAAGCAGTTGGGAGTTTCCTGGAGGAACATTATACTCTGCCTGCCTCAAGTATTTGTCAATGGGCTGCAAATTATAAGGAAATTTAATTTTATGTATATTTCCTTCTGCCTTTGTTCTCCACATCAATATGGTTGGTATTTTTGTTTAGAGATTTATTAATTAACCCAGCCTCAAGTGAATAATTTAACAGAGTATTATAGTCTCCATCTATTGCTATGTCGACAGTGAGAAAAGGCTTTCCATATAGTAACTCAATGGGGCTTAATCCTGTTGGTTTCAGGGCATTTCTCATTTTGAGAAGCCCTACCAGTAAAAGAGACCAGTTTTCTTGAGTCCCAATGCTTAAAAATCTAATATCTACAAAGATGTGCTATTGAAACATACTTTCTCTATAATCACCTTCATTTTCATCAAAGGTAGTCAAACCAAGACTAATTTATTTGAAAAACAAGTCCAGTTTTAACAAACTTGATGTAATTATTTACATAAGCTCAGCAAGAATAGTGATATATCATACAGATCTTTTAAAATCTGCTTTGCCGGAACTTTTTGTAAGGAATCTTTAAACTTTTAGTAGCCCCAAGGCCAGAAGCCAAGCCAAATATTTGCCAACAGACATGCCTGCAATACCTGCAGATTTAGGCAAGTTCCTCTTTTCAAGGTCCCCAAAATATCCTGAGCTTCCTGCACCTGCCAGAAATGACATTCTTTACTCACCTGGTGAGGCTATTGGGAACTCTGTAAGCAAGGTATCAGGCCAACAATTTCCAAGGGGCTTTATGACTCCATGTTTCATAAAGTCAACTTTAGTTCCTTAAAGCTGTTTGGTCATATCTGAGTCTATGCATGTCTCTCTCAAATATGATATTCCAGTCAAAGCCTTGGTAAAATAATCAATGTCTCCAGTGGTGTCCTATTACAAGAAGAACAGATTCTTATTGAACTCATGCAAATGACTATGATCGCCATGGAAGAAAGAATACTTATGGATACCTTTTGAATTTCAGAGGGTTCAGGTAGTCAGAAAAGTTAAAGGCTTCAATTTGTTCACAAAGGACTATTTTATCACATTTCTGTAAATCAGAGAAAGTTTCCTTAATCTGGAAGAGCAAGCATTAGAGAACTAGCAATGTTTCAAACAAGAGTCACAAAAACTATAATCATCTTCTTTAGTTCATTTAGTCCCATGTTACTAATTCTTGTTCAGTTTGAATGCAGCTTTTTAAAGTTAGTTTCAGAAATTTTTATCCATTTTAGTTTTATGATTTTAAAGATATCAGATTGATGAAGGAGCAGAAGGCCAGCTAAAGACAAAACATAAGCTGACACTCTGCAACCTGCCCCCCCTCCCCGACTCCTGGCTGGGTTATGTGTGACATTCTTCCAGGAAGCTCCCAACTGTCTTAATGAAGGAAATGGGAAATGAATGAGGGAGAAGCCCCTACATACAAGAAGAAGAACCTGGGTCTACTAGAAGGAGGAACAGTAAGAGAGAGTTAGTGTCCCCCTTTGTCAGGGATGGCCTGTGTTTCCTCCAGCAACTTGCATGTATTAGGAGGAGACCTACTTAGATAATCATCATCCAATATGGTGGGAGTGGGTTTATTAGCCTGGTTAGTGGCCAAACACATTCTACAAGAGGCCCTTAGGTCAGGGTCCTGATTTAGGGCCATGCAGGCCTGGACGTGTTGTACCTCTGTCCATTTACCCTGTTTCCTACAGAAGAGATCTGATAGATCATATTGAAGCTTTATATCCCATTAATGGCCCATTTGTCCTTGTCTCAGAAGGAGTACTGAGGCAATGCATTGTTACAGAAGATCAATCTTTTTTTCTCCCTGAAATCTTGCAATCTGAATTGTTTTCAGTGGGTTAAAAGGCATTCCAAGGGAGAATTCTTGGGAACTGAAGAGGATCCCATGCTCCTAGAAAAGTAGAGAATGTCCATTACCAAGAAATCCCCTCCCCAACTCCTCGGTGGCATTCCATGGAGGGTATATCAGAGGTTCCTGGTGTCAAAGCAACCAGAGGCGTCCCTCAAATGAAATCGCTATGATCACCTCCATGCTCTGCCTTGTAAGAGGGATGCCAGCATCCCCCCACACCCCCATTGCATCCTAGGCTACAAACAGGTGCCAGTGAATGAACGAAAATACCATGCCATGCTGTGAAGGCTGTGAAGAACCTACCATTTTTAACCCATAGAAAACACTAGAAAAATTTTATAAGGGGAAATTACCCAATTTTGTAATTTAAGTAGTTAGTAGGGGACACTGATGGAAAACAGTAAAGATAGAAATTCATCATGATCTAAGTGACATGCCAACACATGTAGTCCTTACAGCTGACTTCCCTAGGAAACTGTCCAGGTTGAGTTTTAATTCAAATGGGTACTGGTTCTGGCTAGCTTCAAGCAGAGGTCTACCTGGCCAGAAGCAGCTAGACCAGAGATATGGAGGGGATCACATTAGGCCAATGAGGAGGAAACCTCACACGGGAGTCTTAAAGTTGGCAGCTGTCCTAGGGACTTAGGTGGCAGTCCCTAGCCCAAGACAGACAATTTTGTGTAAGAATAGGAATAAAGAGAGGGCATCAAGCTTCTGGGTCTTATTACCATTAGCGCCAGGGTACTAACTTCCAGCCAAAAGGCGGGTCTTCTCCTCCCCATTGAGTAGTCATGAGCTAGAGGATTGCAGCCTGAGCAATCGAAATGAAAGTATTCCAATGAGGCCGTACTCCTTGAAAAGCCCTTGAAATGAAAGTAAAAGAAGAGAAGAGGAAGTATTCACCAAGTTTGCACCGAGGCTTGGCGTCCAGATGATAAGACTCAGGCTCCATGTTGGGTGCCAAAATGATGTGAAGGGGCTGGAAGCGACAGTCAAGGAAGAATTCCTGAGATGTTTTCAAGTGCAAAAAGGTGTTTTTATTAAAGCATGAGGACAGGACCCGAGCATAGGAAGAGGTGAGCTGGGGTTGTGAGGAGTGATTGATTATATACTTTGGAGTTGGGGGTGGGTTAGAAATAAAGGAAGTTTCCAAAAGGATTTTCATTTGTTAAAGAAGACTTAAAGGATCCTGGAGTTCTGGCTAATACCAAACTACGGTTGCTTTTTCTTCTAGCAAAGTATCAACATTAAGGCAGTTGTGAACTCCTTGAGGATTGTCATACTCTGCCTGTCTCAAGTATTTGTCAGTGGGCTGCAAGTTGTAAGGACATTTAATTTTATCTACATTTCTTTTGCTTTCGTTCTCCTCATTAAAATGTGTCTTGTGCTACTTCTACGTTTTGAATCAGAGTTAACACAATTTTGCTCACTTCAAGGTTATAAGGGAATTCATCATGTTTCTTTTAGTAATTGTACAGTTTTCACTTTTAAAAATTTAGATCTCCAGCCCATTTAAAATTTATCCCAGGGGCACCTGGGTGGCTCAGTCAGTTGGGCATCTGCCTTCGGCTCAGGTCATGATCCCCGGGTCCTGGGATCGAGCCCCACATCGGGCTCCCTGCTCTGCGGGAAGCCTGCTTCTCTCTCTCCTGCTCCCCCTGCTTGTGTTCCCTCTCTTGCTGTGTCTCTCTCTGTCAAATAAATAAATAAATAAAATCTTTAAAAAAAAAATAAAATTTATCCCCATGTGTGTTGTGAGGAACAGATCTAATTTGAACTTTTTCCACATAATTATCCACTTACTCCAGTACCACTTATTTTAAAAAAAATCCTTCTTTTCTACAATGGTTTGAGATGCAACCCTCAACGTATACTAAATTTCTATATGCATTTGGGTCTCTTCCTGGATTTTCTATCCTGCTCCTTTGATCTATCCATGCATGTGCTAATACCACATTGTTGTAATTACAGGAGTTTTATCATATGTTTTAATATCTGGTAGGGCCAATCATGCCCTCCTACCATGGTCTTTCTCAGAGTTTTCCTGGCTGTTCTTATCTGTGTATTCTTTTAAATAAGTTTCATAATCAACCTTTTTCTAATTCCTGATAAAAGCTTGATGGCACTTTTGGGGAAGATTGTACTGCATTTGTAAATTAACTTTGAAAGAATTGATATCTTTTTTTTTTTTAAGATTTTATTTATTTACTTGACAGAGAGAGTGAGATAGCGAAAGCAGGAACACAAGCAGGGGGAGTGGGAGAGGGAGAAGCAGGCTTCCCGTGGAGCAGGGAGCCCGATGTGGGGCTCGATCCCAGGACCCTGGGACCATGACCTGAGCCGAAGGCAGACGCTTAACGACTGAGCAACCCAGGCGCCCTGAAAGAGTTGATATCTTTATTATGGTAATCTTCTGTCCAAAAACATTGCCCTTCCATTTGTTCGTATTTACTTTTGTGTCTTTCAGGAGTATTTATAGTTTTCCTCTTATACATTTTGCACATTGCTTGTCAAGCTTATGCCTAGGTATTTTATTATTATTACTATCTGCTCTTAGGCATAAGGTCTGCCTTTCTGTTCTTTCTTCTAACTGGACACTGTTGAAGACCGCCGATTTCTGTATATTCATTTTATGTCATGATATTTAACTAAATTCTGTTATTTGTAGTTGCTTTTCCATTGATTCTTGAATATATTATCATCAAATAGAGATAGTTTCCAATTCTCATGTCTCTAACTGGTGTTGGCTCATGGATCCAACAAAAAGTGAAAGAGACTAAAGATAGGGGCATCCCCATCAGAATACTATTCTTCTCAGTACAGTCCCTATCTTCAGCTTTCTTTCCACATCCTTCCCCCACCACAATCTAGCTTCCACCCCACCACTGTTCTGAGTTGAAGCCAACCAAGGCTGCCAATAACCTCCTTGCAATTAAGTCCTGAGAACATTTCCTGCTCTCAGAGAATACGCACCTCTTTTTTGAATGTTCTCCCTCCATTGGCTTTTCTGGCATCACATACTGATGTCCACACCACACACACACACACACACGCATGCACGCACCCCCCCACACACACACATACCCCTGGTCTCCCACCAACCCCTCCAGTTGCAACTTTCAAGCTCCTTATCCTCTGTCACTTCTCATTTTCAAGCCTCTTCCAACATTCTACAGTCTTCCTAAGCCTTCTCAAACCCTTTTCTGGATACCACTGACTCATGGTGACTCATGCCCCATGATGGTTCTAAGTGACCTCCTGCCTTTGTTATATTGGTTTTTTTTTTTTTAAAGATTTTATTTATTTATTTGAGGTAGAGAGAGAGAGAAAGTGCATGAGTGGGGTGAAGGGCTGAGGGAGAAGCAGACTCCCTGCTGAACGGGGAGCCTGACGTGGGGCTCGATCCCGGGACTCCAGGATCATGACCTGAGCCGAAGGCAGACGCCCAACCGACTGAGCCACCCAGGTCCCCCTGCCTTTGTTATATTGTAAACAAGTCATCCCCCCACCCCATGCACACAAACAGAAGTTACCAAAATCATTATTTACCATCGTGCAATGGTTGAGATGAAAGGATTAAGTCGGCTGGTGCTAGGCAATGTAAACAACAGTGATAGGGAACATGAAATGGTGACTCTTGATAACTCATGTCGAAGTTCTATACCAAGTGAGGGATTTGGAAATTTCAAGAACAGACACAGCTCTCCTTTGAGTTCTGTATCTCACTGCCTCCTTGATATTTACTGAATGTCTCAAAGTCACCTCCAACTCAGTGTATCGCAAACCTCCTAGTCTCCCACCACCTAGCCCAGGTCCTTTCCTTATTCTGAATCTCAGAAATGATGCCACGTTAGCACCAGTTCTGCAAGCCAGAGACTAATTTGCCTATTTTATTTTTTAAACCAACACACGGCACAACTGATGTGTGTGGATTTGTGTTACCACTACCACAGTCAGGATACAGAATAGTTCCATCATTCAAAACCCTCCCTCACACTATCCTCTTCAGTCCCACCTTCCCTCTCCCCCCAGCTCCTGGCAACCACTGCTCTATCTGTTCTATGTTCCCATAGTTTTGTCTTTTTTTTTTTTAAAGATTTTATTTATTTATTTGAGACAGAGAGAATGAGAGACAGAGAGCATGAGAGGGAGAAGGGTCAGAGGGAGAAGCAGACTCCCTGCCGAGCAGGGAGTCCGATGCAGGACTCGATCCCGGGACTCCAGGATCATGACCTGAGCCGAAGGCAGTCGCTTAACCGACTGAGCCACCCAGGCGCCCCCCATAGTTTTGTCTTTTTCAAGACTGTCTTATAAATGGAATCAGTCCCATGTATCCATCTGACTATGGGATATTTCTACTGGAATGTCTCACAGGCACCTTAACTCAACATCATGACCCTCCTTCTAAATCTGCCCCTCCCCCTATGTCTTCTCAGGGAATATGCCATCGCCCAGCAGCCCAAGCTAGGAGAGTCGTATTTGGTTCTTCTCTCTTTCATCCTCACTTCTAATTAGTCACTTAATCTTATTACTTATACTTCCTTTATGTCTATCCAATTAATCTATTTATTTCCAATCCACTGTCCTTTTACCAATGGATTCAGGCAGCCATCTCTCATCTGGTCTATTTCAACAGCTTTCTGGGATTTTTTTGCTCAAAAGTCTTACTGCCTTTGAGTCCACATCTACACTGCAGTAGGAGCGATCATCCTAACAAACACAAAATCTTGTCAAGTCATCCCCCTGCTTAAAACCCTTCAGTGGTTGTTGGGGCGCCTGGGTGGCTCAGTTGGTTAAGCAACTGCCTTCGGCTCAGGTCATGATCCCGAAGTCCCGGGATCGAGTCCCACATCGGGCTCCCTGCTCAGCAGGGAGTCTGCTTCTCCCTCTGACCCTCCTCCCTCTCATGCTCTCTGTCTCTCATTCTCTCTCTCGCAAATAAATCTTAAAAAAAAAAAAAAATTAAAAAAAAAAAACCCTTCAGTGGTTGTCCTTTACCCTTAGGATCAATTTTAAACTCCTTAGATGACATTCGATACTTTCCATAATATGCTTCCAGCTCTATCTCAACCCATTGCTCCTGGTCTCAGCCTACATGTCTCCCACACATATACCCTCACTTGCCCTGCTTCTTCTTTTAGTCTGGAGTGCCTTTTTCCTTCCCTAATTCAACTAATTCCTACTGTTCTTCATGTCTCTTTGGTTATAATCTCCTGGCTGGGCTAAGTGCCATTATTTTTATTTCTGTAGGAGAACCCTGAACTCTTCTCTAATACTTAACCCTGGTAGAGTAGTTCTCAAAGTGGATCTGCATGTCCCTGAGGTCAAAATTATTTTCATAATGAAACTAAGATGCAACTTTAGATACAACTTCAGATACAACTAAAATTATTCAGATTTTTCACTGTGTTGAAATTTGCACTGATGGTGCAAAAACAATGGAAGATAAAACTGCTGGCCTTTGTCCCAAATCAAGGTAGTGGCACCAAATGTCTAGAAGTTGTTATATTCTCCACAACCACTCATTCACAGCAAAAAACCCAAAACAAAACAGACAAAAAAAAAAACACAAAACCCCAAAACAACAAAAACGAGTTTTACTTAACAATGTCCTTGATGAAACAGTAAAAATTATTAATTTCATTAAATTTCTATCCTTGAGTACATGTCATTTTAATATCCTGTGTAACAAAATGCAAGGTATATGTATAAAGCTGCATATTGATATATGATGAATTGTCTCAAGAAAAAGTATTTGATCATTTGAATTGTGAACTGTATTAGTAGCTTTTTTCATAGTATAACTTTTTTTTTACAGAAAAAACAAAAAACTGTAGTTACACAGATTTGAGTACCTGGCAGATATTTTCTAAAATATGAACAGAGCTTGCCCATTTAAGGAAAATAACTAATGAATTTATTACAAATGATAAAATCTGAGCCTTTCAGGGGAAAAAAACCGTATCTGAGCTTAATAGTGTTCCAAACACTTACAGCTTTTCTGGTGAATTCCATATGGATATTTATGACTATGACTTTTTTGATATTATATAATAAAATATGTCAACATATGGAAAGTTGAATAACTCAGTAAGCCAGTATTTTCCAAATGCCTGATGCATATTGTTATAAAAGTATGAATAGGTAAAAGATCCATTCAAAGTTCAAGATACACTGATGAATTTTTAAGTTTGTTGATAGAGTTTCAGACTCTACATTGCAACGAATCTTTAAGAGAAAACCATTTGTTGGGGCGCCTGGGTGGCTCAGTCGTTAAGTGTCTGCCTTCAGCTCAGGTCATGATCCCAGGGTCCTAGGATAGAGCCCCACATCAGGATCCCTGCTCGGCTGGAAGCCTGCTTCTCCCTCTCCCATTCCCCCTGCTTGTGTTACTGCTCTTGCTCTCTCTCTCTCTCTGTCAAATAAATAAATAAAATCTTTAAAAAAAGAGAGAGAGAAAACCATTTGTAGTTTTGGTGTAGTATTAAAGAAGATTCACGTTTATCTGAAAAGATTATTAAATACATCTCTAAATCAAAATTAATTCTATGTGTGAGGCCAGATTCTCTTCATGTACTTCCAGTGAAACAACATATTACAATACATTGAATGCAGAAGCAGATATCAGAATCTAGTTGTTTTCTATTAAGCTGAACATTAACAGATTTGCAAAAACAATGTCACTCTTATCAAAAGACTTTTGTGTGTGTGTACTTATGCTTCTCATTAAGATTGGTTGAGCCTAAAAAAAAAAGATTGGTTAAGCCTACTATATGTAATCTCTCACTGATTACAACTAAAAGCTCTGGCCAGAATACATAAAGCAACTACCTGAGGACACTGAAAAGTAATTGAGAGTAGGCAGATAGTAGAGGGAAGTCAAAATTTGAAAAATGACTGATATGGTGGTGAGGTTTCTGTGGGTATTTTTTTTCTCCAGTACCTCCCTACTTTAACCAGAGGGTGATCCAAATCCCAGACCTGGGCAGCAGATACAGACAGAAAAAATCTGAGAAATACTCTCTTTCTGGTCAGAGAACTGGGAGGGATCACAAATAAACTGCAAGTATGTGGGGACAAAGTAGGGAGCTAATGGAAAAATTAAATGAAAAAAAAATTCAAATCCAAAAGAAGGCAGAAAGGGGGAAAGAGAGGAAAAAACACAAAGAGAACAAACAAAACAATAAAATATAGGCCTAAATCTAATTTATCAATAATTACATTACATGTAAATGATCTAAGTATACCAAATAAAAGACAGAGGTTGTCAGATTAGATTTAAACTACATGCTGTCTACAAGAAACTCTATTTTTTTTTAAGATTTTATTTATTTATTTGAGAGAGAGCATGAGTGGGGGGGGAGGGGCAGAGGGAGAGGGAGAAGCAGACTCTCTTCTGTGCAGAGAGCCCAATGCAGGGCTCCATCCCAGGACCCTGAGATCATGACCTGAGCTGAAGGTAGATGCTTAACTGACTGAGCCACCCAAGTGCCCTAAGAAACTCACTTTAAATATAATGCTGTAGGGACACCTGGGTGGCTCAGCTGGTTAAGTGTCTGCCTTCAGCTTGGGTCATGATCTCAGGGTCCTGCAATCCAGCCTCACATCCGGCCCCCTGCTCAGCGGGGAGTCTGCTTCTTCTTCTCTCTCTGCCCCTCCCTCCCCCGACTCATTCACTCTCTCTCAAATAAATAAATAAACAAATAAATAAATAAAATATTTTTTTAAAAAGCCATCAGTGAAAGTCATCATATTAACGAACTAAAGATAAATACTGCGTGATCATCTCAATAGATAAAAAACATTCAACAAAATTGAACATCCAGTCATAGTAAAAAACAAAACAAAACTCAGCAACCAAGGAATAGAAAGAATCTTAGAAACTTCTTTAACTTGCCAACGTGCATTTAGAAAGATAACGTTAAAAGTCTGAATACTGGGGCACCTGGGTGGCTTAGTCGTTAAGCATCTGCCTTTGGCTCAGGTCATGATCCCAGGGTCCTGGGATCGAGCCCCGCATCAGGCTCCCTGCTCCGCGGGAAGCCTGCTTCTCCCTCTCCCACTCCCCCTGCTTGTGTTCCCTCTCTCGCTCTGTCTCTCTCAGTCAAATAAATAAAATCTTAAAAGAAAAAAAAGTCTGAATACTTGGGTGCCTGGGTGGCTCAGCTGGTTAAGCTTCTGCCTTCTGCTCAGGTCATGATCCTGGAGTTCTGGGATTGAGCCCCATCTCGGCCTCCCCGCTCAGTGGGGAATCTGCTTCTCCCTCTCCCCCTCCCCTGCTCATGCTCTTTCTCAAATAAATAAATAAATAAAATCTTTAAAGAACAACTCTGAATACTTTCCACTTAAGATTGGGAGCAAGAGGGCGCCTGGGTGGCTCAGTTGGTTAAGCGACTGCCTTCGGCTCAGGTCATGATCCTGGAGTCCCTGGATGGAGTCCCTGGATTGAGTCCCACATCGGGCTCCCTGCTCGGCAGGGAGTCTGCTTCTCTCTCTCCCACTCCCCGTTTGTGTTCCCTCTCTCGCTGTGTCTTTCTCTGTCAAATAAATAAATAAAATCTAAAAAAAAAAAAAAAGATTGGGAGCAAGAAAAGAATGTTTGCTTTCACCACTTCCTATTCAATATTGTACTTAGTTCTGGCCAGTGCAAGCAAGCAAGAAGAATAAATAGATCCACCCATGCATAGTTAAATGAATTTTGACAAATTTGCAAGACAATTCAGTGGGAAAAGATAGCATTTTCAACAAATGGTGCTGGAATAACTGGGTATCCATAGGCAAAAAAGATGAACTTTTTTTCTTTTTAAAGATGAACTTTGATCAATACTTTGTACCATAAAAAAAAAAACCTCCCAAAACTTCAAAATGAATTCTAGATCTAAATGTAAAATATGAAATTACAAAACTTTTAAAATAAAATGTGAATTTCCATTATTCAAAGAGTTTTTAGATAACAACACTGACAGAATGATCCTTTTTTAAAACTTGATAAATTTGACTTGAAATTAAGAATTTCTCTTTTTTTTTTTTTAGATTCCATTTATTTATTTGACAGAGAGAGACACAGCGAGAGAGGGAACACAAGCAGGGGGAGTGGGAGAGGGAGAAGCAGGCTTCCCGCGGAGCAGGGAGCCCGATGCGGGGCTCGATCCCAGCACCCTGGGATCACGACCTGAGCTGAAGGCAGTCGCTTAACGACTGAGCCACCCAGGCGCCCCAAGAATTTCTCCTCTTAAAAGACACCAACCATTAAGAGAATGAAAAGGCAAGCCACATATTGGGAAGGTATTTGTAAATAACATATCTGATAAAGGACTTGTATAAGTCTTATGGACTGAATGTGTCCCCCCCAAATTCATAGGTTGATACCCTAGCCCCCACTGTTACTGTATCTGTGAGATAGGGCCTGTGAGAAGGTGGTAGAAGTTTAATGAGGTCCTAAGCATGGGGTCCTAATCCTATAGATACGATATACTTATTACAAGAGGAAGAGATGTCAGAGGTCTCTTTCTCCATTTTGTAAGGACACAATAAAAAGGCCATCTATAAGCTAGGAAGAGAGCCCTCATCAAGATCCAAAACAGCCAGCACCTTGATCTTGAACTTCCCAGCCTTCAGAACTGTGAGAAGTAGATTTCTTTTGTCTGAGCGGCTCAGCCTGTGGTATTTGTTATGGTAGCCCAAGCAGATTAAGACACCAGAATAAATAAATAACTGTTGAAACTCAGTAATGAGAAAACAACACAATTAAAAACAGGCAAAAGATTTAAACAGACACCCTACCCAAGAAAATATGTGGGTGGTAAATAAGCACATGATAAACAGCTCAACACTATTAGTCATTAGGTAAATTCAGGTTAAAATCACACGTATTAGAATGTCTGAAATGGAAAGACTGATTTCAAAGTCCGGGAGCATTTGGTGAGGATATGGAGCAGCTAGAACTCTCATATTGCTGATGGGGATGTGAAATGGTAAAACCACGCTGGGAATCAGTGTGGTGGTTTTTTAAAAAGTTAAACATACACCTACCCTAGGACCCAGCCATTCTACTCCTAGGTATTTATCCAAGAGAAATAAAAGCACATGTCCAACTTGTACATTCACAGCAACAGTGCTTGTAATAGCTGAAGACTTTTACTCAATACAGTGGAATACTCAGCAATGCAAAGGAGGGAACTGTGACACATACAATAACATGCATAACTCTGAGAATATTTATACAGAGTGAAAGAATATGCACTGTCTGATTCCATTTACACAAAATTCTAAAAATTCTAAAAAATACAAACAAATTAGAATTTTCTGGGAGGGAGGCAAGGAGAATAGAAAAAAGGACCTGAAAGAACTTTTGAGGGTAATAGATGGGTTCATCATCTTGATTCTGAAGATGGTTTTGTGTGTGTGTGTGTGTGTGTGTGTACATGTACCCAAACTTACCAAGTTGTATACTTTAAATATGTGCAATTTATTATATATCAATTATACCTGTTTTTATAAAGATACTATTTTATTTTTATTATTTTTTAAAGATTTTATGTATTTATTTGACACAGAGAGGGAGAGAGCACAAGCAGGTGGAGCAGCAGAGGGAGAGGGAGAAGCAGGCTCCCCAATAGAGCAGAGAGCTGGATCTGGGGCTCAATCCCAGGACCCTGAGATCATGACCTGAGCTGAAGGCAGATGCTTAACCGACTGAGCCACCCAGACGCCCCGCAATACTATTTTAAATAGTTTGAAAAAATGAAATAGTTTTGCTTTATTGTTCTTGGCAAATACTGTGATTTTACAAATTGAAGGTTTTGGGCAACCCTGCACTGAACAAGTCTATAGGTACCGTTCTCCCAAAACACTTGCTCACTTCATGTTTCTGTGTCACATTTTGGTAATTCTTACAATATTTAAAAACTTTTCATTATTATATCTGTTATGCTGATCTCCAATCAGTGATCTTTGATGTTACTAGTAAAATTGTTCCGGGGTTGGGGCGCCTGGGTGGCTCAGTCATTAAGCGTCTGCCTTCAGCTCAGGTCATGGTCCCAGGGTCCTGGGATCGAGCCCCGCATCGGGCTCCCTGCTCCGCGGGAAGCCAGCTTCCCCTACTCCCCCTGCTTGTGTTCCTTCTCTCGCTGTGTCTCTCTCTGTCAAATAAATGGACAAAATCTTTAAAAAAAAATTGTTTCGGGGCGCCTGGGTGGCTCAGTTGGTTAAGCGACTGCCTTCGGCTCAGGTCATGATCCTGGAGTCCCGGGATCGAGTCCCACGTCGGGCTCCCTGCTCAGCAGGGAGTCTGCCTCTCTCTCTGACCCTCCCCCCTCTCATGCTCTCTATCTCATTCTCTCTCTCAAATAAATAAATAAAATCTTTAAAAAAAAAAAAAAGTTTAAAAAAAAAATTGTTTCGAGGTGCCTGGGTGGCTCAGTCGGTTAAGTGGTTGCCTTTGGCTCAGGTCATGATCCCACGGTCCTGGGATCGAGCCCCATGTCCGTCTGTCCTCTGTCAGGCTCCCTGATCAGTGGAGAGCCTGCTTCTCCCTCTCCCTCTGCTTGCCGCTCTGCCTACTTGTGCTCTCTCTCTGTCTCTCTGTCAAATAAATAAATAAAATCTTAAAAAAAAATAAAAATAAATGAAATTGTTTGGGGTCACCATGAACCCTGCCCACATAGGACAGTGACCCATCCTACAGTAGCCCCTAAGTGTTCAAGTGAAAGGAAGAGTCACGCATCTCTCACTTTAAGTGAAAAGCTGAAATAATTAAGCTTATTGAGGAAGGCATGTTGAAAACCAACATAGGCCGAAGGCTCAGTCTCTTGGGCCAAACAGCTAAGTTGTAAACGCAAAGGAAAAGTTCTTGAGGAAAATTAAAAGTGCTACTCCAGTGAACATATGAATGATAAGAAAACAAAACAGCCTTGTTTTTGATATGGAGGAAGTCTTACTGGTCTGGATAGAAGCTCAAACCAGCCACAACATTCCCTTAATCCAAAGCCTAATCCAGAGCAAGGCCCTGACTCTCTTCAGGTCTATGAAGGCTGAGTGAGGTAGGGAAGCTGCAGAAGAGAAGTTTGAAACTAGCAGAGGCTGGTTCATGAGGTTTAAGGAAAGAAGCCATCTCCATGACATAAAAGTGCCAGGTGAAGCAGCAAGTGCTGATGTAGAAGCTGCAGCTAATTATGCAGATCTAGCAAAAATAATTAATGAAGATGGCTGTCATAAACAAATTTTCAATATAGACAAAACAGCCTTTTATTGGAAGAAGATGCCATTTAGGATTTTCATGGGTAGAGAGGAGAAGTCAATGCCTGGCTTTCAAGCTTCGAAGGACGGACTGATTCTCTTGGTAGGGGTAATGCAGCTGGTGACTTTAGGTTGAAGCCAGTTCTCATGGACCATTCTGAAGATCCCAAGGCCCTGAAGAATTATGCTACATAAATGGAATAACACAGCCTGGATGGCAGCACACCTGTTTACAACATGGTCTCCAGAATATTTTAAGCCCACCGCTGAGACCTACTGCTCAGAAAGAAAAGATTCCTTTCAAAACACCACTGCTCATGGACAATGCACCTGGTCACCCAAGAGCTCTGATGGAGATGGACAATGAGATTTATGTTTTCATGCCTGCTGACACAACATACATTCTGCAGCCCATGGATCAAGGAGTCATTTGTCTTTCAAGTCTTATTAATTAAGAAATACATTTCTCATAAGGCTATCGCTGCCATAGTGATTTCTCTGGTGGGTCTGGGATAAGCAAGTTGAAAACCTTCTGGAAAGGATTCATCTTTCTAGATGCCATCAGGAACATGTGTGATTCCTGGCAAGAAGTAAAAATATCAACACGAACAGGAGTTTTCAAGAAGTTGACTCCAATCCTTATGGATGAATTTGAGAAATCCAAGACTTCAGCGGAGGAAGTCGCTGCAGATGTTGTAGAAACAGCAAGAGAACTAAAATTAGAAGTGGATCCTGAGGATGGGACTGGATTGCTGCCATCTCATGATCAAAGTTTAACAGATGAGGAGTTGCTTCTTGTGAATGAGCAAAGAAAATGATTTCTTGAGATGGAATCTATTCTTGGTGACGATGGTGTGAAGATTGTTGAAATGACAGGATTTAGGATATTACATAAACGTAGTTGATAAAGCACCAGCAGAATTTGAGAGAGAATTTCCCTACCTCACTCAGCCTTCTAAAGTACCAGCCTGAATTTGAGACTTCAGTTTTAAAAGTTCTACTGCGGGTGAATGCTATCAAACAGCCTCACATGCTAGAGTGAAACTGTTCATGAAAGAAAGAGTCAACTGATGCAGCAAACTTCTTTGCTGTCTTATTTAAAAATTGCCACAGCCATCCAAACATTTAGCAACCACCACCCTGATTGGTCAGCAGCCCTCAACATCAAGGCAAGACCCTCCACCAGCAAAAAAGATTATGACTAACTGAAAGCTCAGATGATGGTTAACATTTTTCAGCAATAAAGTATTTTTAAATTAAGGTATGTACATTTTTAAGACATACTGCTATTGCACACATAATAGACTACATTATAATGTAAACATAACTTTTATATGCACTGAGAAACCAAAAATTTCATTCGATTCACATTATTGTAATATTTGCTTTACTGCGATGATCTGGAACCAAATTTGCAATATCTCCAAGGTATGCCTGTACAAATCGCCAAATATGTGCAGAATCTGTATGCTGAAAGGGACAAAACACCAATGAAGGAAATCAAAGAACTGAATAAATGGAGAGATATACTATATTCATGGATGCAAAGACTCATTATTGTTAACATGCCAGTTCTCCCCAAATTGATCTATAAATTTAATGCAATCCAAATAAAAATTCCATTTGTTGTTTTTAAAAATACATGTGTGTGGGGTGCCTGGGTGGCTCATCGGTTAAGTGGCTGCCTTCAGCCCGGGGCATGATCCCATGGGATTGAGCCCCACGTTGGGCTCCCTGCTCAGTGGGGAGTCTGCTTCTCCCTCTCCCTCTGCCTGCCGCTCTGCCTACTTGTGCTCTCTATCTCTCTGTCAAATAAATAAATAAAATCTTAAAAAAAAAATACGTGTGTGTGTGTATGGCAAGATATATGTGTAATATGTATGTGTATTATACACACATATATAAGAATGCATATATGGGAAAAAGGATTCACATATAGAGAAAAAGACAATGATAAAGTATGTTTAAGATGATAACATTTGGGGAATCTGGGCAAAGAGTATGTACCATTCTTATAAGTTTTCTGTAACTGAAATAACAAAACAAAAATATCTTATTTATTTATTTGAGAGATAGAGCGAGTAAGAGAGCAAGAGAGTACAAGCAGGGAGAGCGGCAGAGGGAGAGGGAGAAACAGGCTCTCCGCTGAGCAGGGAGCCCGACGTGGGGCTCAATCCCAGGACCCTGAGATCATGACCCGAGCTGAAGGCAGATGCTCAACCAACTGAGCCACCCAGGTACCCCCAAAATAAAGAGATTTTTAAAGGGTTTATACTTATTGCTTTGTCATCTCCTTTTTTCTTTTAGGTATTACATATTTTGTGAACACATGGCACACTGTTAAATTTTCTACACCACTTTTAAAAACCGAGTCATAGTCTATAATAAAAGATAGTTCAGTTTCTTTAACAAATCAGCTATTGTTAGATACTTACATTTGCTTTTCCCTGAGTTTCATCCTTATTCATCCTTTACCTCATATTCTTACTGCCTTCTCAATGTTTCAAACCCCTCCCTCCACTTCCATCCTGGGACTGAGTAAAGCTTTTCATTCCTGGGCCTTTGATGGCAAAGCTGGGGACAGGATGAGTTTAGACCAGGGGTCCTCTATCCGTTGTATGAAGCCCACTTTGTTTGGCCTGCATGGTGCGTGTTTTGTTTTGTTTTTTTTTTAAGTAGGCTCCACACCCAGCATGGAGCCCAACGTGGGGCTTGAACTCATGAGATCAAGCTGAGCTGAGCTCAAGAGTTGGACACTTAACCAATCAAGCCACCCAGGCGCCCTGTGGCATGGTGTTTTTAAGTGTTTGAAGTTATTGTCAAGATTTAAAAATTAGAAGATTTCACTTGAAAATCTCGATTCTTGACTTTCTTGAAACATCAGATCTGGCAACAGTGGGGCCCACATTCCGGCATGGCTCTCAAGGCTGGAGTTCAACTGCTCTCTGTAGAGGAGGAAGAGGTTGTCTGCCAGCCCAGCTGTCTTTTCTTACATATCTGCTGGCTCCTGTAGGCACCCAGCCTCATGCAGCGCTCTGAAGACCCAGATCTGGGAACGCCCTCACTCAACACAAGAGCTGCTCAGGACTTGCGTCAGAAAGCAGTGTCGTTTAGAGGAAGAAAGCCCTGGACTTGAGCTAGGAGGGAGAAATTTTAGTCAGCTGGCCTGATACTCCTGGCTCTAGTTTGCCCATCTGTTAAATGATCTAGGTGGGTGGTTCTTAACTGGAAGATGGGAGGAAGTGTCATAATGTTAAAATAAGGTAAAGGTAGGTCTAGCTTTGCTCCCTCAATGAAGTGATGTCCTCCTGCTTGAGGATGACTATCTTACTTGTTGCAGATTATCTGCAAATCCAAACGATAACTATCACATGAGGTTAAGAGAGCCCAGGTTCTGGATTTGAATACCAGCTCTACCATTTTCGTGCTGTGTGATGTTGGCCAAGCGACTTTGCCTCTCTGAGCCTGGTATCTTATGTCAGACCTGAGAAAGTAGGAAGTAAGATGACAGTTTCCATTTCAAATCCCCCTTTAATAGCTTAAATCAGATGATGTGTATGAAACACTTACGATTCCCTGGCAGAAGGTAAAGATTCTGTATAAATGTTGCTTACTTTCACTACCTGCTTCATAAGGTTGTTGTGAGGATTGAATGAGATAATACCATAAAGTGTTTTAGCAAAGAGCCAGGTACACAGTCAGTATTCAGGAAATGGTTACTTATAATTATTATGCATAAAAACTCCAAAGCGACTGATTGATTTATCATTGCCGAAAATGACAGAGAGAGCTCGGTGATGGTTTGATGAGACTTGGGGGAGTAAAGGCAAGGCCATCACATAGGTTTGAGTCTGAAGTCTAGAAACTGGGAAGCTAGGGAACAAGAAGCAAGGAAGGGGATGATGAGTCCCTGTTTGAAGAGATAGATTCTAAGACTTAAGTAGAAATTGGGATGCCTTTTGGGGGAGACAGAGATATGGAAGACAGAACTAAGGGTTGTGAATGCAGAGAAAGAAGAGAAGATTGGTGGTCATCGTTGTTTCCCTTTTTTTGCGGACATAAAAGTCCTGGGACTTGAAACAAAGAAGGCAGGGGCCAGATCTGATTGATTTCTGGATCCCCCTAGCACAGGGCTGGCACTGAGCAGGAGCCACTAATTCTCTCTGTGACTTAGTGGAAGTGACTTCCCCCTGTCTGAGCCGTTGCCTCATCTGTAAAATGAGGAAAAGCAAATCTACCTCTGAGGCTGTTGTAAGGATCCTGAGTTTGGAAAGTGCCTGGCGAAAAGTAAGCGCACAAATGGTGTCCGGTGTGACAACCCACAGCACACCCACCAGAATGGAAAAAAAAAATTTTAAAGAGACAATATCAAGTGTGTGCATGAATGATGGGAGTGTAAGCTAGTAGAGTTTGACAGTGTCTACTAAAGCCAAACACACACCTGCCTTTTGACCAGCAATTCCACTCTTTGGGGTATACCCAGATGCCTATCGAAGAAATGGACGAGAACTTTCATAGCACCAGAATAACCCCCAAGCTGGAAAATATCCATTTTGAGGCATATTCACACAATGGAAAGCAGACAGAAATGAAAATGAAGGAACTATTCCTCTGTGCAATGTGGATGTCACAAATGTGATGTCAAGTAAAAAGAAGCCAAATACACAGTACGCACTACGTGGACTGAAACAGACAAAGGTAATCCAGGCTGCTGGAGATCAGAAAAGGGAAAACTTTCAGAGAAGATGGCGTGGCAGGAAAAGAGCCTGTGGGGGGCACCTAATGTTTGGTGTCTTGATCTGAGTACTGGTTATACTGGTGTGTTCACTTTGTGTAAAGCCATTGGATGGCACGCTAATGATTTGTAGACTTCTCTGTATTTATACCAAAATAAAATGTTTACTTAACAAACACTGAGCAGTGTATCCCTGGGGCCAGAAGCAGGGGCTGTGGGGACAGACAGATCCGGGGCTCCACACTCTGACCCTTGTGACAGGCAAGTAGCTTCAAAGCTCTGAGACTGTGTCCTTCTCTGTAAAAGGGTAACATACTGTCTATCAAGATTCAGTGAGTTGAGGCACCTATGACTTAGGCAGGGCCTGGCATAGATAGGTCTGCAGGTCTCCCTCGGGCCCAATGCCTCGCACGGCTGCCTCATTTTCTCCAGCCCTGACCCTGGTTTCTACTTGATTCACTGCTAACCAGTAACGCAGGCTTGGGGCTCCTCAACCCTGATGGGAGAAAAAGAAACCAGGCCACACTTCGCTGAGGCTCGCATTCCCCGGGGTGGAATTCCTGAGGCTTACAGATTGTCACACTCCTACAGCTCTCTCAAGGACTTCCTCCATTGTTTTTACCACCATAGCTTTGCTCTTGTTAGTGTCACTTTCTCTGATCGCGGTCAACACTCCCCAAGATATATTTGCAACGACCTCCAGAGCATATGGCCCACTGATACACATCTGAAGAGCCTCAAGACTGATGTTTTACTAGGTATTTGTAAATAATCTTATCTTAGCAGCAGCTAGCCCCTCAAGGTCCTGAAAGCTTTACTTCCAAATTCCTTAGAGACTATTACTTACTCTATCCTTAGCACCGTCCCCCCCCCAAACTAGAAGGTATTTAATCAGTCACTCCTCACAAACACAAGTGCAGCTTTTCCTGCCCACGGGTCCTGTCCCCCTGCTATAATAAAGCACCTTCTTCCACCAAAAACGTCTCAAGAATTCTTTCTCCAGCCTTCACTCCTGGCCCACACTATATCAACCCCCAGGGTGGAGCCCGGTGCTTCCCGCCCCCACGCGGGGGACAATCCTCGGGCGCTGCCCACATTTAGATCTCCTAAAGGAACCCCTCTGGGGAACCCCGCCCAAAGCATCTCCAGCCCTGCCACTAAATGAGCGCCACCAGCCCTTGGCCACCAAGCTCTCCCGGACGGATCTGCCAGTTCCTCAACTGAAAAAGCAAGGAGGCAGCGCCGCCTACTGGCGAGAAAAACTGCGCGCGGACGCCGCTCGAGGTGGTGCCACCACGCGTTACTGCGCACGCGCGCCGTCCCCAGCCCAGGTAAGGAGGGCGCCTAAGCTTGTTTTGGCGGCGGAGCCCAGGACGAAGACTTCCCTTCCCTCCATCCTTTGCGGCCCATCCAGCCCTCCCTAGCGAAGTCTTAAACTACGTTTCCCAGAATCCACTGAGGCCCTAGTCTTCCGGTAGCGTCGGCGGAAGCGATGACTAGATCTGGCTGGGCCACAAGAGGCCGGCTTGGTCACTATGGAGGAAATAGGCATCTTGGTGGAGAAAGCTCAGGTCCGGTGCTGCCGGGCTCGCGGGGAGAGGGCGAGGCCGACCTGCGTGGGGTGCTGAGTGGCTGCGGGATTTCCGGCCCGGGTCTGGCTGGTTCTGGAGGCCTCGGTGGAGAGCTCTATGCCGTCCCGAGGCCTGGCTCTGTGGCTGAATGATGTTAGGAGGGCAGTAAGGCTCAGAACGCGCGGCTGCAGGAATGAGTGACGTTACAGGTTCTTTGGCACGGAATGATTTCGGGGGCTAGCTAGGAGTGCTTAGTGATATCGGTGACCCGGCGGGGCTGCGGATGTGTCGGGGTGTGAGTGATAGGGGACTTGGCCGTGGGCCGAATGATGTCTCACGGGGGGCCGGGGAGCTGACTGACGTTCGGGGCTTGGCTGGTGTTGGGGGGCTTCGTAATATCTGTGGTCTGGCCGAGTGATGTTTGCGGCCGACCTAGGGAACTGGATGACATAAGGACCTAATTTGAGTCCGGGTTCTGTGACATGAGGGATCTTTTGGGGAAAACTGGGTAATGTTAGAATGTTCGAAGGTGACTTTAACAGCCTATAATGAGATAGTCATGTGATACTAGGAACTAGTTGACGGGGGCTAAGAGGCATTAGAGTCCGGTAAGGAGTTGATGTGACCTTTAGGCCCTAGTTGGGAGTCAGGTTGATATTGGGGATATGTTACAAGGGGCATATGATAGTAAAATACCTGTTTGGGGAGCTAGTTGACAGAGGGGCCCTGTTAGAGGCTAGGTGACATCAGGAGCCTATTTAGGGGACTGAGAGGCTTGTAGAGTCTATTTAGAGGGGCTGAATGATGTCAGGAGCCTGTTAGGGGCTGAGTGGTTCATGGTGGAGTGGGGAGGGTGCTCTAGATTCTCTCATGAGGGGACGCTCTTTTTCCAACCTGAGTTTTCTCCCTTGTTCTAGGATGAGATCCCAGCACTGTCTGTGTCACGGCCCCAGACGGGCCTTTCCTTCCTGGGCCCTGAGCCCGAGGACCTGGAGGACCTGTACAGCCGCTACAAGGTATAGTCAGCCACAGTCTGGACCCTGCACAGGACCCAGCATGCTGTACTCCCCCCCACCTTCCACTGCTGCCTGGCTCAGCAGGACCGGACACAACCGTCTACCTTACCCCTCTCCGCTCACAGAAGCTGCAGCAAGAGCTGGAGTTCCTCGAGGTGCAGGAGGAATACATCAAGGATGAGCAGAAGAACCTGAAGAAGGAATTCCTCCATGCCCAGGAGGAGGTGAAGCGAATCCAGAGCATCCCTCTGGTCATCGGACAGTTTCTGGAGGCTGTGGATCAGAATACAGCCATTGTGGGCTCCACCACAGGTGCGTGGGTGGGTGCGTAGGGGGGCACCTCGTTCACTCATCTGTTCATTAAACATCGGTTAATTCTTTTCCTGTCACGGACCAGGAAGTGTGCTGGGGTCTTAGAAGAACAAACAAAGCAAGGCAATGTAATGGTGTTTTTCTGACTTTGATATAGAAGTAGACATATTTTATATTCTCTCTCTACACGTGTGTATGTGTGTGTTTTGTGTGTGTTCGTGTATATATATATGTACCTAGGTGTACAGTTGACCTTTGAACAACACAGGTTTGAACTGTATGGGTCTTATACACGGATTTTTTGGATAAGTACAGTACTGTAAACATGTTTTCTCTTCCTTATGATTTGCTCAATAATATTTTCTCTTTTTAGCTTACTTTACTGTAAGGTTATAGTATATAATACGTAAAACATACAAAACATGTGTTAATTGACTGTTTTTGGTATTGGTAAGGCTTCTGGTCAATAGTGGGCTATTAGTAGTTGAGTTTTTGGGGAGTCAAGTTATATGTGGATTTTCAGTTGCCTGAGGGGTCGGCGCTGCTAACCCCTGCATTGTTCAAGGGTCAGCTACATACATATCCATATATAAAAACTAAATATATATTGAAAGTTTCATCAAATGATATTTAGCCTTACTATGTGTCACATACTCTGATGTTTTTTATTCTGTTCTAGCCTGTTTTTGTCTTAAACAGTGTTCTGGGTGTGACCCTCTAAGTTGATTTCATGACAGTTACTGGGTTGGGACTGGCAATTTGAAACCATGGGTGAAGTGTGAAGAGCTTGGGCTCTGGTAGGACTCAGTATGTGGTAGCTGCTGTTGTTAACATGGGTTCAGGCCCTGCCCTTATGATGGTTGTTGTCTCTGTGTGTTATCTGTCATTTCCTGCTTCTGGCTTCTGCTCTTTTGGACCAAGCCATGTTCTTGTAAAGGTGGGGAACAGAGTGTAACTGGGCCTGGAATTGGACTGAGGGGCCGGAGGTGAGGTGGTGAAGGGAGGGAGATCCCCAGAATGAGGCTTGTGTCTTGGACCTGTAGGACTTAGGGGGACAGTGGGGCTATCCCTGAGATGCCAACATGGGCAGAAGAGTAGGTTTGGAGGGAGACAGTGCAGGCAGCCGAGGACTTCACAGGGAGGGGTCTGGGAGGCTGCTAGACAGCCAGGTCTGAAGGTCAGGAGAGAGACTGATGCTGCACAGAGGTGAGTATCAGCACCATAAGAGTAGAAGGTGGATGGGAGCCGTGAGCCTGGAGGCTGGGCGAGCAGGGAGGAGTCTGGTGCAGAGACCTAGGTGGGAGCGGAAGGCTGAATCAGGTGGGGTCTGTGGTGAAGGAGAGGAGATTGGAGACATTCAGGAGGCTGGGTGGAAGAGCACAGGGACTGATGGGCTGTGGAGGGCAGGGGAGAAAGGTCCAGCATGAGCCTTGGGACTCTAGCTGGTGACTAGGGACCACGGGCCTCTCTGAGACAGGGACCCAAGAGAAGCAGCACAGTGAGTGAGGGAGACCCTGGGGACACGCGGGGGGACACATTCCAGGAGGCTGCTGCTCACCTAGGGCTGGAGCTTGAGAGACCGTCGGGGCTGGAGATGGACAAGGAAGCTGTCGTCACGAATGTGGGGATGGACCGGAGGAGGCAAGACTAGAGGCCAGGAGGGCTGTTCGGGGTCTGAGTGAAAGATACTGTTGGCCTGGAGGCTACGACTCTAAGATTTGGGGGAGGAGACAGTTTTGAGGTTCTCTGCACTTCTGACTTTCCCTGCTCCCTTCCTGTCTCCCAAAGGCTCCAACTACTATGTGCGCATCCTGAGCACCATTGACCGGGAGCTGCTCAAGCCTAATGCCTCGGTGGCCCTCCACAAGCACAGCAATGCCCTGGTGGACGTGCTGCCTCCTGAGGCAGACAGCAGCATCATGATGCTCACCTCAGGTGGGAGGGGGAGCCCAGGGCTGGGGAAGCCTGAGGGGACCCTGTGGGCCAGGCTGGGAGCCCCCGCTCTGCTCTCCCACCAGACCAGAAGCCAGACGTGATGTATGCAGACATCGGGGGCATGGACATCCAGAAGCAAGAAGTGCGGGAGGCTGTGGAGCTCCCACTTACACACTTTGAGCTCTATAAGCAGGTGAGGGGCTGGAAGTGCCAGGGAAGGGACAGCCCCCCGCCCCCCTCCCACCGCCGTGTCTCGAGTTGGCGGTGGGACTCCCTGGCTCATCCTTTACCTCTGCATTTCAGATCGGCATTGACCCTCCCCGAGGCGTCCTCATGTATGGTCCACCCGGCTGCGGGAAGACCATGTTGGCAAAGGCCGTGGCTCATCACACGACAGGTGAGCTACTGGGCCCTTCCCTGGAGCTCTGACCTTCTGGGCTCTTGGGACCTCGCTCCCTGCTTTCTCATCTTCCCCAGGAAGTGGCAAGGTGTGGTGATTAAGAACGGGGGCTGTGGGGTCAAAGCCCCAGGCTGCTTCTTACTGGCTGTGCCGTCCTGGGGAGGTGGCTTCACTGCCTCATGCCTCAGTCCCCTCGTCTAACAGAAGACTTGCTTCACAGTGGGTTGTCAACCCATTAATAACCATGAGTTCAAATTCATGGGTTGCAACCAGCATGTAAAAAAATGAAACTGGAAACATCAGCATCCATCCCACATAGTAAGAGCTCATATTCGTGAAACCTTTTGCGTACACACATACACTTGTGGTTGTTTATACACGTATTTCTTGTAGCTTCCAGACAAAAACGTCTGAAAGTCGCTCTGTTACTGTTTATAAAGCCTGAGATTCGGGCTCAGCACATCTTAAAATCTTAACACGTGTGAGCTGGGGGCAATAGAAGGCAGTGGTTAAGCAGTGGGTTTTCTGGGCCAAGCTGAGTGGGTTTGAAATCTGGCTCCCCTATGTAAGCTAGTGTATGTCACTACTCAATAAGTTAGTCTCTCTGTGACTTCCGTTTCCTATCTGTCTGGGTTATTCGGAGGATTAAATCAATATAAAGCTTCTAGAACCATACCTGGCACGTAGAGAGTGGACAAGAAATGCCAGCATTGTTCTGAACATTCATTTGCTTAGTGGTTCATTGGACTTCTGCTCTCCCAGGCCCTGAGCTGAGCTCAGACATGTCCCGTGTTGGAGAACCTCCCAGTGTGGCTGCGGAAAAAGAAAAACACATAGAACTCAGTCATTCAGTTACTATTTATTGAGTACCTAAGTGTGCCAAGCCACGCTCTAAGTGCAGGAGACATGGCAGTGAACAGAACAAAGTCTCCTTTCTTCGTGGAGGTGATGTCTTAGTTGGGGAAGTCCTTGGACAGATAAACAGGTGAACAGATTATAGGTCACGTGGTGCTGAACGCATGATGAGAGGAAGCAGGACAAAGGGCTTCCACTTTATATGGCAGAACTGGGGGGTGGTCGGGGAAGACTTTTATGAGGTGATGTTCACATAAAGACGTGAGGGAGTGAGTTACATGGATGTCTGCGGGAGGCACGTATCAGGCGGCGGCACTGTCTGTGGGGCGGGAACGTGCTTAGTGTTCCAGGAATAACAAGGAGGCCCCTGCAGCTGAAGTGAGTGAGCGAGGGGGCTCAGTTGGAGGGGAGGTTGAGTAGGAGCAGTCTGCAGAGCAGTAGATGCCCCAGGGAAGCAGGGAGAGAAGTGGGATCGCCCTCATGGGAGGGCACGTTGGTCCATTCTGCCTGTGCCTCTCAGGTAGGGCTCCCCAGAGGAAGTGAGGCATGAGCGATGTGTCAGGCACACAATTGGGAGGGAGCATCCCAGAATAGTATGTGCAAAGGCCCGGGGTGGGAAAGAACTTTTTATTGAGTGAGTTGTGAGTAGACCACGATGAAACTCCACAAGGGTAGGACCTCGTACATTCGTTCTTTCCTGCGTTTCCTGCGTCTGCCCAGTAACGCACTGTGGTACTTGCTCAGCCGATGTTGGCGGGCTGGCTGAAGGAGGGCTGTGCTTGGCAGGTTCCCCAGGGGTGAGGCTGGAGAGCTCAGAAAGGGTGTGAATATAGTCTTAGCACAAATCTCAGGGATTTTGCACATTGTCCTGAGAGCAGGGTGGTTTTAGATGGGCAGGAGACAATAGAAATACAATGCAAGCTGCATATAGAATTTAAGAATTTTAGTACCCACTAAAAGAAATAAGTTACAAGAAGTAGGTGAACTTAATATATTTTATTTAACAAGTATAGTCAAAGTACTATTATTTTAACATGTAGCAGATATAAAATTGAAGATTTTTAAAATTTTTTTACTATAGTAAAATATATATAACAAAAATTAGTGTTTTAACCAATTTTTAAGTGTATAATTCAGTGGCATTAAGAACATTCACAGTGCTGCACAACCTCCACCCCTGTCCCATTTCCAGAACTTGGGACAGAACGATGGTCCCAGACTGAAACTCCATACCCATTAGACACTAACTGTGTTCTCCACACCCCCTCGCCCCCAAACCCGATAACCTCTGTTCTACTTCCAGTGGCGAGGAATTTGGCTGTCATACATGAGTATCTCATAGAAGTAGATGAATCCTACATTTGTGTTTTCATGACTGTCTTTTTCACTTAGCCTGTTGTCTTCAGGGCACATCCTTACTGGAGCAGGTGTCAAAATAGAATTCCTTTTTAAGGCCGAATAATATTCCATTGTATGTATATACCATGTTTTATTTATCCGGACATTTGTTGGTGGACATTTGTTGAGGTATTTTACACTAGTTTGTACTAAGTCTCTCTGGAAGTCCGGTGAGTATTTCACAGTGACAGCCTATCTCATTTTGGACCAGCCACATTTGTGTTCCCCAGCAGCCACATGTGGCCAGTGGCCACCCCATTAGAGAAGTGGTATGATTAGATAAGCTTTTTGAAAGATTATTCTGGCAGCTGGAAGTGAACTGGAGAGAGGAGAAATCTGACAGCCAGTTAGAAGACTTTGGAGTGATCCGGAGGACTGACTGTTATAGCCTTGGGCAGAGGCCTTGGGGGTAGGGGTTGGAGAGAGAAGGTAGAATCAGGGGGCAGAAGTGACAGGATTTACTGACTGACTAGAGGGGGTTGGCAAGTGGGAGGAGTCAGGAGCAACTTCCACTTTCTTCTTGGGGCCATGGGGGGGTGGGTAATGGTGACCCTCACAGGATTGGCGTTGGGGAAAGACGGGCTGAGTGTGGGACGTGCTGTAATTCAGTGACCAGGAGGTTTTCCCTGAAACACAGTACGAGAGATTGGGAGGACGGGGAAGGGGAGGCGGGGGGGGGGGGGTGGACAGGGCACCGCAGCAGTGGAGTGTGGGGAAGGCAGACAGACCGAGGCCCGAGTCAGATATGGGGAGTTCAGAAGTTGGGATTTCAACAATGTGGACACCTGCAGAGCGGCCACGTAAATGTGTGGCTGAGGCAAACACTGGGATGTGTTTAGATACCCTGAGGTTTGCAGTTGAGCGAGCCCCCAGGTGATGTAGGTAGGGAGAGGAGGAACACCTTGAGCCGGGTGTGGATTCTGGATGTTAGGGCGTGGCGGAACAGGCCTGCCACATGCACAGCTCCTGGTTAGGACAGAAAGCCTCCAGGGCTGCATCATGGACAGCGTGGCTCCCTTCCCTGTGGTAGCTGAAAGGAGGGTTCTGTTGCTCCATGCCATACAGAGCCGCATCTAGTCATTAACAAACACGTTAGACTTTAAGAAATAAGTTCAAAAGGAGAGGCCCAGAACAAGCCTGTCTTCAACTACATTGCCACTTGTTGGTTATGTCAGAATATGTGCTTGGGGTCCTGGATTCGTGATTTGGGCTGCTGGGTTGCTATGGGGTGCAAGCAGATGCCTGGTCCTCCCAGCAGGATCTGGGACACAGCCCCAGGGCATGAGAGAATGACCCGGGCTACTTGGAGTGGGTGTTCAAAGAAAGGGATGTCTTCAGGGGACTCGCAGTTTCTTTATGTAAAGCAGTACAGACCCTGTGGGAGGCCCTTCCTCATCTAACCCTTGTCATCCTGCCATCAGCTGCATTTATCCGGGTCGTGGGCTCAGAGTTTGTACAGAAGTACCTGGGCGAGGGCCCCCGCATGGTCCGGGATGTGTTCCGCCTGGCCAAGGAGAACGCACCTGCCATCATCTTCATAGATGAGATTGATGCCATTGCCACCAAGAGATTTGATGCCCAGACAGGGGGTGAGTGATGCCTCAACAGGGCCTGGGGTCTTGAGCAGGCTTGTATGGGATGCCTTGGACTGACCGTGTTGCGCTCTCCAGCTGACAGGGAGGTTCAGAGAATCCTGCTGGAGCTGCTGAACCAAATGGATGGATTTGACCAGAACGTTAACGTCAAGGTTCGGGATTCAGGCTGGGCAAGGGGAGGTGTGGTATGGGAATCAGGGAAAGGTGGAGGCTGGCATGTGCGGGGGCAGGTATCATGACAGGAAAGAGGGTGTAGGGGGGACAGAGGCCTGAGCTGACCTGTCCCCAATGCCAGGTGATCATGGCCACAAACAGAGCAGACACTCTGGATCCTGCCCTGCTGCGGCCAGGACGCCTTGACCGTAAAATCGAATTTCCACTCCCTGACCGCCGCCAGAAGAGATTGATTTTCTCCACTATCACCAGCAAGATGAATCTCTCTGAGGAGGTTGACTTGGAAGATTGTATCCTGCTCTGGAAGTGAGGGGAGGGTCCCGGTTGGGAACGGGGACTGGATCTTCATCACCATCTCTGCCTTCACTGTGACCCAACTTGTACAGGGCAGGAGACCAAGGTCCAGGGGTGGGGGTGGTGACAAAGCTCGAGGATGACTTCTGGTTCCAGGCATTTACCCCCTCATGCAGGGAAAGGGGTTTCCTTAATTCACCTGCTGCAGATGTGGCCCGACCAGATAAGATTTCAGGAGCTGATATCAACTCCATCTGTCAGGAGGTGAGTGAGGGTTTCTCTCTGGATCCTGGCAGGGGGTGTATGAAGACCCTCTTTGAGACCACTCTGCCACAATCCTCATGTCCCACATTGCCTCCCTGGGGCTTGGGGCCTGGTGTCTCCCTCCACCATCACTAGGGCTGGGGAATAGATTTTAACTCTCGTCCCTCAACAGAGTGGAATGTTGGCCGTCCGTGAGAACCGCTACATTGTTCTGGCAAAGGACTTCGAGAAAGCGTACAAGACAGTCATCAAGAAGGACGAGCAAGAGCATGAGTTTTATAAGTGACCCACCCCCTGTGGTGGGAGGGAAGGGGAGGGGACTTTTCTCACCTCCCCAGCCTCTGTCCCAAAACCTAGTGTTCTTTTTTCTTTACCCAGGATTGGTTTACTCAATAAATATACAAGATTGAATCTGTTCAATTTCTTCCTAAAAGTTTCACTCCTTTGGAGAAAACTGGGCCATGAATAGGATGTTCTGTCCCTTCCTGCTCTCCTGACAGATGAATGGGTGAGGTACAGTCCTGGGTTACGGTTTGAGAGAGAAGCAAAGAATTCAAATCAAAAGACTTCAGAAAATTGAGGAAAAGAAGCGGAAATCGAACCTCAGACCACAGCCCTTGACCACAAATAAAGCCCCTGCACATTTCCCTACCCACATTTCTTAGAGTAGGTAGAAGACCATTTGAGTCTTGGGTGATTCCTGCCTTCCTCACACTCAGAGGGAATATCAAGGACAAGGAGCTAGCCCCGCAGAGTCCCCAAAAGTAGGGCTGAGGGTCAGAGTAGAGTCCCCAAGAGTAGGGATGAGGGTTGCGGGGAGGAGGTGGGATGGCTGGGTTTTGTGACTGTCCTTGGCTCTTCTCCCTGTGGTCTTGTTGGGGCACAAATGTGTTTGGTTGGACTAATTCCCATTCTTTCTTGAGGTCTCTGTTGAGACACCTCTCCCTCTGCATAGCCTTCCCTGATGCCTCAACTTGGGAAGGAACCCTTCTATGCTCCACTGGCACCATGTCCATGCTCTGCTTGGGACTTATGCCCCCTTAGACTTCCTCACGTGCTTGCCTGTCCCTCCTCTGAACTGGAAGCTCCTATAGGCAAGGGATTGTGGCCTGATCACAGTTCAAGTCCCAGTGTCTACACATGGTAAACATTCACTTACTATTTCTTGAACAAATACAAAAATGTCACTGTGTATTTGGAGGTGAGGTGGGAAGAAAGTATAAGGAAAAACAGTAGTCACAGGTCCTTGAGGAGATGGGGGTGATTCCTCTGTAGAGGAGCATGGCAGGTTGAGTGGAGGTTACCCTTTCCTCCTCCCTGGAACCTCGCTAAAATAGGAGAGAAGAGAGCAAGATGTACATTCACAAGGACCCAGGAAGAGAGAGGACGTGGTAGCAACACAGTTTTGGGGAGAGGCAGATAACTGCTCATCAACCCAACTGAGCCTGAAGTAAAGGGGAGCCCAGAACAGATTAGCACTCAGAGATCACCAGTGCCAAGTTCTGAAGGGGAGGGCTGGAAACACGGACTACCTGAAAGGCTACACAGAAATCAGAATTCATACACCAAGTGGGACTCGAACCTGGCCTGCAGGGAAGGAACGAGTTGTTATTCCAGGCCCTGAACCCCTTCGCCAGCCTGGCTGGAGGTTTACTCCAGGAAAGTCTGGACCCTGGGTCTCTGGGCTGGCAGGCCTGAAGCAGGGATGAGAGAGGGCATGCGTGCGGAAGACGAGGTTAAGTGAGAGCCCCGGGCAGGCAACTCAAGGATTCCTTCTGAGGAAACCAAGCAGCACAAGAGAAAAGAGGAAAATGGGTTGTTCAGACACCTTAAGCCCTCATCTTTCACACTCACTAGCAGCTAATACCTAAAACTGATGAATTAACAATAGCATAGACTTTAGAAATAAGGAAGTGAATTCAAAACAAGAGGATGGGAAGTAGTCTACTCTTGGAAGTAGGGAAATAGGGGGTGAGGGTGCCATGGGAATGCTTTTGTTTTGTTATACACTTTATATGTATTACAGGACAGTGTTGAATGGAAGAACCTTGTTTCTGACCTTAGGGGAAAAACATTGAATATTTTATCATAAAGTGTATGTTAGCTGTTCATTTTCATACCTATCCCCTATCAAACTGGGAAAGTTTTGTTTTATTTGTAGCTTATTGAGAGTCCTCGTGAATGGTATTGAGTTTTGTCAAATACATAAAAAGCAACTATTGACACAATCTTCTGGTTTCTTTCCTTCTTAAGATGGTGAATTACTTTGATTCATTTTAGAATGTCATACCAGCCTTGCATTCCTAGGTTAGGCCCCACCTGGTCATGATGTATTATCCTTTATATATATTGCTGAATTCCATTTGCTAATTGTGGGTTTGTGGGGTTTTTTTTTTCTTTTCGGCTTTTTTGGAGGTTTTTGTGTGTATGCTTATTACTGATTTTGGTCTACAATTTTTTTCCTCCTGATATCTTTCTTAGGTTTTAGTATCAGTGTTGAGATGGGAAATGTTCCTTCTTTCTCTATTTTCTGAAAAAGATATTAATGTCGTATTATTTCTTTCTTAAATCGTGGTTCCAGTTGACATTAAAGTCATCTGAACCTGGAGTTTTCTTTGTGGGAAAGATTTATAGTTTCAAGGACAATATATGCCCCCAATTTTAATTTTTATATTACAGCAGATAAATGAAAATGAAATTTAAAAGAGAAAAGTTCCATTTTTAGAGAACATAAAATACTTAGGAATAAATTTAACAAAACACATACCTGAAAATTACACAATTTTGCTGTGAGAAGCTAGAGAATACCTAACTAAATGGAATGATGTGCCATAATCATGGCTGAGAAGACCCAAAAATGTTTAGAAGTCAGTTTTCCTCAAGTTGAACTATACACTCAGTGGTGAATCAAAATCCCAACAGGCACTTCTGCAGAAATTGCTATTAATTGTAAGCATGTGGAAATGCAAAGGACTTAGGATACTTAAGGGTATTTTAAAAGAAGAATAAAGCTGGGGGATTTACACTACCTGAACTCAAGATTTACTATGAAGCTAAAATCAAGGCCATGTGGTGTTGGTATAATGATAAATTGATAAGTGGAACAAAATAGAGAATCGAGAAATAGATCTATACTCGTACAGTCATTTGATTGTCCTGAAAAAACTCCAAGGCAGTTCAATGCAGGAAAGGACAGTTCTTTCAAAAAATCGTGCTGGAACACCTGGATAAACTTGGGAAAATTAACCTCAACCTATATCTAACACCATACCCCCAAATTAAATCGAGGTGGATCAGAGATATAAAGAACTATGAAGTTTCTAGAATAAAATATGGTAGAATATCATCATGACTTTGGAGTAAGAAAAAGCCCTAACCTTAAAAAAAAAAAAAAGATAAACTGAACTTCAATAAATCTAAAAATTTCTCATCAAAAGATGCCATTAGGGCAATGAAAATGAAGCTATGGGCTGACATGAAATATTTATAATACATATATCCAAAAAGGGCTTCTCTCTAGCATATCTAAAGAACTCGTACAACTTAATAGGATGAAAATAAAAAACAAAAAATGGGCAAAAGATGTGAACAGACACTTCACAAAAGATAGACAAATGGCCAATAAGAACAACAACAACAAAAAAGTCCACAGCATGAGTGTTTTAACCATATTACTTTGGGTAAGGTATGGTGATGCAGATCAAGAGAGAGAAAGTGGAGAATTTTACAATTTATTATACTCACAGTTCCCAGGGGAGAACACAGCATGCCATGTGGGGTCGTTTTGTGGAAGTGCCCGGATCATACACAAGGCCACGGGAGAGAAGAGAACTGTTGGCAAGCACCTTTATTGCTGTTTCTGTGGGAAGGAATGATGGAGGCAAGGTAAGCTTAGGACTTAGGCAAGGCTTAGGCCTGCTACTTTGAATAATTTCAGCAGACTCTGGGGAAGAGGGGCTGTCCCTGGTTGTCTGGTACGTGGTCCTGGGGCAATTAGGGCAGGTGTATAGTGTCCTGGAGTGTGAGCGCCCAATGAGAGAGGTAGTTAGGGTGTGCACTTAACCAGCAGCTCAAGAAGAGCAACTGATTGGCCTCTAGCCAGGGTCTAAAAACATTTGGAGAGAATCCATTTGTAAAAACGGTATTAGGATGAGTCCTCAAGTCACCAAGAAAAACACAAAGCAACCACAATAGCAAGTACAACATATCTACTAGAATGGTTAAAATGTGAAAGACAGACAATGTCAAACGTTAACAAGGCTGTGGAGAAACTGGAACTGTTACGTATTGCTCATGAGAGTATAAGCTGGCACAACTACTATGAAAAGCAATTTGGCATTTCTTGTAAAAATTAAACATAGATCTACACTATGATCTAGTAATTTCACTCCTGGGTATCTGTGCAAGAGAAATAGAAATATATACCTACAGGAAACTTGTTCAAGAATGTTTATAGCAATTTTACACATAACCACAACTCTGTAATAAAAAGACCACTCCCCCTGCCCCACCCCCAGTCCTTGAAGCCATAAGCAACCACTAATCTACTTTCATCGCTGGATTTCCCTATTCTGGAATTTCATCTGAATGTGATCATAGAACATGTGGTCTTTTGTGACTGGGTTATGTGTTGTTTTTTTTTCCACTTGGCAGAATGTTTTTAAAGGTTCATCCCAGTTACAGTGTATATCACTACTTCATTCCTTTTTATGGCTGCATGATAGTCCATTGTGTGGATATGCCACTGTATTTGTTTGCAAGGGCTGCCGTGACAAAGTGCCACAGAGTGGTGGCTTCAACAACAGAAATGTATTTTCTCATAATTGTACAGGCTCAGTGTCCAACATGAATGTGTCACCAGGGCTGTTTCTTCTCCCTATGTCTTCACATGGTCTTCCTTCTGTATGGGCAAGCCTGTGTCCTAATCTCTCTTTATAAAGACACTAGTCATTGCGTTAGGGCCCACCTTCATGCCCTCACTAAACTTGAATTACCTCTTTCAAGACCCGATCTCCAAATACCATCACCTTCTGAGGTACTAGGTGCTAGGACTGCAATATATAAAATTTGGGGGGACAAATTCATCCCACAACAGTCACATTTTGTTTAGCCACCTGTTGGTGGACATTAAGTTATTTCCACATTTTGCTATTGTGGATAATGCTGTTATAAAAATCCATTTACATGTTTGATTATCTTTTTTTTTTTTTTTTTTTGACAATGCGAACTCTAGTTTGATTGGTCTGGCTTGTTCACAGGTAAGTCTCCTGCTCAGAGAACAAAAGGGCCAGCTAATGGTGAGGGAAGGCAGTGTCTTCAGCCTTCCAGAGTCATGGGTCTGCAGGGCTCCCCCAGCCCAGTGCAATTCTCTGCCCTTGTGCCTAGGAGGAAAGAAGGGAAGAGGCTCTTTGGGTGCGGGAGTGGGAGGCAGCTACAGGGTAATTTTAGTGCAGAGCCCAGGGTCTGTTCTTCACAGGAGGTAGTAATCACATAAAGTTTTATTCAAACTTACAATAAATGAGAGAATTGTATATTATTCTCACTTGTTGGTTTTTTTTTTCTTAAATTTTCTTTTTTACAAAAAAAAGGTGGGGGGGGGGGCAGCAGGAAAGAAAAATACAGGAGGCAAATGAGCCAGATACCTGGGTTCAGATCAGAAGGGACCAGGGAGATGAGAACCAAGCTGTTACTGCTGGAACAGTAACACTGTGGCTGGCCCCAGGGCTCTCTCCAGGCATCCTGGGGGAATGGCAACAAGCCCTAGAAGCAGAGACAAAGGTGGGAAGATAGCTGTCCCCAGACCAGCAGCAGTACCATTCCTCTGGTGGCCACCTTGGGCAGTCAACTGGGTTGAAAATATTTGAGGCTCCCATGTTTGGAGGCCGGGTCTCCAAAGCATGGGCCCATGGGGTCAGACAAAAGGGAAGAGGTGTGAAGGGATGGCACAGAAGGGCTGTGAGTTCCATCAGAGTCCTTCCCTGGGACCATGGGGATCCAGGAGGGCAAGGGGAATCAGGACTCTTCCCTGTTTGTCAGCCGATCAGCTTCTTCAGGAAGCCTTCCTGCTGGTCCCTGGTACCTACAAACTTGCCCATCATGTCCCATTCTTGATGGCCAGCACATTGGGGAACAGCTGACATCTCATACTCATAATGTGTGGTCATTAATATCCACCTTGGTCATTATCACCTTTCCGTGCTGTTTGGACACCATCTTCTCTAGCCTTGGCCCCAGAGGAAAAAAACCTGCAGGGACCACACCACCGTGCATGGAAATCCACAAGCACTGGTTCTCACTGTTGACAACTCACTCTTGAAAGTCAGGTCCACCCTGGATGTTAAAGGTCACTATAGAGACTCTGCTGGTGTGTATACTGATTAGGCTGGACCAGGTGTTCCTGTCAGGCCACCAGGACTGTACTGTGGGGTCTGCAGAGCCCTGGAGGTTAAGGGGTGCCCACCTCATCAGAAGTCTCTGAGCCATCTTCCTACAGTATGAGTAGAGAGTTGCACAGCTTGGCCCTCACCACCCATCAAAGGTACTCCTCCATTTACAAGTTTTTGTGTGGACATGTTTTTTATTTCTCTTGGGTATATACCCAGACGTGGCATTGTTGGGTCATATGGGAACACTATGTTTAATCATTTAAGGAAACACTAGTCTCTGTTATCCCAAGTAACTGCACCATTTTACACTCCCACCAGCAGTATATGAGAATTCCAGTTTCTCTATATCTTCACCAACATCTATTATCTCTTTTTTTTTTTAAATTCTAGTCACCCTAATGGGTACAAAATGGTAACTCAGTGTGATTTTGATTTGTATTTCCCTGCTGGCTAAAAGATGATGTTGACCATCTTTTCATGTGCTTGCTGACCATTTGTATATAGTCCCTGGCAGAATATTCATTCAGAATCTTTGCCAATTTTTAAATTGGGTTATTTATATTTTGATTTTTGAATTATAAGCTTTTTTTTCTATATTCTAGGATACAAATTACTTATCAGATATATGATTTGCAAATGTTTTCTCCCATTCTGTGAGTCATCCTTCACTTGTTTCAAGTTTGGGGGATTATGAACAGAGCATCTATGAACATTACCCTACAGGTTTTGGTGTGAACATAAGTTTTCATTTCTCTAGGGTAAATACCTCAGAGTGGAATTTCTAAGTCATATGGTGTACGTTTAACCCTATAAGAAGCTGCCAAGAAGGGACTTCTGGAATGGTGCAGTAAGGATCTCAGTAAATCTTCTCCCTTCACAGATTAAAAAAAAAAAAAAAAAGCAAAAAATTTACAATTTTAGAACACTATAAATGAACTGAACTTCTATGACAAACTAAAAGGCATTTATTGAAGAAACACTACTGAACCTCAATAAGAACAGTGGGATTTGTGACATTCTACCTTGGGTCACTCTCAATCATTCTCAACCAACACCAGAAACTGCAGAAACTGAGTCTGGCAGTCATCAGAGGGGACTTACCTGATTTGAAACTCTGTAAAAGGTCTATCCTGAGGGCATTATTGAAAACAATAGCAAGAGGTGTCACTCTTTGAAGGTCAGCATCACATCCGTCTACGGCTGTGAAACGGTTAGAACTGGAAAATAAGACAGTGACAGGGGACTTTGAAAAGTTCTGACAGGGACACCTGGATGGTGCAGTAGAGGCTTGGGCCTCCAACTCTTGGTTTCATCTCAGATCATGATCTCAGGGTTGTGAGATCAAGCCATGATGTCGGGCTCCATCCTGGGAGTGGAGCCTGCTTAAGATTCTCTCTCTCCCTCTCCCTTTGCCCCTCCCCCCTTCTCTAATATATCCACTGGAATTAAATTTTTTTTTAATTTTTATTATTATTTTTAAAGATTTTATTTATTTATTTGACACAGAGAGAGATAACAAGAGCAGGAACACAAGCAGGGTGAGTGGGAGTGGGAGAGGGAGAGGCAGGCTTCCCACCGATCAGGGAGCCCAATGTGGGGCTCGATCCCAGGACCCTGGGTACATGACCTGAGCCGAAGGCAGATGCTTAATGATTGAGCCACCCAGGCACCCCAAAATTTTTTTTAAAAGCATCTGTATACCAAACTCATAAACAAGTAGATAAGCCCCAGATCATCCTTGCAGATGCTGAATAACATTGTTCCTCAACAAATACAAGTTAGATATAAAAAAACCCCAAACAAACCACATGAGGCATACAGAAAAATAGCAAAATAGCAGACATAAATTGAACCATATCAATAGACAGAAATAGGCTGAAAAAAAAAAATGGAAAAAGATACACCATACAAAGAGTGGCCAGAAGAGAGAAGGGATGGTCACATTAATATCAGACAAAACATGCTTTAAAAAAGTTACTAGAGAAAAATAAGGACATTATTTAATAATAAAAGGGTAATTTCCTCAAGAAAATATAACAATTATGAACATATATGCCCCTAACAACAGAACCCACAGTTACATGAAATAAAAACTGACATAATTGAAGGGAGACATAGACAATTCAGTCATAGAAGTTGGAAAGTTAAACAATACACTCTCAATAATTGATATAACAACCAGGCAGAAAATCAGCAGGAGTACAGAAAACTTCAGTAATACTAGCAACCAATTTGACTGAGCTGATATTTATTGAACACTCTACCAAGAGAAGAATACACACTCTTTTCAAGGCAGCATGCCCTATTATTCTCTCCAGCCTAAATAATATGCTAGACCTGGGGCGCCTGGGTGGCTCAGTTGGTTGGGCGACTGCCTTCGGCTCAGGTCATGATTCTGGAGTCCTGGGATCGAGTCCCGCATCGGGCTCCCTGCTCGGCGGGGAGTCTGCTTCTCCCTCTGACCCTCCTCCCTCTCGTGCTCTCTGTCTCTCATTCTCTGTCTCAAATAAATAAATAAAAAATCTTAAAAAAAAAAAAAATAATAATAATATGCTAGACCATAAAGCATCTTAATAAATTTTAAAAAATGGAATCATGCTAAGTATGTTTCTGACTACAATGGAAATAAATTAGAAATCAACAGGGCGCCTGGGTGGCTCAGTCGTTAAGCGTCTGCCTTCGGCTCAGGTCATGATCCCAGGGTCCTGGGATCAAGCCCCACATCGGGCTCCCTGCTCCGTGGGAAGCCTGCTTCCCCCTCCCACTCCCCCTGCTTGTGTTCCCTCTCTCACTGTGTCTCTGTCAAATAAATAAATAAAATCTTAAAAAAAATTAGAAATCAACAACTAAAGATATTTGGGATTCAAAAGTATTTTAATCAACACATTTCTAAATACTCTAGGAATCATCAAAAAAATTATAAGAAATTAGAAAAGTATTTTGAACTGAATGAAAATAAAAACAAAGCCTATCAAAATGTATGGAATGCAGTTAAGGATGTTTCTAGTGGGAAATTTGTATCTTTACATACATGCCTATGGTACCATAAAAGAATTAAGATCTAAAGTCATTTGGAAGAATTCACCAGTGAGGCTGTTTGGTCCTAAGCTTTTCTTTGTTGGAAGGTACTGGATTGCTGATTCAATCTCCTTTCTAGTTGTAAGTATATTTAGATTTTCTATTTCTTCATGATTCAGTCTTAGTAGGTTGTTTCTAGGAATTTGTCCATTTCATCTAGATTATCCAGTTTGCTGGCACAAAATTGTTCATATTACTCTCTTCTGTAAAATTGGTAATATCACCTCTTTCGTTTCTTTTTTACTCTTATTTTTTAAATTTAAATTTTAGGTAGTTAGTATACAGTGAAATATTGGTTTCTGGAGAATTTGGTAGTTCATTACTTACATACAACACCCAGTGCTCATCAAAACAAGGGCTCATCACCCATCTAGTCCATCCCCCACTCACCTCCCTTCCATCAACCCTCAGTTTGTTCTCTACCATAGAGTCTCTTATGGCTTGTTTCTCTCTCTCCTTTTTTTCTTTCCCCCTTCCCATATATTCATCTGTCTTCTTTAAGTTCCACATATGAGTGAGATCATATGGTATTTGTCTTTCTCTGACTTATTTCACTTAGCATTATACTCTCTAGCTCCATCCATATAGTTGCAAATGGCAAGATTTCATTCTTTTTTTTTTTAAAGGTCATGGGGTTTTATTTTTTTAATTTAATTTAATCATGTTGTTATTCACCATTCATTACATCATTAGTTTTTGATAAGATTTCATTCTTTTTCATGGCTGAGTAATTATTCCATTGCATGTATGTGTACACACACACACACACCCCATATCATCTTTATCCATTCATCAGTCAATGTGCACTTGGGCTCTCCCCATAGTTGGGTTATTGTTGATAATGCTGCTATAAACATCAGGGTGCATGTATCCCTTTGAATCTGTTTTTTTTTTTTAATTTCACATAAACAATGAATAAGTTTTACTACAAAAACATCCTTAATAAATATTGAAAATTTTTATAATATACTAGAAAATTATTTTTTTAATTATGTTCAGCTAGCCAACATATAGTACATCATTAGTTTTTGATGTAGTGTTCAACAATTCCTTAGTTGCAAATAACACCCAGTGCCTATCACATCACATGACCTCAATACCCATCACCTGATTACCCCATCCCCCCACCTCCCTCCCCTCTGTAACCCTGTTTGTTTCCCAGAGTCGAGAGTCTCTCATGGTTTGTCTCCCTCTCTGACTTCTTCCCACTCAGTTTTCCCTCACTTCCCTTATGGTCCTCTGTGCTATTCCTTATATTCCACATATAAGTGAAACCATATGATAATTGTCTTTCTCTGCTTATTTCACTTAGCATAATCCCCTCCTGTTCTGGTAGGTATTCATCCTTTCTGATGGCTGAGTAATATTCCATTGTATATATGAACCACATCTTTATCCACTCATCCGTTGAAGGACATGTTGGCTCCTTCCACAGTTTGGCTGTTGTGGACATTGCTGCTAGGAATATTGGGGTCCATGTGCCCCTTCTTTTCACTACATCTGTATCTTTGGGGTAAATACTCAGTAGTGCAAATGCTTGGTCATAGGATAACTCTATTTTTAACGTCTTGAGGAACCTCCATACTGTTTTCCAGAGTTCTATTTTTAACATTTTGAGGAAACTCCATCTCTTTCATTTCTAATGTAGTTATTTGAGTCTTCTCTCCTTTTAGTCAGCCTAGCTAATGATTTGTTAATGTTATTTTTTTGGAGAAACAACTCTTGGTTTCATGAATTTCCTCTACTATTTCATTAATTGTCCCTACTGTTTTTCTATCTCCTATTTTATTTCTCTACTCTGATCTTGATTATTTCTTTCCTTCTAGCACCTATGGGTTTAGTTTTTCTCTTCTAGTTCTTTCAGGAGTAAAGTTCAGTTGTTGATTTGAAATCTTTTTTTTTTTTTTTAAGATTTTATTTATTTGTCAGAGAGAGACAGCGAGAGAGGGACACAAGCAGGGGGAGTGGGAGAGGGAGGAGCAGGCTTCCCGCGGAGCAGGGAGCCTGATGCAGGGCTCGATCCCAGGACACTGGGATCATGACCTGAGCCGAAGGCAGACACTTAATGAATGAGCCACCCAGGCGCCCCTGAAATCTTAATATAGACATTTACTGCTATAAATTTCCCTCTAGTACTGCTTCTGTTGCATGTCACAAGTTTTGGTAGTTTGTGTTTTTGTTTTCATTTGTCTCAAGATATTTTCTAATTTCCCTTGTGATTTCTTCTTTAACTTGTTAAGAGTGTATTGATTAATTTTCACATATTCGTTGATTTTCCAGTTTTCCTGCTACTGAATTCTAGTTTCAATCTTTTAAAATTTATTAATATTTGTTCTGTGGCTTAACAAGTATCAACTAGTTCTATGGTCTATCCTGGGGTGCCTGGGTGGCTCAGTCAGTTAAGCATCTGCCTTTGGCTCAGGTCATGATCCCAGGGTCCTGGGATCGAGCCCCACATCGGACTCCTTGCACAGCATGGAGCCTGCTTCTCCCTCTCCTTCTGCCTACTTGCTCTCTCTGTCAAATAAATAAATAAAATCTTAAAAATAAACATATAGTCTATCCTGAAGAATATTCCACACGCACTTGACACAAATGTATTCTATTGTTGGGTGGAGTGTTCTGTATATCTGTCAGGCCCAACTGGTCTACAGTATTGCTCAAGTCTTCTATTTTCTTATTGATCACCTGTCTGGTTGTTCTATATATTATTGAAAGTAGGGTGCTGAAGTCTCTCCCTCTCTGTCAACATTTGCTTCATATACTTCAGAGCTCTGATGTTTGCCACATATGTGTTTGTAATTGATAGATCTTCTTGGTATATTGACCTTGTTATCAATATATTATATAATGTCCTTTGTCTCTTGTAACAGTTTTTAGTCTATTTTGTGTATTAGTATAGCCAATTCCTGCTCTATCTTGGTAATTATTTGCAATATCTTTCCCAATCATTTCATTTTTAACCCATGTGTCTTGGATCTAAAGTGAGTCTCTTGTAGACAGCTAATAGTTGGATTCTGTTTTGTTTTATATCCATTCTGCCAATCTAAGTCTTTTGGTTGGGGAATTTAATCCCTTTACATTTAAAGCAATTACTGATAATGACTTACTTTGCTATTTTGTTGTTTCCTATATCTTATAGCTTTATTATCCCTCCTTTTCTCCATTATTGCCTTCCTTTGTGTTTAGTTGATTTTTTTATAGTGACACGTTTTGATTCTCTTCTCATTCACTATATATGTATTTTTTCAAGTTTTTACTTAAATTCCAGTTAACATACAGTGTAATATTAGTTTCAGGTGTAGAATTTAGTGATTCATCACTTACATACAACACCTGGTGCTCATCACAAGTGTCCTATTAACCCATCACCTATTTAACCCAGCCCCCCACACCCACCTTCCCTCCCGTAACCCTCAGTTTGTTCTTTTTTTTTTTAATATATTTTTTAAAGATTTTATTTATTTATTTGACAGAGAGAGACACAGCGAGAGAGGGAACACAAGCAGGGGGAGTGGGAGAGGGAGAAGCAGGCTTCCCACGGAGCAGGGACCCCGATGCGGGGCTCGATCCCAGGACCCTGGGATCATGACCTGAGCCGAAGGCAGACGCTTAACGACTGAGCCACCCAGGCGCCCCTAACCCTCAGTTTGTTCTTTATAGTTAAAAAAAATATGGAATGCTTCATGAATGTGTGTGTCATCTTTGCACAGGGGCCTTGCTAATCTTCTCTGTATTTTTCCAATTTTAGAATATGTGCTGCTGAAGCAAGCACTCATTCACTATTTTTAAAGTTACTTTCTTAATAGATTCTTTAAAGCATACCATATATATCTTTTTAAAAGATTTTTATTTATTTGAGAGAGAGAGAGCAAGAGAGCAAGCACGGCGGTTGGGGGGAGCAAAGGCAGAGAGAGAAGCAGACTCCCTACTGAGCAGGAAGCCCGATGCAGGGCTTGATCCCAGAACCCTGAGATCATGACCTGAGCTTCATGAAGGCAGATGCTTAACTGACTGAGCCACCCAGGTGCCCTGCATACCATATACATCTTAATGTAGAATTGATTTCAGAATTATAGCAACTTAAATTCCATTGACTTATATAAATGTTACTCCTATATAGTTCCATTCCATCCTCTCACTTTCTGTGCTTTTATTTTTATACATATCTATATATGCTACAAATCCTGAGATCAAAACACACCTCAGAGATTGACCTTAAAAACTAGTCCTTCCAGAATTAAATTGGATCAGACTGAGCAATTTACGCCTCCAAGAAATTGTTGAAAACATTAGAGCAATCAGCAGGAAATCAGTGGAGCCTAATGAGCTGGAAATAGTACCAAATGAGGCAGATTGCTTCACAAAGAGATCAAGGGAAAGGACAGTTGGAGACTCCTGTCATCCTAGGTGACTGAGAACACACCCAAGCACAACACTAAATGCTTCACATTGCAAAGGGAAATGGATTTCACTAAAATAGCCTAGTCAAAACACAAAACAAATTAAGCAAAAAACAACAAAAGCAAGTCTGCGGGTGGGAGGAGGGATTGATATTCAGAATTGCGATGATATGTTACCTAATATATCCATTTTTTGGCAAGAAAAAGGGACAAGAACAAAGGAAGATATGAAGACAATGTTTCATCAAGTAGAGAATATCAATAAAGAGATAGAAATAATAAAAAGAACCAAATGGCAATTCTGGAGTTGAAGAATGCCATAACTAATATAAAAAAAAAAAATCATAAGAGCTAACCAGTAGATTTGAGTTGGCAGAAGAATCAGAAAACTTGAAGATAGATAAATAGATATTATACAATCTGAAGAACAGAGAAAACAGAATGAAGGAAAATAGACAGACTCAGATAAATTTGGAACATCTTTAGATGCATCAACATATGTTTAATGAGAAAACCAGGAGGAGAGAAAAAAGAAATGAGGAGGAAAAATATTTAAAGAAATAATGGTTAAAACCATCCCCAATTTTTAAAAAACATTTTATTTATTTATTTGACAGACAGAGACACAGTGAGAGAGGGAACACAAGCAGGGGGAGTGGGAGAGAGAGAAGCAGGTCTCCTGCCATTCAGGGAGCCCAATGCAGGGCTTGATCCCAGGACCCTGGGATCATGACCTGAGCCGAAGGCAGACGCTTAATGACTGAGCCACCCAGGCGCCCCCCATCCCCAATTTTTAAAAGAATTTTATTTATGAGAGAGCGAGAGAGGAGGGATAAGCAGACTCTGCACTGAGCATGGAGCCCAACACGGGGGCTTGATCTCAGGACCCCAAGACCATGACCCGAGCCAAAACCAAGAGTCAGACATTTAACTGAGCCACCCAGGCACCCCAAACCATCCCCAATTTTTTGACAAGCATTAATCTATACATACCAGAAGCTCAACAAACTCCCAGCAGGATGCGTGCAGACACCCACAAACAGATACATCATGGTAAAAATGCTGAAAATTAAAGACAAAGAGAGTATCTTGAAAGCAGCAAGAGGAAATCAATGTATTACTCACAAGAGTACCTCAGTAAGATTAACAGCATGCTTCTCATCAGAAACAATGGAGGACATAAGGCAGTGGGATAACATATTCAAATTGCTCAAAAGGAAAAACCCTACCAACCAATCTTATAACCAGCAAAATTATCTTTCAAAAATGATGCTGGGGTGCCTGGGTGGCTCAGTTGGTTAAGCATCCAACTCTTGTTTTTGGCTCAGGTCATGATCTTGGGGTTGTGAGATCAAGCCCTGTGTTGGGCTCCATGCTGGGTGTGGAATCTGCTTAAGATTCTCTCCCTCTCTCTCTCCCTCTGCCCCTCCCCTAACCCTCTCCCTCTCAAAAAAAAAAAAAAAAAAGATGGTAAAATAGATATTCCCAGGAAATAAAAAATGACAGAATTCATTCCTACCTGGCTTACCTTAAAAGAAATACTGAAGAATGTTCTTCAAGTTGAAATGTAATTCTGGACAGAAATTCAAAACCAAATAAAAAGTAGAAGTAATTATAATACAGCATAGCTTCATATTTCTTCCTAGGAGATTTAAAAAGTTGTATGGAAAAATATTTATGTAATTGTACTGTTGGCCTTAAAATATATAGAAATTATTAGCTCATTCCCCAGGTGTGTATGATAAAATAGCTATCCTATGGTTTGTTATTATTATTATTTTTTTTCTAAAGATTTTATTTATTTTTCAACACAGAGAGACAGTGAGAGAGGGAACAGAAGCAGGGGGAAGGGGAGAGGGAGAAGCAGGCTTCCCGCGGAGCAGGCAGCCCGATGCGGGGCTCGATACCAGAACCCTGGGATCATGACCTGAGCCGAAGGCAGACGCTTAACGACTGAGCCACCCAGGTGCCCCTCAGTTATTATTTTTAATTCAAAGGAACTATTTGCTTTAACATTGCCCTCAGCCTTGAATTTTCCCATATTGTTTCAAATAAAATCAGTTCTTTCGGAGAGAGCTTCAGAGCTCTTTTCTTATAGACTGCTACTCCCTCTGGGCAAAAATCTCTGAACCACTATTCTGGGCATTGTGCTTGGTGGTAGCCTCTACTCTCATCCTGCCTCTCTTGGTGTGGAATCTGTCCTAAATGTGAGCTGAAATGAGGACAATCAGGGTCCCAGTATTCTGGGCTCCCTATACCTGAGTAGAGTATCCCATCTATGTAGGGTAGGGGCTGGTGGAGGAAGTCCCAAACTACTCAACCATACTCATCAGGCATTTAGCCTCTTCAACTGAGTTGGTAAGGATGAAAAACACTTGCAGCCTCCCCCTCCCTTTGAGATATGGTAACCCTTGATTGGGAGCTGGAGGGAGAGGGAGCTCCATCTTTTGGTCACACCTACCTACAATGAAGCTTCTATCAAGGGAAGCTGCAGAGTGGAGGAGGGAACAGGTCATATTTTAAATGCCAGGTTCTCACTGTTCTTTCCAAGTTTCAGTAAATTTTTTGATAAATATTTCACTTGCTGTATGCCCTTATGATGTTTCAAACTTTAAATGTTTAGTTGTTGTGGGATTTTAAATTTTACTTTCCAGCTTTACTTCTTTTACTTGGGAATGGGTCTGCAGAGATACCTTTTTATTCTATGATCTGGAAGTGGAACATAAGGTCTTAGATCTTTTCTGATCTAAACTTCAAACTTATCCCTGGAACAGAGATGGCCTACAACAATCAAAAACCAAAAACCAAAAATAAACAAATAACCTCCAAAACAAAACAAAACAGCAAACCCTGGGGAAGGGAGAGAATCTGATTTCCAGAGTTACCACATTTATTAGATTCAAATGGCCAGTTTAAACAACAATATCAAAATCAAAAGGCATTCAAAGAAAATACAAATAAATCAACAGAAATTATCCCTGAAAAATAACTAATGGCAGATATACTAGACAAAGACTTTAAAATAACTGCCTTAAAGATGCTCAAAGAACTAAAGGAAGATATGGAGAAAGTCAAGAAAATAATGTGAGAACAAAATGGAGTATCAATAAAGAGATGGAAATCTAAAAAAGACAAAAAATTCTGGAGCTGAAAAGTACTGAAATGAAAAATTCACTAGAGGGATCCAAAGGCAGACTTGAGCAAGCAGAAGAAAGCCTCAGAGAACTTGAATATAGAACAATGAAAATTACTGAGTATGAGGAACAGAAAGAAAACAATATTAAGGAAAAGCAAACAGCCTAAAGGACCTCTGGGATACCATCAAGTGGACCAACATATGCATCATGGGAGTCCAAGAAGGAGAAAAGAGAGGGAGGGAAAAAGGCAGAAGAAATTTGAAGAAATTATTTGAAGAAATAATGCTGAAAACGTCCCAAATTCAACTAAAGACATAAAATAAACATCCAAGAAGCACAACAAACTCCATATAAAATTAAGTCAAAGAGATCCATACCTGTGTCAACTACACTTCAATTTAAAAAATAATTGATAAAAAGAGATCCACAAGACACATTACAAACTTTCAAAAGACAAAGAGAACCTTGAAAGTGATGAGAGAAGTGAATCATTACATACAAGTGATACTCAATAAGATTACCAGATTTCTCAGCAGAAATTCTGGAGGCCAGAATTAAATCTTAAACCAAGAATCCTATATCCAGAAAAACCTGCCCTTCAAAATTGACAGCGAAATTAAGACATTCCCAGATCAACAAAAGCCAAAGGACTTGGTGCTTGCTAGACCTAGCCTGCAAGAAATGTTCAAGGGAGTCTTGCAAGGTGAAATGAAGACACTAGACAGTAACACAAGCTATATAGAGAAATACAGATCTCAATAAAGGTAAATACATGAGCAATTAGACAAACCAGTAAACAATGGTTTGTAGTACCTTTTGCTTTTTATGTGATTTAAAAGCTTAATACATTTAAAGAAAAAACAATTCGTGTAAAAGCTAGCACAGTAATAAGTGCTGACATTAAGTTTTTTGGTAATAGTGTAAGTACCTGATATTAATATTTTGGTCACTGAGGCATCCATTTCAAAAGAGATCCATCTTGAATAGACATATTGCCAACTGTTTGACACAACTACTAGCAAAACAACCAGAGAAGGAATTAGGTCACCCTCACTCATGAAGCTCCTTGTTTCAGAAAGCCCTGGGTAACCTAGATAATTGATCACTTGAGTAACCTTGCTTCTCCCTTCCAGTACCTTAATTCCCACTCAGGCTTTAAATTAGCCAATAAGGAGTGAAACTGTGAAACCCTAGACACCCCACCCTCAGTTCCTAATAAAGGCAGAGCCCCAGGTCTGCACTCTCTCTCCCTATACCTGCAACCTCACTGTGCGGCCCTTGGATGTACCATGGGTCTTAGAGGATCTGTAATAATGCCTGTTCTTCGAAGTTCTCTGATGGTCAATGCTTAGGTATATCTTGAAATCGTAAGAACCACGGGGGCTGATCCAGCCACAACTTTGGTCCCAGTGGGGGAAATGTCTGTGAGGGCTTGCTACAAGGACTATGGGCTTGAGCAAGTGTCTCAGGCATTCCTTTTTTTTTTTTTTCCCCTGAGAGAGAGAGAGAGAACAAGCAGGGAGAGACAGAGGGAGAGGGAGAGAGAGAATCTTAAGTAGGCTCCATGCCCAGTGCAGAGCCTAATTTGGGGCTCAATCTCACAACCCTGAGATCATGACCTGAGCCAAAATCAGGAGTTGAACACCAAACGAACTGAGCCACCCAGGTGCCCCATGCCTCAGGCATTCTTAGCCAACAACATCATCAATAGGCTGGGAGTAACAGGACATCTAATATTACTGTAACTTTGGTTTGTTACTCTAAATCTTGTTTTCTACATTAAGAAACAAATTAGTCTCTTTTAGAGACTAATGCATTTAAAAGACTATTAGCTTGTTTTGGGACACACAATGTATAAAGACATAATTATGTGACATTAACAGCCAAAAGAGGTGGATACAGAGCTGTAAAGGTGCAGTTTTTGTATGTTACTGAAATTAAGCTGGTATAAATTCAAATTAGGATGTTAAATATAATCCACATGGTAACTACAAAGAAAATACACAAAGGGAAATGAGAAAAGAACTTAAACATTTCCATACCAAAAAAACCAAAAAACCTAAACACAAAAGCCAGTAATGTAGGAAATGAGGGATGAAAAAAACCCATAAAGCATATAGAAAGCAAGTAACACAATGATAGAAGTCCCTCCTTATCAGTAATTACTTTAAGTGTAAATGGATTAAACTCTTCCAGTCAAAACACAGTGATTGGCAGAACGGATAAAAACACATGATCCATCTTCATAAGATCCAAAGACACAAACAGGTTGAAAGTATCAGAAAAAAGAAAAAAAATTCCATGCAAAAAGTACCAAAAGAGCAAGTGTGACTATACTAATATCAGACAAAACAGACTTTAAACCCAAAGACTTGGAAGAGCCAAAGCCATCCTGACACAGAAGAACAAGGCTAGAGACATTTCCCCATTTCAAACCATATTACAAAGCTATAGGAATCAAAAGAGTATGGTATCAGCATAAAACCAGGCACATAGATCAATGGGACAGAATTGAGAGCCCAGAAATAAACCCATACATTCATGGTCAATTAATATTTGAAAAGAGAGCCAAGAATGCTCAATAAAGACAGTCTCTTCAATAAATGGTGCTGGGGAACTGGATATTCACATGCAAAAGAATAAAACTAGACTCCCCTCTTATACTACTCACAACAATTAGCTCAAAATGGATTAAAGACTTAAATAAATGTAAGACATGAAAACAAGACTCCCAGAAGAAAACACAGGCAAAAAGTTCTGGCAATGATTTTTTTTTTGCATATGACACATAGAGCACCAGTAACAAAAGCAAAAATAAATAACTGGGACTATATCGAACTAAAAACTTCTGCACAGAAAAATAAATGAGATAAAAAAATGAAAAGGCAACATATGGAGGGAGAAAATATCACAAGCCAGTATGTACTGGATAAAAGGTTGGTATGAAATCATAAAACTCAATAGCAAAACAAACAAACAACTCCCAGATAATCTAATTTAAAAACTGGTAAAGAACCTGAAGACATTTTTCCACAGATATTCAAATGGCCAACAGGTACATGAAAAGGTGCTCAATATCACTAATCATCAGGGAAATGCATATCGAAACCACACTGAGATATCACCTCACACCTATTAGAATGGCTGTAATCAGGGCGCCTGCGTGGCTCAGTTGGTTAAGCGACTGCCTTCGGCTCAGGTCATGATCCTGGAGTCCCGGGATCGAGTCCCACATCGGGCTCCCTGCTCAGCGGGGGGTCTGCTTCTCCCTCTGCCCTCTTCCCTCTTGTGCTCTCTGTCTCATTCTCTCTCTCTCAAATAAATAAATAAATAAAATCTTTAAAAAAAAAAAAGAATGGCTGTAATCAGAAAGACAAGAAATAACAAGAGCTGATAAGGAGGTAAAGAGTACCCTTGTGGGGCGCCTGGGTGGCTCAGTCGTTAAGCGTCTGCCTTCAGCTCAGGTCACGATCCCAGGGTCCTGGGATCGAGCCCCGCATCGGGCTCCCTGCTCTGCGGGAAGCCTGCTTCTCCCTCTCCCACTCCCCCTGCTTGTGTTCCCTCTCTCGCTGTGTCTCTTTCTGTCAAATAAATAAAAATAAAATCTTTAAAAAAAAAAAAAAAGAGTACCCTTGTACACAATTGGTGGGAATATAAATTAGTGCAGCCACTATGGAAAACAGTATGGAGGTTCTTCAAAAAATTAAAAATACACACTACCATATAACCCAGCAATCCCACTTCTGGCTATATGTCCAAAAAATAAAAACTGAAATCACTATCTTTAAGAGATATCAGCACCCTCATGTGCATTGCAGCATTATTTACAATAGCCAAGAAATGGAAATAATCTAAGCATCCATCAACAGATGAAGGGATAAGGAAAATGTGGTGTGTATTTTATATTGGAATATTTATATGGAATATTATATATAATATGGAATATTATTCAGCCATAAAAAATAAGATAAAATCAAATAAAGGGCTAGTATCCAAAATCTAAAAAGAAGTTATCAAACTCAGGGGCACCTGGGTGGTTCAGCCAGTTAAGCATCTGCCTTTGGCTCAGGTCATGATCCCAGGGTCCTGGGATCAAATCCTGCATCAGGCTCCCTGCTCGGCAGGAAGCCTGCTTCTCCCTCTGCCTTTCCCCCTGCTTGTGCTTGGTTCTCTCTCTGTCATATAAATAAATAAAATCTTAACAGCAACAAAAAAAGAAGTTATCAAACTCAACACCCCAAAAAACAAAAAATCCAGTCAAGAAATGGGCAGAAGACATGAACAGACGATTCTCCAAAGACATACAAATGGCCAACAGCCACATGAAAAAATGCTCAACATCACTCGGCATCAGGGAAATACAAATTAATCCTCATTTTTACTGTCCTGATCCTTATATTAGCTTAGGGTTTATTCTGTTTTGTCTTAAAGCTCCTTGACCAGAAGGTTCAATTTTTTTTCCCCTAAGATTTATCAATTTCTCATGTGCCAGACACAATAAAGGTACAGGGGACAAAGTGCTGAACAACAAAAGAAGGTTCTGGTCAAAGCAATCTTGGTTTCTTATATCTTATATCCCATCTTTCTTAAGGATATTAATGCTGTACAGAGTTTAGCTCCAACCACATTCCACAAGTTCAATCATGTTTGCATTTTAATGCAATTCATTCCTGAAAAGTCAATTTCATTTTTTAATTTTCTATTGATTCAGGATTTAAATACACTTGATTATAAATTTTCAAAGAGGTGACAGTCTCTCCACAGATCTTTACAGTGGAGATCTTTACAATAGTATCATCTTATCCAAATAATCAAACTTAGTTTTACTAACAAAGCAATGACCTGTCCTTACATGCTTTCTGACTTGTTGCAATATGACATACAAACATAACCTACGAAGTATTCTCCCCTTAAAACATTTAATCTGAACCTAATGGAGCCTCTAGACTCAATTTCCTTTGTTTTGTTTTGTTTTAAAGATTTCATTTATTTGACAGAGAGAGAGAGAGCACACGCGGGGGAGTGGCAGGCAGAGGGAGAGGGAGAAGCAGGCTCCCCGCTGAGCAAGGAGCCCAATGCAGGGCTCGATCCCAGGACCCTGAGATCATGACCTAAGACACCCAGGCAACCCCTCCCCCCAGTCTCCTTTGTACAGAAAATACAAAGGATAGAAGGTGGCTAAATGACACCATACAGAAACATAAAATGTAGGGCGCCTGGGTGGCTCAGTCGGTTAAGCGACTGCCTTCGGCTCAGGTCATGATCCCAGGGTCCTGGGATCGAGTCCCGCATCGGGCTCCCCCTGCTCTGCGGGGAGCCTGCTTCTCCCTCTGCCTCTGCCTGCCACTCACCCTGCTTGTGCTCTCTCTCTCTGTCAAATAAATAAATAAAATCTTAAAAAAAAAAAAAAAGAAAAAGAAACATAAAATCTAAACAAATGGCAGACAATTTTCCTGGACATCTCAAAAAGTCAACATTATTTAAGAATTTTTGAAAAAGAAGAAATGTTCTAGATTCGTGGCGCTCTACAGTGCGTACCAAAATCCCCTGGAAAGCTAAAACAAACACAGAGGTTCAGTGGGCCTGGACCTTTGTATTTTTACTAAGATCCACAGATTATTCTGATACCCAAGAAATTGTGAGTCACTGTTGTAGACTAAAAAAGAATAAAGATGGGGCGCCTGGGTGGCTCAGTTGGTTAAGTGACTGCCTTTGGCTCAGGTCATGATCCTGGAGTCCCGGGATCAAGTCCCGCATCAGGCTCCCTGCTCAGTGGGGAGTCTGCTTCTCCCTCTGACCCTCCCCCCTCTCATGTACACTCTCTCATTCTCGCTCTCAAATAAATAAATCTTAAAAAAAAATAAAAAAGAATAAAGAGCGCTAACAACCAAATACAGTACAGAATCCGGAATGCATTCTACTTAGAAGATGAACCCCTGTAAATGGCATCTTAGAGGCCAATGAAGAAACTGATGAGATAGATACTGTGGAATTATGGAGAATTTCCTTAAGGGTAATTATGGTACTATGGCTATATATGAGGTTGTCTTTATGTTTGGGAGATACACACTGATGTAATAAAGGGGAAAGTATCCTGGTGTCTAAAACATATTCTCAATGGTACAACATAAAATATACAGAAAAATAAATGTCAAATTGTTAACAACTCTGAATCTACAAAGGGGTATATGGGTGTTCATTCTTTCAACTTTTTCATATGAGCAGCAATTTTCAAGATAAAGCTGAAGAATATATAAATGGATAGGTTTTATTTTGCTATTCTTTTACTAATATTTATCTTAGCTTCTGGACAGAGAAATAAATTATACATTTTCTGCCAGTTGATATTTTCACAGACAAATCACTTCAAATGAACTCTCCCTGATTCTTGAACATTTCCTCACTCATTAAATCCCTAGGGTTTCTTTCCAAAATTAACTTTTTGATGTAACTTAAGGAATGAACTCTTAATGAAAATCCTCCTGTATTCTTTACTTCCCATGAAATCTTATACAGAACAAGTTATTTAAAATTTAATAATGAAGGAATGGATGAGGTTTTTCTAAATTATTCATAATAATGCAATTTTCCTGTCATCAACAATGCTAATGAAACATAAAAGCTGTTCTTTATGAACACAAGCATGTGCCAAATACTCTTTTAAGGATTTTGTGTGTACTAGAACACCTTTGTGTTCTACACACAATAATTGCATTAGTATGTACTCACTTTTGTTGCCATTTACAAATGATGCACAAAGAGGATAGGCACCTAATGTCACACAGGTAGTGAAATGGCAATGGTGATAAAGCATCTGCCTCAGGTAGACGTTAGCTTACATTTGTTCCAACAACAGTTTTCCTCCAGTTTGAGTTTGAAAGCTTTTCTAAGTGTATGAAATTAACATACCTAGGAAAATATCTTTCATGATTAGTAAATTGTGAACATGAAGGCTACTCTGTATTTCTTTACATTCAAAGACTCTCTCACAAGAATGTCCTCTCAACACTAAGGTGTTTGCTGTGACTGTAAATCTTTCCACGTCACTCATACTCAAAATTCCTCACCAGTAGGAATACTGTGCTGTTGAGCAAATCTCAGTCCACGATGAAAGGTCTTCCCACATTTTTTTATAGTCATAGAATTTCTTGCCACTATGAACTCTCTGATGTTAAGTTGTTCATATCCAGTAATTTTCCCACATTCCTCATATTCATAGGACTTCTGACGATTATGAATTTTCTGATGCCGAGTAAGCTGACCATTCACAGTGAAGGCCTTCCCACATTCTTTACATTCATAGGGCTTCAGACCTGTATGAATTCTTTGATGGGCAATAAAAACTGACCTAAGTCTAAAGGCCTTCCCACATTCCTTACATTCATAAGGTTTCTCACCAGTATGAATCCTGTCATGCTGAATAAGGTTTGAGCTACAACTAAAGGTCTTTCCACATTCTTTACATTCATAGGGTTTCATACCTGTATGAATTCTCTGATGAGCGGTAAAGACTGAACTAAGTCTAAAAGTTTTCCCACATTCCTTACATTCATAAGGTTTCTCACCAGTATGAATTCTCTGATGTACAGTAAGTTCATAATTATTGCTAAAGGCCTTTTCACATTCCTTACATTCATAGGGCTTCTCACCAGTATGAATTTTAACATGTTGAATAAGGTTTGAGCTACGACTAAAGGCCTTCCCACACTCCTTACATTGATATGGTTTCTCACCAGTATGAATCCTCTGATGTACTCTAAGTTCGCTACCACAAGTAAAGCATTTCCCACATTCCTTACATTCATAGGGGTTCTCACCAGTATGAATTCTGTAATGTCCAAGAAATTGGTAGTGATGTCTAAAGGCCTTTCCACATTCTTTACATTCAAAGGGTTTCTCACCAGTGTGAATTCTCTGATGTACTCTAAGGTCTGTACCACGACTAAAGCTCTTTCCACATTCCTTACATTCATAGGATTTCACACCTGTATGAATTCGCTGATGTTCCATAAGTTGGTACTGATGTCTGAAGGCTGTCCCACATTCCTTACATTCAAAGGGTTTCTCACCAGTATGAGTCTTCTGATGTCGAGAAAGTTGTAGGTGAAGTCTAAAAGCCTTTCCACATTCTTTACATCCATAGGGTTTCTCACCAGTATGAATACTCTGATGTTGAATGAGATTTGAGCCACGATTGAAGGCCTTGCCACATTCCTTACATTTAAATGGTTTCTCACCAGTATGAATGTTCTGATGTCGAGTAAGCTGTGTCAGAAGAGTAAAGGCCTTTCCACATTCCTTACACTCAAAGGGTTTCTCCCCAGTATGCATTCTATGATGTTCAATAAGTCGGTAATGATACCTAAAAGCCTTCCCACATTCCTTACATTCAAAGGGTTTCTCACTAGAATGAATTTTCTGATGCTGAATAAGATTTGAACCACGATTAAAGCCTTTACCACACTCCTTACATTCATATGGTTTCATGCCAGCATGAATACTCTGATGTTGAACAAGGTTTGAGACACGATTAAAGGACTTCCCACATTCTTTACATTCAAATGGCTTCTCACCTGTATGAATATTCTCATGACGATTAAGCTGGGTGAGAAGACTAAAGGCTTTCCCACATTTCTTACATTTAAAGGGCTTCTCACCAGTATGAAATTTCTGATGTCGAATCAGTTGTATATGGAGTCTAAAGGCCTTCCCACATTCTTTACATTCAAATGGTTTTTTTTCCAGTATGAACACTCCGATGCTGAATAAGGTTTGAACCACGACGAAACATTTTCCCACATTCCTTACATTCATAAGGTTTCACACCTGTATGAATTCGCTGATGTTCAATAAGTTGGTACTGATATTGGAAGGCTGTCCCACATTCCTTACATTCAAAGGGTTTCTCACCAGTATGAGTCTTCTGATGCCGAGAAAGTTGTAGGTGAAGTCTAAAAGCCTTTCCACATTCCTTACACCCATATGGTTTCTCACCGGTATGAATACTCTGATGTTGAACAAGATTCGAGCCACGACTGAAGGCCTTGCCACATTCCTTACATTTAAATGGTTTCTCACCAGTATGAATGTTCTGATGTCGTGCAAGCTCTATCAGAAGACTAAAGGCCTTCCCACATTCTTTACATTCAAAGGGTTCCTCACCAGTATGAATTCGACAATGTTCAATAAGTTGGTAATGATATTTAAAGGTCTTCCCACATTCCTTACATTCAAAGGGTTTCTCACTAGAATGAATTTTCTGATGCTGAACAAGATTTGAACCACGATTAAAGCCTTTCCCACACTCTTTACATCCATATGGTTTCATCCCTGTATGAATACTCTGATGTTGAACAAGGTTTGAGCTACGATTAAAGGACTTCCCACATTCCTTACATTCAAATGGTCTCTCACCTGTATGAATATTCTCATGGCGATTAAGCTGGGTAGGAAGACTAAAAGCTTTCCCACATTCCTTACATTTAAAGGGTTTCTCACCACTATGAAATTTCTGATGTCGAGTAAGTTGGACAAGGAGTCTAAAGGCCTTCCCACATTCCTTACATTCATAGGGTTTCTCTCCAGTATGAATACTCTGATGCTGAATAAGATTTGAACCACGACTAAAGTACTTCCCACACTCCTTACATTCATATGGCTTATCTGTAGTGTGAATAAGAGAAGTATGATGAGTAGAAGTATGCATTTTTTCATAGCTTATTATCTTTTGATTGATATACCCCTCTTGATGTCCCTGTTGTCCCCTAAATCTATTTCTGCATTTTGAGTCATTTCTAAAATTGGAGGTTTTAAGGTCAAGAGTTTTACTTATTTGCTTTATACTCTGTTTAGGCAAATTTATTTCATGAATATCATTTTCTGGAGATAACTTCTCAGCTCCATAATTTGACTCCAAATCTGAAAGAAAAGGAGAAAGCAAACACATTTTACCTTCCTGTACACATATGTACAAAATCCATTAAAGAATATATAACTCTAAAAATATACATACAGAAAAAAAATTCTTAAATATATATTGAAGTATATATAATACACTTTCAGAGAATTTGAAAAAGAATAAGAAGAGCTCCAAAAATGAAGAAAGTTTGTTAGATGGTGATGCTCATAATAGGGGAGGAGATTAACTTTGTGAAATTTAGGTGTTAATCAAAATCCTTTGGTAGGCTTGTTACAAATATTGATATTCAAGCAACTCAGATGCACAGAATCAGAATTTTTAGGAATAAGTCATCAGATGCTGTATTTTTAACATCTCTATCAGATAATTCTGATGCAGATCAAAGTTCAAAGATCCATACTTAAAACTGTTTTGAATGGTTTGTCTTTACTCTTATACTAAAATCCAAAACCCTTACCATGGATAACAAGACCACCTATGAAGCCACTGTCATCCTTTGGACCCTATCTCTACCACACTGCTTTCTTTTAGCACTTCAAACATGATATAACCTTTCTTCAATATCTTCATGCTTTGGTCAGACTGTTTTATTACACAAGAATCCTGTGGCCTGAGCTGCTTGTAGGAGACAACATTCTCATTTTTAAGACTGAAAAGAAATGTCTTCCTCAGAACAGCTATACCTGCTGGGCCCATCCAATTATATCCCTCTCCTTTATTCTCTATTCAAGAGTCTCACTCCTTGCCTTCACAATTCTGTTTTAATTATACGTTCATTCATTCATTAGCTCATTTCTCATTCTGTGTATTTTCTTATTCCTAAATCTGCCTAGGAGCAGACACAATCCTGATAGCATTCACCACTGAAATAATAAGCCCATAGCACACAATAGGTGTTAAGTAATTGGAAAACTATTGATAAAAGAAGAAAGGCTGAGAATAAACGTATATAATGCAAAAATGAGGCAGTGGGAAAGGCTTATCATAATAATCATTCATTCAAAACTACTAAAATTGATAAATAGAACCATTCTCATATTACTTGTTTCAAATGGGAACGAATATCTGAGCCCAACTGGTCATGTATATGTCACAATGGGAAAACAAACCACAGAAAACAGGTAGAAACTTGAAGCTTGAACCTTCACTAGGTTGACTGCCTGCTGAAATATATCACAAAGTTAAAGAAATTCAACAGATATCAACACTGAGATGACAGATGTTTGCATTACCTGACAAAGACTTTAAAACCATAATTGTGCAAATGTTTCAATAAGCAAACACAAATACTCTTGAAACAAATGGAAAAATAGAGAATCTCAACAAAAATATAGAGGATATAGGGAGAGTTCTGAAAAGATGGTGGAGTAGAAGGATCCTGGGCTCACCTCCTCCCGCAGACACACCAAGATAACAGCCACATCAGTGTAACTATGAAAATGACCTGAGAATGGCAGAACAGACTTCCCACAGGTAATCGCAGAGAGTGGGGTGGAGATGCAGTTGGGAACGAAACCCCCAGTAAGAATAACCACAAACAGGAGGGACACCACAAACACAAAGAAGCAAGAGGATCAGATTCCACACCAGGCACCCCAGGTATGGGGGACCCACACTGGGAAGATGAGTCCCATTACATTTGGTTTTGAAAACCAGGAGGGCTTAACTCTGGGTACTTCAGCAGGCTTAGTTCTGGGAGAGCCAGAGGGTGACAGGAAACTGGAGTCCCTATCCTTTAGGAGCCAGCATAACAACCAACCTGCTGAGATAACAGTAGAGAAGCAGCAGTTTGAAAAGCGCCTAGGGGTATAACATGAAGAACATTTATTTACTAATCTCAGAATGTGTGCTGGAGGGACGGGAATCTTTAGGAAACTTCCCCAAGAACAAAAAAGCTGGTGGAACCATTCCCTGTCCACCCCCAACCGCTGCCTAGATAGCTGGAAGCTTTAGGGAACCAGTGCAAACACACAGCACCTACCTTGCTAGCACTGCATGCCCCACCTTCACATTCTCCTGAGGATCTGCCCCATAAAACCCACCCCATTCCAAAGGGGCTCCAGCCCCAACACACCATGCAAGCAGCACTAGTCGGGACCAGTGCCACTCCAAAGTGACTCTTGCTTTGTGGAGAGGGGAAGGATAACCACACACTGGTGTGCCCACAGTTCCAGCAACTGAACCTTATAGTTAGCAGTACAGAGAGTACCCTGCTGATCAGTGCGACTTCAGCCCTGGCAGATGGATTAGGAGTAGGCACTTTGACTGCCAACCCTGCCCACCAGTGAACAAGGGGACCTGCCCCCTCTCAGAGGGCAAGGCAGGGAGAGTGCCTTGTGCCTTGATTTGTGGTTACCGTTAGGTTCATATATAACATCTAATGTTAATATATATATACATATATAAATGTATATATATATATACATATATAACATCTAATGTGCTAATATATTGCACAAATCAAGCTGGTACAACTACAGCCCCAGCAGACAGGCTGAGAGCAGGCATCTAGTCTGACTGCTGACACCACCAAACTGCAAGCCCCCAGTGGCCCCCGACAGACCCCTTAACAACACAGAGACCAAACCTTGCCCAGAACAGGCAAAGTGGGCCATTGCAGCCAATGGGCTGAAGGCAAAAGGGGTTCTGCCACAACAGCAGAGCACAGGCAACCCACATAGGAGACACCCCTGAAGCACCTGGTTCTGGTGAATGACAGACACTGTACCCCAGGGCACCATAGGACCTTCATAAGGTCACTACTTTCTTTCTTTCTTTCTTTTTTTAAATATTTAACTAATTTATTTGACAGAGAGAGAGCGAGCACAAGCAGGGGGAGCAGCAGAAGGAGAGGGAGAAGCAGACTCCCTGCTGAGCAGGGAGCCTGATATGAGGCCTGATCCCAGGACCCTGGGATCATGACCTGAGCCATAAAGGCAGATGCTTAACCGACTGAGCCACCCAGGTGTGCTGAGGTCACTACTTTCAAGATCAAGAGCTGTAACTGACTTTCCCAATACACAGAAACAAATACAGTTGTATAAAATGAGAAGACAGAGGAAAATGTCCTAAACAAAAGAACAGGACAAAATCACAGCAAAAGGGCTAAATCAAACAGAGATAAGCAATGTACCTGATAAAGAATTCAAAGCAATAATCATAAAGATACTCACTGGACTTGAGAAAAGAGTGGATGATCTTAGTGAGACCTTCAAAAACAAACAGTAAATATTAAAAAGAACTAATCAGAAATGAAAAACTAAATGACAAATAAAAATACACCAGAGGGAATCAATAGCAGATTAGAGGAAGCAGAAGAATGGATCAGGGACCTGGAAGGTAGGCTAATGAAAAGCAATCAAGTTGAACGCAAAAATAAAAATAATAATAATAAAAAATGAGAATAGATTAATAATAAATGTTGCTGAGTTTTCAACATCAAGTATAATAACGTTTGCATTATAGGGATCCCAGAAGGAGAAGAGAGAAAAATGGGGCAGAACATTTACTTGAAGAAATAATAGCTGAGGGGTGCCTGGTTGGCTCAGTCAGTTAAATGTCTGCCTTTGGCTCAGGTCATGATCCCAGGGTCCTGGGATCAAGCCCTGCATTGGGCTCCCTGCTCAGCAAGGAGCCTGCTTCTCCCTCTCCCTCTGCCTGCCACTCTGCCTACTTGTGCACAAGCTCTCTCTCTGTCAAATAAATAAATAAAATCTTTAAAAAAAAAAAAAAAAAGAATAGCTGAAAACTTCCCTATCTGGAGAAGGAAACAGACATCTAGATCCAGGAAGCACAGAGAGCCCCCAATAAAATTAACCAAACAAGGTCCACACCAACACACATGGTAATTAAAATGGCAAAAAGTAATGATAGAGAATTTTAAAAGCAGCAAGAGAAAAGAAAAGTTATATACAAGAGACACTCTCTAAGGCTATTCTGTTGATTTTTTCAGCAGAAACATTGCAGCCAGAATGGAACGGCATGATATATTCAAAGTACTGGAAGGAAAACCTGCAACCAAGAATACTCTATCCAGCAAGACTATCATTCAGAACAGGAGAGATAGTCTCTCATACAAACAGAAGTTAAAGGAGTTCATCACTTAAACCAGCCTTACAGGAAACGTTAAAGGGAATTCTTTGAATGGAAAGAAAAGGCCATAATCAGGAGTAAGAAAATTATGATAGGAAAAAATTTCACAGGTAAATGCAAACATATAATAAAAGTAGTAGATTAATCACTTATAAAACCAGTATGGAGGTTAAAGCACAAAAGTAGTAAAATCAATTGTATCTATAAAAAATCAGCTAAGGGAGTCACAAAATAAAACGATGTAAAGTATGACATCATATGCATAAAATGGAATGGGGGGAGTAAAAATTTAGTTCTTTTAGAATGGATTCAAATTTTAGCAACCACCAACTTAATATACGTTGCTATATACATAAGATGTTATATATGAACCTAACGGTAACCACAAATCAAAAACCTATAATAGATACACAAAAAAATAAAGAGAAAGGAATCCAAGCATAACACTAAAGAAAGCCATCAAACCACAAGGGAAGAGAGGAAGAGAAGAAGAAAGGAACAGAGAACTACAAAAACAACCATAAAACAAGTAACAAAATGGCAATAAGTACATAGCTATCAATAATTACTTTAAATGTAAATGGCCTAAATGCTCCCATCAGAAGACTATGATGACTGAATGGATAAGGAAGCAAGATCCATCTATATGCTGCCTACAAGAAACACATAAGGCATAAAGACACATGCAGACTGAAAGTGAAGGGATGGAAAAACATCTACCATGCAAACAGAAGTGAAAAGAAAGCTGTGGTAGCAATACTTATATTGGACAAAATACACTTTAACATAAAGTTTGTAACAAGAAACAAAGAATGACATTACATAATGATAAAGGGAACAATCCAACAACAGGATTTAACAACTGTAAATATTTATGCACCCAGCATAGGAGCACCTAAATACATAAAGCCACTATTAACAGACATAAAGGAAGAAACTGACAGTAATAGAATAATAGAAGGGGACGTTAACACCCCATTAAATCAATGGATAGATCATTCAGGCAGAAAATCAACCCAAGGAAACAGTGGCTTTGAATGACACATTGGACCAGATGGACCTAACAGATATATTCAGAACATTCCATCCAAATACAGCAGAATACACATTCAAGTGCACATGGAACATTCTCCAGAACAGATCACATGTTAGGCCACAAAACAAATCTCAATACAAAAAAACTGAAATCACATGCATCTTTTCAGACTGCAATGGTATGAAACTGGAAATCAAGTGCAAGAAAAAATCTGGAAAGAACATAAATACATGGAGGCTAAATAACATGCTACTAAACAATGAATGGGTGAACTAAGAAATCAAAGAGGAAATAAAAAATACATGGAGACAAATGAAAATGAAAACACAACGGTCCAAAATCTTTGGGATGGAGTAAAAGCTGTTCTAAGAGGCAAAATAATAGCAATACAGGCCTACCTCCAGAAAAAACAAAAATCTCAAATAAACCACCTAAAGGAGCCAGAAAAAGAAGAACCAACAAAACCCAAAGCCAGCAGAAAGAAGGAAATAATAAAGATTAGAACAGAAATAAATGAAATAGAGACTAATGATCAATGAAACCAGGAGCTGGTTCTTTGAAACAAAATTGATAAACCTTTAGCCAGACTCATCCAGAAAAACAAGAGACAGGGCTCCAATAAATAAAATCAGAAATAAAGGAGGAGACATAACACCGAACACCACAGAAGTATAAAAGAATACTATGAAAAATTATATGCCAACAAATGGAAAACCTAGAAGAAATAAATTCCTAGAAACGTATTTGCAAATGATATATCCGATATGGGGCTAATATCCAAAATACATAAAGAACTTATATGACTCAACACCAAAAAGACAAATAATGCAATTAAAGAGTGGGCAGAGTACCTGAATAGACATTATTCCCAAGAAGATATACAGATGGCCAACAGACACATGAAAAGATGCTCAACCTCACTCTCATCAGAAAAACGTAAATCAAAACCACAATGAGGTATCACCTTATACCTGTTATCAGGGCCGAAATAAAAAAACACAAGAAATAACAAGTGTTGGCGAGGATGTGAACAAAAAGGGACCCTCGTGCACAAATTGGTGCAGCTACTGTGGAAAACAGTATGGAGGTTCCTCAAAAAATTAAAAATAGAATTACCATAGGGTCCAGCAATTCCACTACTGGGTATTTACCCAAAGAATATGAAAACACTAGCTTGAAAAGATATATGCTCCCCTATGTTTACCGTAGTGCTATTTACAATAGCCAAAACATGGAAGCAACCCAAGTGCCCATCCACAGATGAATGGGTAAAGAAGATGTGGTTTATAGATACACTGGACTGTTTTTTTTAAAGATTTGAGAGAGAGAGTGCAAGAGAGAGCACAAATGGAGGGGGAGAGGAAGAAGCAGGCTCTCCGCTGAGCAGGGAGTCTGATGAGGGGCTCAATCCCAGGACCCTGAGATCATGACCGGAGCCAAAGGCAGAAGCTTAACGACTGAGCCACTCAGGCATCCCTAGATACCCTGGAATATTACTCTACCATAAGAAAGAGTGCAATCCTGCCATTTGCAACAACATGGATGGAGCTAGAGGGTATAATGCTAAGTGCAATAAGTCCTTCTTATTTCTATAAATAATTTCTATAAAATAAAGCACTCTCAACATACTCCAAAGGAGTGAAATCATTTATATTATATATGATATATATATGATATCACAAACAAATATCATATGATTTCATTCGTATGTGGAATTTAAGAGACAAAACAATGAACAGAGAAGAGCCAAACAAAAAAAACAGACTCTTAAATACAGAGAACAAACTGGTGGTTACCAGAGGGGAGGTGTGGGTGGGGAGATGGGTGAAACAGGTGAAGAGGATCAAGAGTACACTTACTGTGATGTGCTGGGTGATGTACAGCATTGTGGCATCACTATATTGTACACCTGAAGCTAATACAACACTGTATGTTAATTATACTTTAAAAAAGAGAAAGAGAAATATACAGAGGATATAAAGAAGAACCAAGTAAAACTTAGAACTGAAAACTATAATAATTAAAATTAAAATATTGTGGGGTCCCGTAGCACAATGGAAAAGGCAGAGGAAAGAATCAATAAACTTAAGATAGAACAAAAGATTCATCCAATCTGAACAAGAGAAAGAAAAAAGAATAAAAACCAAAGAAGCACAGCAACAAGGAGCAGGAGGACAATGCTAAAAGTCCTGACATTCATATTGCCAGAGTCCCAGGAGAGGAAAAGTGTACACAGCTGAAAAAATACTGCAGAAAAAAGGGTGAAAACCTTCCCAAATGTGGCAAAATTCATAAACCTACAGACTCAAAAATCTCAGAGCCCCTAACAAAATTCCACACCTGAACTTATCATAATCAACTGCTAAAAACAAACAACAAATGAAAATTTACTTGAAAACACCTAAAAACCAACACGGCACATTGCCTATACAATTCCTGAACAATGATTCCATGACTACAGGCTTCAATGAGAAGGAAGTAGCACAATGTTTTAAAGTACCAAAAGAAAAATCCAGCCATGAATTCTCTATCCTGATAAAATATGAATCCAAAATAAAGACGAGATAAAGACATTTTTAAATGACAGAAAACTACAAGAATTTGTCCCCAGCAGACTGAGTCTAAAAGACCTGATAAAGGGGAGCAAGGGTGGCTCAGTCAGTTAAGCGTCCCACTCTTGATTTTGTCTCAGGTCATGATCTCAGAGTCGTGAGACTGAGCCTGGGTCAGGCTCTGGAGCCTGCTTAAGATTCTCTCTCTGTCTCTCTCCCTCTCACTCTGCCCCTCCCCGCCTCTCTCTCTAAAAAAAAAAAAAAAAAGAAAAAAACCTGAAAAAAAAAATTTTCTAAAAAAAAATTAAAAAAAAAAAAAATCTGGGGCATCAGGAATGAAATAAGAGTAAAAGAAACGGTAATATCAATACAAAAGACCATCTTTTCCTCTCGAGTTCTTTAGAACCCATTTGACGGCTGGAAGAAGAATCGTATCATTGCATTTCTTTTTTTTTTTTGAAGATTTTATTTATTTATTTAATTGACAGAGACAGTGAGAGAGGGAACACAAGCAGGGGGAGTGGGAGAGGGAGAAGCAGGCTTCCCGCCGAGCAGGGAGCCCGATGCAGGGCTCAATCCCAGGACCCTGGAACCATGACCTGAGCCGAAGGCAGCTGCTTAACCGACTGAGCCACCCAGGTGCCCCGTATCATTGCATTTCTGATGTCTGTAGATGTAATGCTGCTCTAGCATAGACATAAGACAGCTACAGCACAAAGGAAACTAGATAGTGCTAGGTGATAACCACTGACTGACAAGGCAGGCAGTAAAACAGCAATTTCTTTTTTCTTTTTTTTTAAGATTTTATTTATTTATTCATGAGAGACAGAGAGAGAGCGAGGCAGAGGGAGAAGCAGGCTCCCAAGGAGCAGGGAGCCTGATGTGGGACTCGATCCCAGGACCCTGGGATCATGACCTGAGCCGAAGGCAGACGCTTAACCATCTGAGCCACCCAGGCGCCCTAAAACAGCAATTTCAATATGATCTTGTGTGAGCACAACAGAAACAACAACATAAACAGCTATATGTGTATGTGTAAAGTGTGGAAATACAAGTGGTCAGGTGGGAATTACTGGAGAGTGTGACTGAGGGTTACATTTTATTTTTTTTTAAAGATTTTATTTATTTGAGAGAGAGTCAGAGCAAGAGAGAATGAGAGAGAGAGAGAAAGCACGAGCAGGGGGAGGGGCAGAGGGAGAAGCAGACTCCCCACTGAGCAGGGAGCCCAACATGGGGCTCGATCCCTGGACCCTGGGATCATGACCTGAGCCAAAGGCAGACACTTAACCACCTGGGCCACCCAGGGGCCCCACACGTTCCTTTTTCATTCATACAGAACATTTATAAAAACTGACCATATGCTGGGCTATAAAATAAAGCACTCTCAACATACTCCAAAGGAGTGAAATCATTTATATTATATATGATATATATATGATCATATCACATTATATATATCATGATATATATAATGATATATCAATATATTCTCTGCTAATAAATAATAAATAAAATAATAAAATCATGCTAAAACTCAATATCAGAGATTATTCATTTCTTTGGAAATGGAAAGCCATACTTGGTTGACCAAAATCACAGTAATCTATACAGAGATATGACATTATGTGATTCTTCACATGATGCTACTAGAATCTATTGTGGAGCTTTCAAAACCAAATCATGAGAAAAAATTTTAATCACATAAATTCAGAATGTCATGGTTTAAGTAAACTAGCCTGGACTTAGACTCGAAAAAAAAGGGAGAGAGAGAGAGAAAAGCCAAAGTAAAAAAAAAAAAAAATTTAATTTAGTTAAAATAAATTTTAAGGCACAAAAGCTCTTTAGATAAAAAGGAACTAAAGAGGGGCGCCTGGGTGGCTCAGTTGGTTAAGCGACTGCCTTCGGCTCAGGTCATGATCCTGGAGTCCCTGGATCGAGTCCCGCATTGGGCTCCCTGCTCGGCAGGGAGTCTGCTTCTCCCTCTGACCCTCCCCCCTCTCATGTGCTCTCTCTCTCATTCTCTGTCAAATAAATAAATAAAATCTTAAAAAAAAAAAAAAGACAGCTTGAACATATACTTAAAAAAAAAAAAAGGGACTAAAGAAACCTACTAATAAAAAGAAATAGTAAAAATAAATTAAAATGTTTTAAAAAGAAACCTATCCATAAATCAATTCATGAACTTGGACTGGATCTTAAACTGAAAAACACTCCCACAAAACCAAACAAACAGAATAAAATTTTTTTTTTAATTTTTTTTTTTTTTTTAAGATTTTATTTATTTGAGAGAGAGAGAATGAGAGACAGAGAGCATGAGAGAAAGGAGGGTCAGAGGGAGAAGCAGACTCCTTGCTGAGCAGGGAGCCCGATGTGGGACTCGATCCCGGGGACTCCAGGATCATGACCTGAGCCGAAGGCAGTCGCTTAACCAACTGAGCCACCCAGGCGCCCCCAGAATAAAATTTTTAAAGAGAAATGGGAGATTAATTTAACTGTGAACTATATTGTAGACGATACTCCTGAAATATGGTGATTTTCTGAGGTGTGACAATGATGTTATTTGGGTTAAGATAATGAAGCTAATTAGGAATAATGAAAGATTATTAGGACCTTTCCTATTCTTAGAAGATGCAAAGTGAAATGTTTAGGTAACACATGTCACAACATCAGTGACTTAGACCCACACGTGGTCCAGCAAAAAAGGTTTCAAACATTTAGATACATAAATACATATAGCAAAGGTGGCCAAATGTTCACAACTGGTGGATCTAGTTTTCTTTTTTGTTTTTTAAAGATTTTACTCATTTATTTGAGAGAGAGAGAGAGAGAAAATAAGCGGGGGGCAGGGGCAGAGGGAGAAGCAGTCTCCCCACTGAGCAGGGAGCCCAACTCGGGGCACGATCCCAGGACCCTGAGATCATGACCCGAGCCAAAACCAAGAGTCAGCCGCTTAACCGACGACCACCCAGGTGCCCCCAAAATGGGTCACCTTTGAAAGGATGTTAGAAACCAACTCATTATTTAGAAAATTAGTAAACCAAGGAAAAGAATATTTATCTTCAATTTTCCAAATGATCTGTATAACTGAGTAACAGTTAACGTGAAGTTTCTTTTTACAGATGCATTCCAGACGGGATTCGAATATCCACCAATTTACAACCTCTAACAAATTAAGGGACATAGTAACTGCCTGTCAGTGGCTGCAGATATTACTAAAATGAGAAATCCAGATATCACATGCCAGTGGACTGAAGAATATCATCATCACCTAGGGAAAGAAAGGTTCCCAAAAGTCTGATTAACCTTCTAGACCCAACTATCATTTTACAGGAAATAGAGGGACATGTTCCCCCATACCACCAAGATGCCATCAGCAAAATCCAGATGGTGTGAAACTACATGACAAATGATCTAATTTAATCAAGAAAAACCTGTTAACAAAAAAATCAAGCGTGCCTGGGTGGCTCAGTCGGTAAGAGACTGCCTTCGGCTCAGGTCATGATCCCAGGGTCCTGGGATCGAGCCCCACATCAGGCTCCCTGCTCAGCGGGAAGCCTGCTTCTCCCACTCCCACTCCTCCTGCTTGTGTTCCCTCTTTCACTGTGTCTCTCTTGGTCAAATAAATAAATAAAAGCTTTAAAAAAAAAAAAATCAAGAGGAACCTTTAATCTAAAAGAGACTTAAAAGACTTTTTAAGATGACAGGGAAAACAAAACCCAACTGGAGAAGTTCACTCAGACAATAAAGCTCTAGAGAAAAACCTTTCCTGCAAAGAGACCACAATAGGCTTCCAGGACAGCTGGCAAAATCCTAACTCACAACCTGGTAGTTAAAGCTGTGGGTACCTTAAAATACATGCAGCTCTTTGTGTTATGTGGCTTTCTGTATTCTTGTCATACTTAGTTTGTTTGAAAACGAAGAAATGAACACTTTTAACATAGATCAGAACATGGCTCTAAGTAACTCTTGGAAAACATTCTATGTTCTTCACAGTGATGATCAGAACTTGTAGGATCTGGTCCTGGCCTAACTCCCTAACCTCCTTTCCCACCATCCCTTCACCTCTTCTGCTCGAAACTTCTTATTGCTCCCAGGCATACAGAAACCATTTCCCGCTCAGGGCCTCTGTGTGTCCCGCTCAGACTAGACTGCTCTTGCAGTCTTAACCCTTCACGACTGTGCAAGCATGCCCACTTCAAGACATGCTCCCTAAACATCCAAGCCTGTCATTCTCACTGCATTGCTCCTATATATTTGTCTGCACAGCATCATTCCTGACAGTACTGCTTTACTCATCTGCTTACTTGATTGATCCATGTCTTGCCAACTGCAGGTAAAGTCCATGAGAGCACGACTCTATCAGTCATGTTCATTTCATTGTACAGACAGTGCCAAGCACAGTGCTTTGCTTAGAGTGGACCCTCGATAAATATTTGCTGAATATATGAAAACATTTTTTAGACACTGGAAACACATATAGAAATGTAAATGCAAAAGCAGAGCTGGAAAGCAGCTGGATGCAAAATATATGTTAAAAGGTTACACTGGGGGAGGGGAGTGCCTGGGTGGCTCAGTCAGTTAAGTGTCTGACTCTTGATTTCAGCTCAGGTCATGGTCTCAGCATCGTGGGATCGAGCCCCATGATGGGCTCCACGCTCAGCGCGGAAGTCTGCTTGGGGTTCTTGCTCTCCCTCTCCCTCTGCCCCTGTTCATGGGCACGTGCTCTCTAATAAATAAATAAAATCTTTAAAAAAAAAAAAAGGTTACACTGGGAAAGAGGGCACTCACTCCACTAAAAGGAGAGGAAATAAAAGAACAAAAATTAGAGATGATTAGCAAAAGATGGAGTTCCTTTGAAAGCCCACACTGTGTGATCCTTATTTCCTTCTCAGATCTCAGGCATTTTTATCCAACAGGCCTTGGGTCTTTGAAGGCATTTTCCCAAGCCAGATTTCAAGGGTATGACCCCTCTCTGACCCCCTCTGCTGGCTTCTCCCCTACTCACCTGGATACCATCTGCTTGTTTCTCTCCTCACAACCACCCAGGGCTCTTTCTCTTGCTCCAATAAGGTAATCACATCTGGCTTAGAAATGGAACTTCCTGCTTAAAAACAAAAAAAAAAGAGAGGGTGGGCCCCGGTCAGTGCCACTGACTACCCGCCTCTCCCTGCTGGGCCCATGAGGACGCTGTGGGATTTGGCACCATGTCTGTGTCAAGGCTGGCTTGGTTGCTTGGCTGTGTCCCGGCCACCGCGTGGAGAGCGGCTCGATCACCCCTTTTATGTCATTCTGTGAGGAAAATGAGTTCTCTAGGAGAAAAATCCAAACCCATCAAACAATCTCTTAAGAAGCCAAAGTTACCAGAAGGTCGTTTTGATGCACCCGAAGATTCTAATTTAGAGAAAGAACCACTGACAAAATTTCCAGATGATATTAATCCTGTTACCAAAGAAAAAGGTGGACCTAGAGGCCCAGAACCTACCCGATATACAGATTGGGAACGAAAAGGACGGTGTATTGATTTTTAAGACACATATTATTAACTTCAGTATCTTTTTCTGAATATGTACATCTGAGTTTATTTCCAGTTGTTTTCTTTCTGTATATCCTTTAAGTCATTTAATTTCTATAATGTGTTTAAAAACATAAATAATGCCTTGAAAGAAAATATGCTGCTATAAATTAAGGGGAAATAGTTGTACATTAGCACATTAATTTAATTTAAATATATTGGAGTATATAAATGGCGATTAGAGCTGCAAACTCATTTCATCACATTTCAGTTTATGTTAATCAGCTGCTTATAAAATACAAATGTAAATAAAACAAGTTTTAATGATTTTTATTGCCGCATACTAGGTAATACTGACTTTTTAAATGTGAGGTAAGTAACACATTATAGTTTGATAAGGCCACAGTAACAACAGAAAATCTAACTCCAGAGCCAGTTTACTTGGGTTCAAATCCTGCTCTGCTCCTTATTAGCCATGTGATCTTGGATAAGTTATTTAACTTCTCTACATCTCAGTTATCTTCATGCGTAAATTGGAGTTAATGCTAGTTCTACCCTATCAGGTAGTGAGAAGATATTTAAGTGAGTAAGTACATGTAAACCACTTGGAACAGTGCATAGCACATAGCTCTCAGTGTAAGTGTTAGCTATCCTTCGATCTTAAATGTATTTTTCCAAGGCTCTAGGCTTTCTGTGGAGAAATATTAAGAAACCAAGTTTGAAATACTTGAACTGAAATTGTTTTATATGAATATAACGTTAAAAAATTAAAAAAAAAAACAAACAAACAAAAAAAAGAAATGACAAGTGGTGTAGAAAAAATTTTTTTTAAATATACAAAAAAACCCCCACAAAATGGTTGAGATCTGCTTAAATTTGTAGTAATATTTTTTTAGAGGGGACGGGGGAGAGGGAGAGAGAATCTCAAGCAGACTCCACACCCAGTGTGGAGCCCAACGCGGGGCTCGATCTCATGACCCTGAGATCATGACCTGAGATGACATCAAGAGTCAAATGCTTAACCAACTGAGCCACCCAGGTGCCCCTAAATTTGTAAAAACAGACATGCCCGTCTTCAACCTGACAAATTCCAAACGATTTCCTTTGGGAACAAGAAGAAACTCAGCTATTTCTTAAAAGCCCTGAAACTCATAGTGAAGAAAGCTAATATTCCAGAGAAGAGACACTAATAATTTATTAAACTATTAATTGTTTTAAATTATTTTAAGTTAAATTATGAAATTAAATTAAAATTTAAATTATTAATTATAACTGTTCAATACTAATTTTATTGTATATATTAATTAAAGATTGTATTTATTTATTTATTTGAGAAAGAGACAGAGAGAGCGAGCAAGAGCATGAGCGGGGTGGGGGGAGGGAGAAGCAGGCTCCCCGATGAGCAGGGAGCCTGAGGAGGGACTTGATCCCAGGACCCCGGGATCATGACCTCAACCAAAGGCAGACGCTTGACTGACTGAGCCACCTAGGCACCCCTTTATTGTAATTTTAATTAATCTTTAGAATGAACTACTATTGGGGGAGATAGTCTTACCCAGAGAGACCAGGTTGCTGTAGGTCTCCAACATCACGTCCCTGTACAAGGCCCTCTGAGCAGGGTCCAGGCACTCCCACTCCCCCTGGGAGAAGCTGATGGCCACGTCCCCGAATGACAGAGATCCCTGAAACCACACACACAAGCATTACCATGACAATGAAGGAAATTACTTGAAGGTGAACAGAGAGGAGGCGAAGAACCGCACTGCAGGACAGGAGCAATATGGCGCTTCGCAGGGTGCCTGCAAGTTCTGGAAGAATCTTGCCACTGCACAGCAAACTTGCTGTGTGCTGTGGGATAACCTACTGATCCCCGCATGGCAAAGAATGGCTAAAAAAAAAAAATGTGAAGTCATCATATTTCAGGGGAAGAAATACCAACTTACATAGGCCATGTTTTTAGAATGACAAAATTGATCCATCTTCCTCGTGCTTCCCCTCCTAGATAGAAAAAAAAAAAAAAAGAAGGGCTTAAGCCAAGCTGTGCCTTGGTGCTCTCTAAGGGACTCAAATTAATACAACAATTTTTTCTTCCATTTCTATGTCCCAACTACTCCCTAAAATTCCTTTTCTATCCCTCTCTGCTTCACACAATCTCCCTTTCCCTTTGTCCCTCCACCTCTCCTCCCACCCCACCCCCATACAAATTGGCATCAAACATGAGGAGCCTGGACAAAAAATCAAGCTCTCCCCCAAGGCCTGGGGAACCTGTCCTCCAAAATATGAGGGAGCATGAGGGATCCTCCATTCTTGGGAAGCATGACTAAGCCTAGGACTGGGCTCCCCATCCTGCTCTGTGCAGATCCTCCTGCCCCCGTCCCACCTTTCAGGGCTGAGAAGGGGTCACATCATCCAAATCAGAACCTCTTTGTGAACTCAGGATTGGGAGAAGTGGGGCAAGGCATGAAAACTGGGAAGGATGTAGATGGGATTGCTCAGGCAGCATTTGGCTTTCTAAGTCCACCGAAGCCAACTGGTTAAATATGGCAGGGCATCCACGTCATGGGATACTAAGTGGTCATTACACGTTCAAGATACATGGTCAGCAGAAAACTCAGGTTACAAAACAGGATGCAGAATATGATTACATCTATAAAATATATGTGTATATATATAAAGACTAACAGACACTGACAGAAAAAAATTCTAGAAAATTATACGTCATGTTAACAGTATTTGTCACTGTATTGTGGCCCTAATTCTCTACTTTTTGCTTAAGAGTGCTTCATAATTGTATGGCAAGGCGTTAACTTGGAATATATACACAGTTATATTCATAAACGCATGCATATATGTATGTTTATATATATATATATTTTTTCCTATGAGGAAGCTGTTCTCCAAATCAGATGAAAGGCAACCTTTTACTTAGACAACTTCCCTATTAATGTGGAAAAACTCAGGATATTCTAATAAGCTCTTATTTTTACTTAAGGGGTTTATTTCATTTCCCAATTCTTGAAGCAACACTAAGATGTCTATGTTTATCTGAGCAGGTTACAATAATTTCTACAAAAAATGTCTGCAGGCCCTGAGCAATGTCTTATATACATTTGATAGTCTCACACGTCCTCTTCTAAACCTATTATTTCAGCCACAGTATTCCCTAAACAGCCACTGTATCGTCTTCTGCTATTAGTCATTTTGCATTTAACAGATTTAGAATTTCCAACAGAGTTTCTTTAACTCTATAGAAATCCCATGGGCTTATAATTGGGTCAAAGCGTGGTGACTCTATAGGCCAAAAGAAGCGTATTTCCTGTAAACTCCCAAAGTACGGTAGATGACTTTTTCTGATAGGCTCTGTCATCCTCTGCTATACCCTTATTCTTGTTCAGACTTCACCTTCTGTGCTGGAGAAGTAAGAAACCTAAAAGAATACTAAGAAAATTCAATGGAAGTACATAATGACACATACATAATGACACATGACATATTAACTGCTTAATATTAGCAGTTAATATGTGTCATCATTATTGCTGAGGATAAAGAAGATTACACTTGTTAAAGAAACTTCACTGTTTCCCTTTTTCTTGTGTAAGTCATATAATAAAATATAGTGTAAGGCCTGCTCTTTCTTACAATGCTAACCAAAAATATTCAGAGCTTAGCCTGGCGAATGCAATTCTTAAAGAATCACATTAGCAAAGAGGGCTATCATAGAGACAAGGAGAAAAGGAGCCTTTCAGCACAGAAGCCTCAGAGGGAGAGGCAATGGTATTATGCTCTCTCTCACAGACCCAGAAATGAATGAAAACGATGACTTGATTAGATTTGTTTTTCGAACTGATTCTAATTCTATTCTACAGAAACAAAACTCTTGTATTCACACAGAAAAAATAATTGGAAAAATATAAACCAAAGCATCAATAATGACTACCTCTAGAGGGTGGTACTATAATTTTAACTTTCTTCTTAAGTTCCTTAAAAAGAATAGTTACACACTATTCCATCATCAAAAATACACAATAAAGGGACGCCTGGGTGGCTCAGTCAGTTAAGTGTCCAGGTCTTGATTTCGGCTCAGGTCATGATCTCAGGGTTGTGATATCAAGCCCCGCATCGGGCTCCACACTGAGCATGGAGCCTGCTTAAGATTTTCTCTCTCTCTGTCCCTCCCTCCCCTTGCTCACACACTCTCTCTAAATAAAAAACAAAACAAACAAAAAACCCCAAAACAAACAAACAAAACCCCACAATAAAGTTACTTCCAAATTAAAATAAGAATAAAACAGAGCTATCAGGAAGAGGGTACTTCCAACCATTAAAGAACCGACCTTGTCATGAGAGTCAACAAAGATATCAATGTGACTATAACAAGTAACAGCAACCAGTTCTAACATCCTTTAGCTGTATCTCACCAATATAATTAGAAATTTTCATGTTCAAGATTCTTCTCCTAAAGAACATAATGCAGGTAAGTGGCACCTGCAGACTGAGTAAGAAAATGCATGGGATATACACAGTACCATGCTCGGTTCTCTTCTTCATTAAAAAACTATGAAAACATAATTTTGGAGAGAATCCTTATAGATTGCCTTCCCTTAGTAAATGCGATTCATATACAACATCTTGGGTACTAACGTTCCTAACATAAATACTGCTTAACACGAGATCAAATGTTTTCTCTTTTCATGATTATTTATGAACATAATTTTCTTAAGTGCATAATACCCCATCACATGAGTCTAGTGTGATTTGCTTAACTACTCAATTTGTACAAGATCATTTTAAATATCACTCCAAGTATCACAGTCTTTTAATGCTAGACTAGGGTTTCTCATCCTCAGCATGAATGCCATATTGAGCCAGATAATTCTTTGTTGGGGGGGGTAGAATGGTGGGGAGGGCTATCCTGTACATTGCAGAATGTTTAGTAGCATCTTTGTCCTCTACTTATTAGATCCAAGTATCACTGCCCCCCATTGTGGCAACCAAAGTTGCCTCTAAATATTACCAAACATCCCCTGGCGGGCAAAATCACCCCCCGTTAAGAACTACTGATCTGCACTGATGAATCCAAGCCTTCTAGGTCATGCACACTTTGAATAATCTCATGAAATTATATACTTTCCCCATAAACTCCACCATAACACTTTGGTATACTATTTCAAGGGATTTGTGGTCCTCTGAGACCATAAATGGAATCATAGCAACTCAGGTTAAGCATTTTTATTCCTTTTTTTTTTGGAGGGAGAGAGAGGGGGAGGGAGGGGCAGAGGGAGAGAATCTTAAGCAGGTTCAATGACCAGCACAGAGCCCCACACGGGGTTTGATCCCACAACCCTGAGACCATGGCCTGAGCTGAAATCAGGAGTCGGATGCTTAACCAACTGAGCCACCCTGGCAGCCCAAGAATCTATATCGCTTGAGCATCTCACTTGTTTTCTTAATATGCAGGCAGCAATCACCATGGATCACATATTCTTAATGCCCCTGCTGTATAGAAATTAAGAGGAATGAGCTAAAACACACATAAACAACAGCTAAACATATCAAGCATTTACTGTATGCCTGGCACTGCTCTAAGGGGTTTTATACATATTAACTCATCTGACGTTCATTACAAACCTGAGACAGCCAGAGAGCCAATATTCCATCTGGATCCACAGCCCCTAATCTCAACCACACTATACTGATTCTCAGTCCACACAAAAGGAAGCCCAACACACAGCTCGAGCTGCCAAACTTCAAACAGACGTGGCCAATAATACAAATTTCAACTGATGGAACGCCCTGGAAAAATCCTGGCTCTTACTGATACCAACTTCTGTTGCCATCACTTTCCCATTTCTGAAAGCCTCAGACTGACTAAAATCAGCTAACCATCTCCCTTCTTCCCTTGCTTTGGAAAGCAGGCCCTTAGAGATCAAAAGATACCCAGTGTGTGATTCCACCTAAACACTAATTTCCTTCTTACCAAATCAGAGTCTAAAATAAAGCTTTAGCATTAATCACTGGAGTTTTATTTCCGTGTCATCTTAGAAAAAGGGAGTGCTCAAGAAGATATGAACAATTTACTAAACTGCTTTTGGTATTTACCAAATTATTTACCAAGTTAATATTAAGTGAAGAGCTGAGGGGCAATGGGGGACCAAATGGTGGGGTATCAGTTTGCACGTCTCCCTACATTTCCGGAAAATTTACTGGAACCTCTATATTCTAAAAACAAAAACGCATTTCTTATTCAAAACAAAGCAGGAACTCACCCTTGACTTTAGACGTGCAGCAATAATACTCTCATCCTTCCCAGGGTCCTTTTGGATAATGGTACGACTGGGGAAGGAGAAGGCGAGCATGAGACCCCAGGCTTTTCTTGGAGCGCAGACTAAATTTGAAAGCACCCTCCAGGGCCACACCTCCCTTACTTCGCACAAAATGGGATGGGAGTAAAAGGAGGAATCGGTCCCCGCGTTCGAAGCTGGTTCCTGGGGACAGGACTCTGAGAATGCGGTAGTTCTGAACATGTAGCTGCACCCGTGGGGGCCCCAGACAGGCACTTGCAGCTCTGAAACTCCCATGCCAAGTCCAGGCCTGGGCTTTCTGGGGGGAACTTTCATTCTAGGCTCAGTATCTGGCCTCCCTACTGGGGCCATTGGTATGCTGCAGCCACGTGGTTGGGAGGAGAGAAGACGGACGAAGAGGCGGGCCACAGGCCCCCGTGACACACAGCCACACACACACACACACACACACAGCCACAGCAAAGCGCGCTCAGCGCCCATACACCCCCGTCCCCGTCACCGCAGCTGCGCTGCACCAGGCGCGCCCTCACGCACACCCCCCACACTCCACGTCCGCCACTCGCGGTCGCACAATCCCCCTCCTCGCTGCGCGCGCGCGCTCTGGCGAAACTCCTTCGGGTGCCTGTCAGCGCCCTGTCCTGAGCGCCTCTCTCTGCCCACCCACACTGGCGGGTCCCTCCGGCTGGGGTCCTGCTCAGTAGAGGCCTCTGGCAGCCACGGAGTTCTTCCTCGACCTCAGGGCCTCACCCCACCAGGACACCGACCCTCGGATGCCGGTAGTGGCGGCTAATTCGGCGTGGTGGCTCCTGGGAAATGCAGTCTCAAAGAGGAAATGCCTCGGAAGCCTAGAGTTCTGCGGCTCAGATTGTTCCCGGCATGCAACTTGGGCCCGCCCCTAACGGAGCTCAGCCCAGTGGTTTGTGGGAGTTCCAGCCCCCCAGGAGTGCGCAGGTGCAGGCTGCTGGTAACTGAGGATTCCCCTGAGAGAGCATTGCTTGTTAGAGCCTCTGTAACTTACTTTTCTCATTATGGAGAAAAATGCAAGCGACCATAACTGTTAAAGAAGGCAGAGTCTTATATATAGGAAAAACCCTACAGTCTCCACCAAAAAACGTGGAATAAACGGATTTAGTGAAGTTGCAGGATACAAGCTCAATTGTGTTTCTTCTGTACGCTAACAACAAACTGAAAAACAAATTAAGAAAACAGTCTCATTCACAATAGCATCAAAACGAATACAAACTTAGGAACAAATTTAACCAAGGAGGTGCATGAATTATACTTGATGAAAGAAAGAGCAGAAGACACAAAAATAAATGGAGGGACAGCTCGTGTTCGTGGTTTGGGAGAATATTGTTAAAATGTCTATACTACCAAAAGTGATCGACAAATTTGATGCAATCCCTATCATGTTCCAGTGGCATTTCTCACAGAAATAGAAAAAAAAATCTTAAAATTCAGATGGAAGCACAAAAGACTTGGAATAAGCAATTTTTTTTTTTTAGATTTTATTTATTTATTCATGAGAGACACAGAGAGAGAGAGAGAAGCAGAGGGAGAAGCAGGCTCCCAAGGAGCAGGGAGCCCAATGCGGGACTCGATCCCAGGACCCTGGGATCATGACCCTAGCCGAAGGCAGACGCTCAACCATCTGAGCCACCCAGGCGCCCTGGAATAAACAATCTTGAGCAAGAAGAATAAAGTTGGAGGCATCACACTTCCTGACTTCAAATTATATGATAAAGCCATAGTAATCAAACAGTATGGTCCTGGGATAAAAACAGACACATAGATCAATGGAACAGAATAGAGTGCCCAGAAATAAACCCACACATATACAGTCAAACAATCTTCAACAAGGGAGCTAAGACTACATAATGGGGAAGGATAGTTTCTTGGATAAATAATGCTGGAAAAATAGGATATCCATATGCAAAAGAATTAAATTGGACCCCTTATACCATACACAAAAATCAACTCAAAATGGGTTAAAAAATTAAACATAAGGCTTAAAACTACAAAACCCCTAGAAGAAAACAGAAACATCTTGTTGGTGTTGGTCTTGGCAATGATTTCTAGGATATGACACCAAAAGCACAAGCAACAAAAGCAAAAATAAACAAGTGAGCCTAATTCAAACTCAAAATCTTCTTCACAGTGAAAGAAACAATGAAAAGGCAACCTAGAGATTAGAAAAAAAATTGTAAACCATATATGCAATAAAGGGTTAATATCCAAAACAATAAGGAACTCCTATAATTTTTAATAGCTCAAATCATTATATATTTAATTTAAAAATGGACAAAGGTCCTGAATAGACATTTCTCAAAGAAGGCATACAAATGACCAATAGGTACATGAAAATGTACTCAACAACACTAATCATCAGAGGAATGCAAATCAAAACACAATGAGAGGGCGCCTGGGTGACTCAGTTGGTTAAGCGACTGCCTTCGGCTCAGGTCATGATCCTGGAGTCCCTGGATCGAGTCCCGCATCGGGCTCCCTGCTCAGCAAGGAGCCTGCTTCTCCCTCTGACCCTCCCCCCTCTCATGTTCTCTCTCTCTCAATTAAATAAATAAAATCTTTAAAAGAAAGAATTAATATTGTTAAATTTTATTGATATAGATAATTCTGGAAATCTATACAGCATACTGTCTCTAGCTAACAATACTGTGGTGTATATTTAAAATTTGCTAAGAGGGTAGATCTCAAGTGAAAGAAGAAGAAGAAAAAGAAAAGAAGAAGGGGAAGGCGGCAGGAGGAAACTCTGGTAGGTGATGGATATGTCTATGGCCTTGATGGTAGTGATGGCTTCACAGATGTATATTTATCCTCAAACTCATTGAATTGTATACAATAAATATGTGCAGCTTTTTACATGTCAATCATACCTCAATAGAGTTTTTTTAAGTAATTGTACTAATTTACACACTTATGGAAAGCATAGAGTTCCAGTTGGTTTCCACCACCTCAGTACTTGGCATTTTCTTTCTTTCTCAGCATAGCCATTCTGATGTGTGGGTAGCAGTCTCTTTGATCAACTTTTCCCATGTTTACTGACCTGTAGACTATCCTCTTTAGTGAAGTGGCTTAGTACATTTTTTTGCCCATTTTTTTTCTTTTGAGATGTATTTTTCTTACTGATTTTTAGAAGTTTTTTTGGTATATTGTGGATATAAATCCCATATCAGTTATACATCTAGATCTATTGAATATATATATATATATATATATATATATATATATATATATATAAAATATCGTTTCTCATTCCGTGGGTTGATTTTTCACTCCCTTAATGTTGCCATTTGATGAAAAATGTCCTTGATTTTAATATATTACAACTTGCAATATTTTTATTTTATGGTTAATGTTTCTTGTGTCCTGTTAAAAATATCTTTGTTTCAGGGAACCTGGGTGGCTCAGTTGGTTGAGTGTTCGCCTCTTGATTTCAGCTCAGGTCATGATCTCAGGGGTGTGAGATCGAGGTCCATGTCAGGCTCCATGCTCAGCAGGGAGTCTGCTGGAGATTCTCTCTCTCCCTCTCCTTCTGCCCCTCCCCCACTTGCACACATACACTCTCTCTCAAAAAAAGTAAATAAATATTTTTTAAAAATATATCTTTGTCTCCTCCCAGGTCAAGAAGGTATTCTCTTCTGTTCCCTCTAAAAATTTTATTTTATATTCACAGAGTCTCCAACTATCTGGAATTGATTGGGGGCAGCATCATTGCATTTAGCATATTTGTCATAAATCAGGTCACCATATATGTAAGGATTTATTACTGGACTCTATTCTGTTCCACTGGTCCATTTATCTTTCCTTGCATCAGTATCTCACTGTCTTTTTTTTTTTTTAAGATTTTATTTTTATTTATTTGACAGAGAGAGAGACAGCCAGAGAGGGAACACAAGCAGGGGGAGCAGGAGAGGGAGAAGCAGGCTTCCTGCAGAGTGGGGAGCCTGATGCGGGGCTCGATCCCACAACCCTGGGATCATGACCTGAGCCAAAGGCAGACGCTTAACGACTGAGCCACCCAGGCGCCCCAGTATCTCACTGTCTTAAACACGGTACCAGTATAATGGATTTCTATACATGGCAGCAAAAGTCCTCCAGCTTTATTATTCTTCTGTAAGATCGCCTTGGTTATTTTTGGCCCTTTGCATTTTCATATGAGTTTTAGAATTACCTTGTTAATTTCCACAAAATTTTCTGTGACTTTTAATCAGTATTGCATTATATACATTTGGGGAAATTTTTATATATTTACAGTATTGAGCCTTCTAGTCCATGAATGTTATATTCTTTCTTATTTAGGGCTTCTTTAATTTCTTAGAGAAATTTTGTGTTTTTCAGTGTAGTGGGATTGTTCATTTTGTTAAACTCATTCTAAGGTATTAGTCATATTTTAATGTAAATGGTATGATTTCCTTTTTTTTTTAATTTATTGCAGATAAATAGAAATACAATTGGCTTTTATTTATTGATCTATACATAGCAACATTGATAAATTCACTAATTTTGAATTTATATAGATTGTGTACCTAGAAAACCCAAAGCAAATATGTGATTTGCAAGTAATAATAGTTTTGGGACACCTGCATGGCTCAGTAGGTTATGCATCCAACTCTTGGTTTTGGCTCCGGTCATGATCTTGGGGTCGTGAGACTGAGCCCCGCATGGGATCCAAGCTTGCCATGGAGTCTGCTTGAGATTCTCTCTCCCCCTCTTCTTTTGCCCCCTCCCCACTCTAAAAATAAATAAATAAATATAAAACATAACTTAAAAAATAACAGTTTAGTCCTTCCTTTCTAATTTGTATGTCTCTTAGTTCTTTTTCTCCCCTTATTTCAATAGCTAGGACCTCCGGTACAATGTCGAGTAGAGGTTGTTTAACAGCAGACATCCTTGTTTTATACCTAATGTTAGGGGGATGATTTTAACATTTTGATATTGAGTATGATGCTTGTTGTTGATTTGTTTGGGGGGGTGAGTAAGATATCCCTCAACAGACTCAGGAAGTTGCCTTCTGGTTTCAGTTTTCTATGAGTTTCATCATGAATGGGTCATGCATTTTGTCAAATGTTCTTTACTCACTAATCTTTTATGTACCAAGATGATTGTATAATTTGGTTTTTTTTTTCTTTATTAGTGTGGTAAAATGCATTCAATGTTAAAAATATATTTCATTCCTGAAATAAACCTCATTTGTTCATGATGTAATATCTTTTTATATATCACTGGATTTGATTTGCTAATGTTTTGTTAAAGATTTTTGCATCTTTGATTATGAGAACTTGGTCTATATTGTTTTCTGTAATATCCACCTGAGATTTTGGAATCAAGTTTATTCTAGGCTCACAAAAAAAGTTAGGAAGTGTTCCCTTTTTATGTTTTCTGGAGGAATTTTTGCAAGATCCATGCAATTTCTTCCACGTGTTTAGGCATAGGGTTTTCTTTATGACAAATTTTTAAATAGATTTTCTCTTTCTTCTTCTGCTAAATAAATTTGCAATTTTTTTCAGTGAATTTGTCTATTTCACCAGATTGTCCAATTTGCCATCTTAACATTTTTCATAATATCTTAAGTTTTTAATGTCTGTATGATCTATATTAATACCTCATTTTTCGTTCCTGATATTGTTCATTTGTGTTTTCTTTTTGTCTTGGACGAACCAGTTTCATAAATAGCAAGATTTTTGATGTAGTTTTTCTCTCTTGTACATTTGTTTCTATTTGACTGATTTCTGTCCTTTATTATCTCTTTCCTTCTAATTTATTTAGGCTTGATGTGATGGTCCTTTTCTAGTTCCATGAGATTTGGAAGCTGAATTCTAAGCGGGAAGGTTTTCATTGCATATATTTTATAATATAAGATTTGGGTTATTTGAGGTTAAAGAATTGAACCCTGGCACAAATTAGAAGACGAAAACTAGTTAGGAAGTAACAGTAATTCAGGGCAAAAAGAATGGGTTGTACTAATGCGGAAGCAATATATAGAGATTGATATAGAGAGGTCATAGAGCCAAAGGCACTGTGAATAAGTTGGATTGTGAAAGAAAGGGTCAGCAAAATGTATCTTTTCCCTGTGTCCCTCCAGATCTGCTCTCTACCCACTTCTACATTGCTCTGTGCCTCCAAGGTTAATCATTATGGGCTGTATCAATGGACTACACCAGTATAAGACTGGCGAGCAGGAAGAGAATGAAATTGGACTACATATTTCCCTAGTTCCCTCTCTACCTGATCAATCAAGGTTGGCTTTGACCACCCCCCATACACACACACCATAGGTCTCATTACACCTTTTGCTTGGTAAGCCTTACCTCTGTGTCCAGTAACTACTCCTTGCCTTGCTTTTTCAAACTTGGGTGCTGTAATTGTTCCCCCAGGCTTGCCAGCCTCAGAAAACTGTACCATGTTTTATTGTTTTGCCTTAAGCTTCCACATATTTGTATATTATCCCTTTGTCAAATTCTCATCAGCAATCCTTTAAGCAATCCCTTATGTCAGCAATTACCAACACAAGAGGTAATCGGACTGATTTCTAAGGATTTATTGAAGAAATTTATGGGAGCCTGGGGCATTTCCTGAGATACAGGAGAAAGAGAGAATGGATGAGGCCAGCAGAAAGAAAATTGTCCATTTTTAGATACATTCATATTAGAAGTCCCACCAAATATCCAATTAATATAAGTGTTAAGATAAAGAGAAAGATTATTGCAGGCATTATTAAAAGTCATTTACATATAGATGGAGTGACTTGGATTTGTTTTTTTTAATTTCATTCATATATTTTTAATGATAAATGCTATCCTTGTTAGAAGATACTTTTCAAATAAATCTGCATGTGCATCTTCAAAAATATTTAAATGACTGGAAAAAAGTGAACTATTCCTCCATACCACCGAGGGTTATTAAATTGAAAAGAAAAAATACAGAAAATGGCCTTTCTGATTTTTATAACAAAGTAATCCAAAGATCTTTTCCAATTGGGAAGAGCAACTTCCAAACATATATCTAAACATATATGTGTCCAAGGTTTGGACTGCTTTTTGACAACACACAACATAAATCCCGCTTAGGGAATAATTGCCTGGGATGGTGCCGAGTTACCAGGTCATTTAAATCGATGCCGTGTGCGACTGCACACTTAAAATTATTTACACTGCTCTTATCCTAGCTACAATCTGTTCTCTCTCGCTAATGCAGTGGAGAGAAATTTACTCCAGAATACCAAAGTCCTTCTGATTTCATTTTTGCTCCCACATCTGCTGCTGTAAGCGCAAGTCCTAGAAATAAAACCAAATAAAGAAGCCCATGGAAGCTTTGGGGGAAAGTCGGTTTTAGAGTAAACATCAGTGAAATCTTCAAAGTTCTGTTTCTGACACTTGGTTCTAATTAACTTTAATGGCTGCTTGCAGTTGTTCATTTGAGAGATTTGGAGGAGATCTTTCTTTCCTCTTACGTCCTTCCTTCTTTCCCTCCTTTTTTTGGACACAGGCATTTGACACAGAATTGAGGCAGAGGGTGTACTTTGGCATTTTTCATTTGAAATGAGGCTGTGGTCTGTGACTCATGTTACTTGCCCCATTAAAGTTGCTGGCTGCAAAGCTGTTGAAAGTTCTTAGTTTTGTTTTAGTTTCTTATTTCTTAGGGGTTTTTTTTCCTCCCCCCCTCCCCCACCGCCCTGGGAGGAGCAGCGCGGGAGCGCACAGCAGGGATCTGCTGGGTTTGGAGACTCCAAACGGGATCGGGTGCCAGAGATAGAAACGCTCAGTCAGGCCAGGTGAGCACGGAGTGCGGCCGGAGACTGGGAGACGGGAGTGATTGACTGCTTTTCTCTGGGGGCTCACTGAGGAGCGGGGCCCCGGGTTCTCGGCTCCTCCGGGGCAGAGATTGGGAGGCCGCCGTTTTCACTCTCGGCCTCCAAAGCTGTTGTTTTTGTTTTTGTTTAAAGCCAAATAACCAGATGTGTATACATAAAAATAACATTAAGGTGGGGGTGCCTGGGTGGCTCAGTCGGCTGGGTGTCCAACTCTCGGTTTCTGCTCAGGTAGTGATCTCAGGGGTTGTGAGGTCAAGCTCCACATTGGGCTCTGCACTCAGCAGGGGTCTGCCTGACATTCTCTCCCTTTGCCCCTCCCCATGCTCACATTCTCTCTCTCTCAAATAAATAAATAAATCTTAAAAAAAAAAAGAATATGGGGGCACTTGGGTGGCTCAGTCAGTTAAGCATCTGCCTTCAGCTCAGGTCATAATCCCAGGGTCCTGGGATCAAGCCCTGCATCAGACTCCCTGCTCAATGGGGAGTTTGCTTCTCCCTCCCCCTGCTCTTGTGCTCTTGCTTTCTCTCTCTCTCCCTCTCAAATAAATAAATAAAATCTTAAAAAAAGAATATGAAGGTAGAGAAGAGAAGAACTAGGAACAACCCCTGATGTACTACAAAATTAAGAGATCTAGCTCAAAAGAAGTGAGCAGCAAAGAATGTGGGGCAGAAAGGAATGTGGTGGTTCAGAAACTAAGAGAATGAAGTACATCAATAATAAAAGAGGGGCATCTGGCTGGCTCAGTCAGTGGAGTATGCAACTCTTGATCTCAGGGTCATGAGTTTGAGCCCCATATTGGACGTGGAGCCTACTTAAAAATAAACAAATAAATAAATAAAGCAGGTCATATTTAAAAAAGAATAAAAGAGTTGCCCATTGTCATTCTGCTTAGATTGTAAATAATATGGGGACTGAGATTTGAGAAAAGTATGTGCAAACAGCAGTCATTAATGACTTATTAAGAGCAATCTTAGGGGGTATCTGGCTGGCTCAGTCAGTGGAGCCCACAACTATTTATTTTGGGGTTGTGAGTTCAAGCCCTACTTTCAGTGTAGAGATTACTTAAAAAAAAAAAAAAGAGCAATTTTACTGCAGTGAGGATGAAGGCTCAATTATAAGAGCTTAAAGAAGGCACCTGGCTGGGTCAGTCAGAGGAGCCTGCGACTCCTGGTCTCGGGGTTGTGAGTTTGAGCCCCATGTTGGGGTGTAGAGATTACTAAAAATAAATAAATAAATATGAGTTTGAAGAGAAACTAAGGAAGTGACATCTGGAAACAGTGACTATAGACAGCTTTTTAAAGAAATTTTAAGGTCCCTGACATTTAGTTTCAACTAGGGCCAAGTAGTTGTTCTCAAAATTATGATACTTACGTACTTATGATGGCATGGATTTACTCCACAACCACAGGGATATGCCCTATGCCCTATGATTCTTCTTCTTTTTTTTTTATTATGTTCAGTTATTGAGGTTTATATGGTCTCCACACATCAAACTGATATAACATAGATACTTTAGGGATGCCTGGGTGGCTCAGTCGGTTAAGCATCTGCCTTCAGCTCAGGTCATGATCCCGGGGTCCTGGGATCGAGTCCCGCATCGGGCTCCTTGCTCAGCGGGGAGCCTGCTTCTCCCTCTGCCTGCCTCTCTCTCTGCTTGTGCTTTGTCTCTCTCTGACAAATAAATAAATAAAATCTTAAAACAAACAAACAAACAAACATAGATACTTTAAATATCCTTACATTTTCTGTATTTTAAGGCCCAAATAGCAGCACTACCTGCTGTTCAGTTAAGACTTGCAAAATCCGAGCAAGGGAAGGAGCGAGAGCGCTTCAAGATGCGCTGCCTGACTATACCAACTTCGGGCCCTGGCCCAGGCTGCACGTGCAGGGCATCCCACTGGCCCAAGCCTCCACAGCAGCACAGTGGCAGCGACCCACAAGTTCGTGAACATGCGGGAACCCTCGATGGACACGAAGGCGGTGACCGACAGGGCGGCTCAGACCCTGCTGTGGACTGAGCTCATCCGAAGCCTGGGCATGACCCTGAGCTACCTGTTCCGGGAGCCTGCCACCATCAACTACCGATTCGAGAAGGGCCCACTGAGCCCTTGCTTTCGGGGAGAGCATGCGCTGCGTCGGTACCCATCGGGAGAGGAGCGCTGCATCGCCTGTAAGCTCTGTGAGGCTGGCTGCCCCGCCCAGGCCATCACCACCGAGGCCGAGCAGCGCGCGGGCGGATGGCAGCCTCCGGACCACCCGCTACGACATCGCCATGACCAAGAGCAGCTACTGCGGCTTCTGCCAGGAGGCCTGCCCCGTGGACGCCATCGTCGAGGGCCCCAACTTCGAGTTCTCCACCGAGACGCACGAGGAGCTCCTGTACGACAAGGAGAAGCTGCTCAGCAACGGGGACAAGTGGGAGGCCGAGATCGCCGCCAACATCCAGGCCGACTACCTCTACCGCTGACGCCCCCCACCCGGCTGGCCTGCAGCCCCTGCGGCCCAATAAAAAAGCTCTGCCTCCCCCCCCCCCCAAAAAAAGACTTGCAAAATCCATATGATTCCATAATTCCACTTCTGGGTGTTTATCTGAAGGAAACACAATCACAATCTCAAAAAGCTATCTGCACCCCCATGCTTACTGCAGCATTACTTACAATAGTCAAGACATGGAAGCAACCTAAGTGTCTATCATTGGATGAAGAGACAAAGAAAATTACACACACACACACACACACACACACGAATATTATTCAGCCATAAAAAAGAAGAAAACTTGCCATTTGCAACAACATAGATGGACCATGAGGTCCTCATGCTTGGTGAAATAAGTCAGAGAAAGACAAATACTTTATGATCTCACTTATATGCAGAATCTTAAAAGAAAACAGTAATGTGATTGTATATATATAATGTCAATTTATCTCAATAAAAAAGAAAAACCAAAGTCATAGAAACAGAGATTGGGATTGCCAGAGGTGGGGTATGGGGAGTGAGTGGAATGAGTGAAGGGAGTCAAAAGGTACAAACTTCAAAAGTTATAAAATAAATAATCCCTGGGATTGTAATATACAGCACTGTGACTATAGTTAACAATATCATATATTTGATAAGATCAAAACATATATTTGAAAGTGGCTAAGATAGTAGATCTTAAAAGTTCTTACTGCAAGAAAAAAATGTGTAGCTATGTTTGGCAATGAATGTTAACAAAATTTATTGTGGTTAATCATTTCACAATATATGCAGATATCAAATCATTATGTTGTATACACCTAAAACTAATACAATGCTATATGTCATTTACATCTCATTTAAGAAAAAAAGACCTGCCAGGAGCACCCAGCTGGCTCTGTCAGGGGAGCACGTGGCTCTTGATCTCAGAGTTGTGAGTCTGTGCTCCACATTCAGTTACTTATAAAGAAAATCTTAAAAAAATTTTTTTAAAAAGACTTGCCAAATTTTCTCTAGCTTTGGGACCCGATCAATACTGCCTATTTCATAAGTCATTCAGAAAATGGGTCAGAGCAGCACATTTAAATGGTGTGTATGTTCGTTTTAAAATGTACAGAAACCAGGGGCGCCTGGGTGGCTCAGTCGTTAAGCGTCTGCCTTCAGCTCAGGTCATGATCCCAGGGTCCTGGGATCAAGCCCTGCATCGGGCTCCCTGCTTCTCCCTCTTCCAATCCCCCTGCTTGTGTTCCCTCTCTCACTGTCTCTCTCTCTCTCTATATCAAATAAATAAATAAAACCTTTAAAAAATAAATAAATAAATAAAATGTATAGAAACCGAAACCAAATAAACACTGGGCTTTTTTTTTTTTTTAAGAGAGAGAGAGAGAGCGAACTGGGTGGGCTAGAGGTGGGCAGAAGGAGAGAGGCGGGGGAATCCCAAGCAGACTCCCTGCCCAGTGCAGAGCCTGAGGTGGGACTGGATCCCATTACCCCGAGATCGTGGCCCAAGCTGAAATCAAGAGTCGGACACTCAACTGACTGAGCCACCCAGAGACCCCTAACTCTGTGCTTCTGAGTAGAAGGAGTTGCTAAATGCAGCAATGACTTTCATTTGGGTGACATAACTGAGACCCCTGTACTACTGGAATCTAATATGAGTTTAACCTGCCATCATCTAACACACAGAAATTAGGAATCCTGATTGATTTAATGATAAACTACAGTCATTATCCAAACTCCATCCATTTCAATGCAAGCTAAACAAGTGAAGTGGGTGGAGATGTGATAGGAGTCACCACATTTGCATCTTTTATTCTTTGATAATATCACTCTTTTTGCAATGCCATATATAGGTATCACTTGCAAATTGCTATTGCAAGTCAGATTAATTTCCAAGGACTCTTCCTACAATAACAGTACTCACTCTTCATATTAAGGAGGAAATATATGGATTCTGCTGTTGTCAAGTATGCATCAAAAAATGGAATAAATGACCATAGTTTCTTTTTTTTAAGATTTTATTTATTTATTTGAGAGACAGACTGAGAGAGAGAGACAGAGAGCATGAGCAGGGAGGAAGGGCAGAGGGAGTGAGAGAAGCAGACTCCCCGCTGAGCAGGGAGCCCAACATGGGACTCGATCCCAGGACCCTGGGATCATGACATGAGTCGAAGGCAGATGCTTAACTGACTGAGCCACCCAGGCGTCCCTCTACAGACATTTTTAAAGATAATGAGAATTCAATAAACAACTTTTCAATATTTGACAACTTAGTTCTTTGACGACTTAGTTCAATGACCAATTTTCTTGAAAAATAAAACCTATGAAAATTGGGTGCCTGGGTGGCTCAGATGGTTAAGCATCTGCCTTCGGCTCAGGTCATGATCCCAGGGTCCTGGGATCGAGTCCCACATCGGGCTCCCTGCTCAGTGGGGAGCCTGCCTCTCTCTCTCTGTCTCTTATGAATAAATAAATAAAATCTTAAAAAAAAAAAAAAACCTATGAGAATTGACACAAGAAGAAATAGAAAGTCTGAATTCTCCTAGCGCTATTAAAGAAATTGGACCACTATTTTAAATATTTGCCACAAGAAAACGCCATGCCTGAATTGCTTCACCAGGGAATTCTAAACATTTAAGAAAGAAATAGTATTAATCTTACTCAAACTCATCCAGAGAACAGAAAGAAGGAAACACTCTGCAACTCATTGTAAAAGTCCGGTAATTTTGATACCAAACCTAATAAGGACATTTCAAAATGCATCTCATAAACATAGATGCAAAACTCCTTATCAAAATACCAATAAATCAAGAAAAAATTTTTAAAAATCACAACAAAATAGGGTTTATTAAAAAAATGCAAAATTCTTAGCAAACTGAGAACAGAAGAAAACCTCGTTATTCTTACAATAACATCTAAAATTTCTACATCCAATCACAATGATGAATTATTAAAATTAATGGTGAAAATTGAAAGCTTTCTCCCCTAAGGTCAGAATTAAGCAAGTATGCCCATTCTCACCATTTTGTTGGAGGTTCTATTCAATGAATTTAAGGCAAGACAAATGAATAAAAGACATATAGATTGGATGAAAATAAATAAACCTGTTATTATTCACAGATGACATCATGGTGTACATAGAAAATAAAATGGAATCTAAAGCAATATACCATAATTTAGCAATGTTGCTGGATTCAAATTCAAAATACAATGCTGATTTTATTTCTATGTACTTTCTAAATACTACCAACAAAGAAACTTTTTTTTTTTCAACAAAGAAACTTTAAAAGTGATGCCATTTAGGGGCGCCTGGCTGGCTCAGTCAGTGGAGCATGTGACTCTTGTTCACAGGGTTGTAAGTTCAAGCCCCACATTGGGTACAGAGATTGCTTAGAAACAAAATCTTTTTTAAAAAAAGTTACGCCATTTAAAATAGCATCAAAAACATCAAATATCTAGGAAAACATCTAATAAATGATGTGTAAGATTCTACACTGAAAACCAAGAGTCACATGCTCCATTGACTGAGCCAGCCAGGCACCCAAGGCAACATTTTGAAAGAGAATTCACAAAAGAATCCAGCCAAATAGACAAAAAACATACATAAAGATTCTTCACTTCAGTAGTCACAGGGGAATGAAAATTAAAATCACAGTGTGGTATCACTACACACTCATCAGTATGGCTAAGATGGGGTGAAAATAGACAATACCAAATGTTGGAATATTTGGAGCAACAGAATTCTCATACACTGCTGGTGGAAATATCAATTCATTGGTACAACCACTTTGGAAAACTGTTTGGTATTGTCTATGAAAGCTAAGATATGCCTACCAAATGATCCAGCAGTTTTTACTATATTCTCAGAAGAAATTCATGTATAAATGTCCCAAAAGACATATACAAACATATTTATAACAGCACTCTTCTAATAGCCAAGTCTGGAAACAATCCAAATGAACATGTACACTAAAAGGATTAAATTGCCTTGTATTTACACAAGAAGAATAAGACATAAGAATAAGAGAATTTCAACTACAGGGATGCCTGGCTGGCTCAGTCATAGAGCATGTGGCTCTTGATCTCGGAGCTTTGAGTCTGAGCCCTACATTTGGTGTAGAGATTACTTAAAAATTTAAAATCTTAAAAACTAAAACTACACACCATAACATACATAAGTTTCAGAATCATAATGTTGAGCCACAGAATTCAGGTGCAATGGACATACTGCTTGACTCCCTCCATATAGAGCTCAAATAGAGTCATACTAATGTACAGTGTTAGGAATCTGGACAGGGGTTACCTTTGGGATTGGTGACTTCACTATGGTATAAAAATCAATCCTAGGATATTGGTATTAGTCTGTTCTTTTTTTTTTTTTTTAAAGATTTTATCCATTTATTCATGAGAGACAGAGAGAGAGAGAGAGAAAGGCAGAGGGAGAAGCAGGCTCCCAAGGAGCAGGGAGCCCGATGTGGGACCCGATCCCAGGACCCTGGGATCATGACCTGAGCCGAAGGCAGACGCCTAACCATCTGAGCCACCCAGGCGCCCGGTGTTAGTCTGTTCTTAATCTGGATTTTGGTTTCATCAGACATTCATAAATTGTGAGAATGTCAGTCTGCCCACTTATGATTTGGGCCTCTTTCCTTATGAATGCTATACTGCTATAAAATTTATGGGGGGAAAAAAGACATCAGGTCGAGTAAACAAGAGCCTGGAATTTTTATAGATCTCATCTGTGTTGGGAGCCGGCACAGAAATAACAAGACAATAAAGACTCATGTTTGGGGCACCTGTGAGGCTCAGTCAGTTAAGCAGCTGCCTTCAGCTCAGGTCATGATCTTGGGGTCCTGGAATCGAGCCCCGCATCGGGCTCAGTGGGGAGTCTGCTTCTCCTTCTCCCTCTGTGATCTCTCTCGCTCTCACTCTCTCTCAAATAAATAAATAAAATCTCAAAAAAAAAAAAAAAGATTCACGTTTGCCTGGGGATTGTAATCGCCTCAGAAAAGGAAAAAGACAAATGCATAAAAATATATGCAAATTTGAACAATGCTCACCACTTCCATCACACCACACGTGGATTATCACAGTTTGCCTTCTAGTGTCCTTTGATCTCCTGAGCAAGAACCCAGGAGGAATATCATTCAGTTAGGATTCAATCAGAGAAGTAGAACCACTGGGAGGGGTATGGAATATGAGGATTTTTTAAATAAGCATTAGACCTTTCACCAGTGTGGGAGCTGGTAAAGAAGTCTATGGGATGGACCTGAGGTCACTGTAGGTTGGCAGGCCACATAGTCAGGATATAAAAGCTGGGTGTGAAATAGGAGAGAGTGAGAACAAACTGGGACCTGTGTTGGTGTCTCATGACCTCCACCTCCTGCAATGTGGGTGACCTGCAGAAGCCTGCTGAACAAGGTCACCTGGCAGGAGCTGGGGCATCATGCCCGCCGGTGAGTCAGCAGATGAGCAGCACTGTGGGGAGCTGTGGCAGCACCTGGGGCCCCCACTGCCCTTCAGAGCATATGGCTACTTCTTCTCTTCCAACTTCTAAATATGGCACAAACATGGCCCCCACTAACCCTATCCTGAAAGCATTTGGGAAGGGAGTTCTTGGAATTGATACAGTATAAAACCATCATCATCATTCTTTCAGAAAAATAAATAGGATCATGTCCTTCCTCTGTTCAAAAACATCTAATAGCCTCCCCAAAAAGTCAAAATAGTTACACTACCTACAATACTTCAATATAAGCTGGCACTTTTAACTCCTCCTATGGCTCATTCCCAAGTCTCCCGGCAGCCCCTCTGGTCACCTTACTATTCCCTCAACACACCAATAACTGTCCTTCCTCAATCTTTCCTCCATCTATCTCCTCCACCCTCTATATTCTTGCCAAAGGCTGTATGTATTACTTGCTCCCTCAAGTCCTTCAATACTGCTCAAATATCACACTCTCAGGAAGGGATCTCCTGACCAGGTTATTTAAAACTAAATCACCCAGGGGGTGCCCGGGTGGCTCAGTCAGTTGAGCGCCCAACTCTTGGTTTCTGCTCAGGTTATGATCTCAGGGTCATGAGATCGAGCCCCATGTCCAGCTCCACGCTCAGGGGAACGTCTGCTTAAGATTCTCTCCATTTACCTCTCCCTCCTTCTCTGCCCCCCTACCCCCACTCATGTGCACGCACACACACACTCTCTCTCTAAAAAAAAAATGAATAGGGGCGCCTGGGTGGCTCAGTTGGTTAAGCGACTGCCTTCGGCTCAGGTCATGATCCTAGAGTCCCTGGATCGAGTCCTGCATCGGGCTCCCTGCTCGGCAGGGAGCCTGCTTCTCCCTCTGGCCCTCCCCCCTCTCATGTGCTCTCTGTCTCTCTCATTCTCTCTGTCTCGGATAAATAAATAAAATCTTTAAAAAAAAATGAATAAATAAAATAAAATAAAAACTGAATCACCCAGGGCATTCCTTGTCCCCCTCCTACTCATTACTTTTCAATAGAGCACTTAGCAGCAGCTGAAATACTATGGTATCTATTTAACATTTTCTGTCACTCTCAGTAGAATGTAAACTCCATAAGGACCATTATTTTTTCCTATCATATGTATTACTATATATTACTATATATAGCATCACCTATAACAGTGACTGGCATATAGTAAGGAAGCATTAAATATTCTTGTTAAAATGAATGAATAAATGAGTGAATGAAGTGGACATGTAGATCTACCTCCTCTATCTGATCTTTATTTTATTTTTATTTTTTTTAAGGATTTTGATATAGTGAGAGAGGGAACACAAGCAGGGGGAGTGGGAGAGGGAGAAGCAGGCTTCTCGCGGAGCAGGGAGCCCGATGCGGGGCTCGATCCCAGGACCCTGGGATCACGACCTGAGCCAGAGGTAGACGCTTAACGACTGAGCCACCCAGGCGCCCCTCTATCTGATCTTTAAATGAAGCTAACTTGTTACTACGTTCTCAGGCATATTCTCTCCACTCTCAAAATGCTCTTTCTTATTTCAACCCTACCTAAGTCCCTATTACCAGTATACGTTGTTGACAGCTAAATGTGTATTTCCAAAGCAAATCTTCCATCTGTCCCCCACTCATATATGTGAAGTATGTGATACTTCACCAGACACATGCATGACGCAGATGCCTCAGAGACATAACACATTCCACGTGCCAAAAAGAATACGTGGTATTTCTACACCCCAAGGACAGCTTCCCAATTTCTCAAGATCGAGAAACACCACCACAATCCATCCAGTTGCCCAAGTCTTAAGAGAGTGGTGAGCCACTGTCCACACCAGCCTTACATAACCATTTGTAAAATGATCACTAAGTTCAGCGCACACTTCTTTCTAAGGAAGTTTTTCTCAAGTCCATGTTCTCCACCCCCCGATGTTGATTTTCATCATCTTTATCAGAAGCATCGTCCTCTCTCATCTGGTTGACTTCAGAAGTCCCCTGTGTCTTCTTCCCAAGTTCACTCTTGCTCAATTCAATAAACCATGCTCATAATTGTTATGTAAACTGGACTTTTTTTAAAATGCCACCTTTCTCCTTGAGAAAACCCTTAAATTGTCTGAAACTACTGTTGAGACTCATGGTACAAATCCTTAACCTAATCTGTAAAACCTGGCAAATGGTCATCCCATCCTTTGGCTCATGCCGATGTCCCTTGTTCTTGGCACACAAGGTACACAGGGTTTCTTTCAGTTCTTTGTATGTTCTATGTTCCTTCCTTCAAATGGTGTTCAAACACATTTTTCTATTTACCTAAAACACCCATGATGGCTGGCAAACTTCCTCCAAACTGTTCAGGGAGTAGCCTAAATCTGCAGATGCAAAGTCCTTAAACATACAATCCTGAGTTCCTCGTTGCACCAATCTGTGTGACTGCAATTATATAATTATTTGTTTGATGTCTGGATTCCCCACACTTTATTGGAGCAGATACCCTTGCTGTTCACCACTGTGTCTGACACATCAGTGGTACAGAGAATATACTTCATATACTTCCCAGTAGGAGATCAATGGGTGAATGAATGTTGTACAAGGCTGTCAGTAGTTGGGTAAATTCTACAACTTCCTCAGCAGGAATGGCAGAGGCGGGAGATGTGAGGGTCACTTTTTAAGAGCAAAAAGGGACTGAGGGTTGGAAAATAAGATGCCAGAAGCACACTGGTGTTCACAAGCCACAACGGTTGGTTGTCAAAAAGATAAGCATACATTTCAAAAACAGAAGAGAGGGAATAAAATATAACAAAAGTGCTCACAAGTATCAGGATAGCTTTTGCGGCTCTGGTCCCTGGGGATATTTGGGAAGATTGCCTAGTACTGTGAATGTATTAGACTCGCTGTTGGTGCCCGTGAAGGAAAAATATCATGTATCCACTGGCCTACATCATGAGTCCCAAACAAATAATATCAATAGAGGTGAAAATAACTAAACATATTGATTATGTAATTGTGTTAATAAACAAATGAGGGCAATACCCAAGATTTGATTTCACACTGATATTTCTGCTATTCTTTGGTCCAGTCACTCTCCTGGAAACAATGATATTTATCAGCAAATGAAACATCCAACTCAGGATACATGGAGAATTAATACGCTTTGGGGATTTGAATTTGAGTTCTGCCCATCTATAGTTTGTAGGGTTAGTACTCAAGGCCTGGAAACCACTCAAAAAACAGGTGGTGCTAAGAGAGTTTCCCCAGGCCACTCTGTGAAAATAAAAGACAAGTTTACATGTGACATCATGTAGGAAATATTTCAACCCAAAGGCTACCATTGTCAAAGGGATTCCTCCACGAAGAAGGATCAAAGTATTGGCTAAAGCAAGATGGTTGATTATTTGCCCTAATGGTCTCAATCTATGTCTCCTAAAAAGAGAGCAGACATAATGACAAAGGAGTAAAACATTACCCACAGTCCCTATTCCAGTCTGAACAAGGATGACTATACCTATTGACAAGTTAGCAGAAATCATTGCCTAGGTGACTGAAGTATGATTTTTCACAGGTTTGTAGCACCCGGAGAGAAAGAGAAGGAGAACATGAGTGTCTTCAAGTCAAGTGAACTACAGTTCTCACCATAATTTCTTTAAAAACTCCTTCCTGGGAAACCTATCCTCTTGTCATGCATAAAAATCCCATCCCTAAAGTTTTTTTTTCTCCTCATCACCTACTATATCTCTTGTGGTACTTATAACAACTGAAATTATCTTATTGGATTACCTTATTTCTATCAAAGGAAGACAGTTTCCTCCAACAGAACTATGAGAGCCATGAAAGCAGGGGGTCTTGTCTACCTGTTAGCAGTCCATATCCAGGGTCTAGAACAATCTGTTACTAGTAGGCAGTCAATTAATATCTATTACATGAATAAACAAATAATGAATGGAGTCATTATTTTCATGCCAAAAGTTATTTCAATATGTCCTTTACACTGACAGACTTCTTAACAGAATGCATATTCTCTACTTAATAGTTAAAAATCGTGCAGTAAGGGGCACCTGGGTGGCTCAGTTGGTTAAGCGTCTGCCTTCAGCTCAGGTCATGATCCCAGGGTCCTGGGATCCAGTCCCCCATCCAGCTCCCTGCTCCACGGGGAGTCTGCCTCCCCCTCTCCCTCTCTTACTCCCCCTGCTTGTGCTCTATCTCTCTCTGTCAAATAAGTAAATAAAATCTTTTTAAAAAACAGTGCATTAAGCTCACTAATTGTGTTATTTGAAACTGCATGTTCTTGCTTGATTTGAGCATTTGTTTGGTTTTGTTTATGTAAATGCTTAACCTATCTGAGGGATAGGTATTCAAGTATCTTATGTTGCACTGGATCCTATCAAATACTCTTAGTCAAATGTTATCTTTCTATAAACCAATGTAATTTTTATTTATTTTTTTTATTTTTTAAAGAGTTTATTTATTTATTTGACAGAGAGAGACACAGTGAGAGAGGGAACACAGGCAGGGAGAGTGGGAGAGGGAGAAGCAGTCTTCCCACGGAGCAGAGAGCCCGATGCGGGGCTCGATCCCAGAATCCTGGGATCATGACCCGAGCCGAAGGCAGACACTTAAAGATGAGCCACGCAGGCGCCCCCAATGTAATTTTTAAATACAACTCTTGAATCAAGGACCTAAACTGAATGAGCAGTATTTATATCTTAATAATAATACAACATTAACAAAGATATATTCCAAGACTACCCACGATTAACATGACAATGAATATTAGAGACAATCTCATTTCACGGGGAAAAAAGACTAACATGATCTCAGGCACACAATTATTCATTATTTTTCTGATTCAGTCAATAAAATGGCAGGAAAAAGTTATCCCTCTTTGAAAATTAGATCATTTTTATGTGTAACTTTTGAAGAATATGCTGAAATATTTTAGAAGTAATAAGAGTAATTTGCTCAAATGTTACACAAATATGCAAAAATTTAAAATATATTATGCATAAACACTTTTCAAACCTTCGAACCAAACTAGATCAGTAATGTGCTGGAAATATAAAAGTAAAAAAAATTAAATAGCACAAAAAAGTCTTGAAGGAGTGGAACTCATTCCATGTTCTTGGATGGGAAGATATAACACGTCAAGATTTGAAACTTCCCCAAATGTGTAGATTCAATTCTTTTTTTTAAAATATTTTATTCATTTATTTGAGAGAGAGAGAATGAGAGAGAGCACATGAGAGGGGGGAGGGTCAGAGGGAGAAGTAGACTCCCTGTCGAGCAGGGAGCCTGATGCAGGACTCGATCCAGGGACTCCAGGATCATGACCTGAGCCGAAGGCAGTCGCTTAACCAACTGAGCCACCCAGGCGCCCAGTGTGTAGATTCAATTCTTGAAACTTCCTCAAATGTGTAGATTCAATTCAATATCAGTCAAAATAGCAAGACAATTTTGGGGGGAACTGGGCAATTTGTCTCAAAATTTAGCTATAATTGTACAAGAAAATCCAAGTAATTTTCCCCAACAATTTATTGCCAATATTTTCAAACATACAGAAACTGATTCATTTTTTTAAAATAATAATAACAATGGATTGCCTACCTGATTTCCTAGAACTTATTACAGCAATTAAAGTGTGGGTACAACTGAAGAACAGTCAAACATATCAATGGGTCAGGATGAAGTGTCCAGAAAAAATTATAAGTAGAAAACTCAACAAATTAGGAAATAGCTGTTCGGTATGAGGGACCAGAATAATTGGTGAATGATTTGGAAAGTATAAAGTTGAAATTGTCAAATCAAATCTTAACAGACAAATAAATTTCAGGGCAAAAAAAAAATGTCATTGGAAAGAGCAGGAACCAGATACACATGCAGATAGAAATAGCAGCAGAGGTGCAGCTGACCTACAGAATACTGTGGCTGATGATGAATTCTGTATGGGTTCTGTGCTTGAGCAAAAAAATGTGAAGATGGCTCCCTAAAGTCCATGTACCCCAAGGTTCAGTGAGATTTCACCAAATCTTTAAGCCCCTGTGAGCACTGACCATGTGTTAGCCACAGCCCCGATCTGTCATATTTGCTTTCAGGATTTTTATGTCCCTGGAACACAGAGCAGAAGGCAGGATCCACATCACATGTCTGATTCTAAGACCAATACCACATCTCAGAATTCTGGTTTTGGACCCAAGTATGCTATTGGAAATGAGAACCCAGCTATAAGATACTCACTGGTAAGAATGCCTTCTTCATAATTGGGTCTGTCATGTGTTCCAAGGTGTATTTTTTTTTTAAAGATTTTATTTATTTATTTGACAGAGAGAGAGAGAGAGTGAGAGCAGGAACACAAGCAGGGGGAATGGGAGAGGGAGAAGCAGGCTTCCCGCCGAGCAGGGAGCCCGATGCGGGACTCAATCCCAGGACCCCGGGATCATGACCTGAGCCGAAGGCAGACGCTTAACGACTGAGCCACCCAGGCGCCCCACCAAGGTGTATTATTTTTATTAGAAGATCAGAATCTACAATAAGATATAATTTCTTAGTGCACCAATCTAATTAAGATGCAGACAATGTCTTAAAATTTTTCATGCAGTGCGCACAGTGACACACATACATAGCACTCTCCCATATAAATAAATTTCCCAAATTCAGTCTCGTCCAGATAAGGTCCAGTGGAAACAGAAGACATTAATATTTATTTAAGACATTCTATGAACCAGGCCTATAATTTTCTCTATTATACATTTAATTCATCTTGATCCCACACTTAAGGAATCTCAGACTAAAGTTTAATCAAAGAACAGAGGTAAAAATTGGGACAGAACTAATGCAGGGAAAGAATCAAGGAGACACTGTAGAAAAGTGGGCAAGAGGAAGAGAATCTCCAAATGATTAGAGAACATCCCTTCCCAGGCGGGCTCTACCACGGATTCTTGTGCATTCTCATGAAAAGGTATTATTGTCCAGACATTGTGTAGTTTCCCATCTCTGAATATTCACCCCTTTTCTCTCCCAGACAGTTTCTAAATCTCAACTAAAACTCCACTCACCTGAGTAACTTTTGTTAGAAGATGGTAGACCCAATGTTTACCAGATTTGCCATGGGAGGGAAAAGCTGAGCCCTCAGTTATAGGCTTGGTTATACTGACCTCATCTCTTTAGAGTTGTGATTATTATATTATTTCTAGCATCAATGACAGTGCCTCCAAGAAAAGAATTTCTAAACATTTTTTTTCTCAGCATACTAATTATCCAAGTTAATTATGAGTGTTTCAAGAGAATATCCCAAGATGCTGTCAGAGGGAACTGGAAGAAAACATTTTTTCTGCATTCCCTACAGGGATGAAGTCAAATAATTGTGAGGTCTAAACAGTGAGGGCTTGGAGAATAACACATGACTCTGCCTATCTTCTGAAAACCTCTGAGGGGTATATTTCCTAGAAGATAATTTGTAGATCCCACAGGCTTGAATGACTTCCACCTATCATAGATTTGGTCGGGAAAACAAGAGGCCTTCCAAGGAAGGAGTCTGGGGGATATCTAAACAAGACAGAAGAAGGGCACCTGGTGGGCTCAATCGGAAGAGTGTGTGACACCTGATCTTAGGGTTGTTGAGTTTGAGCTCCACCTTGGGTGTAGAGAGTATTTAAAATAAATACATGAAAATTAAATAAATAAATAAAATAAACAAGGCAGCAGATATTGACAGAGACCCATTATAAAAGATAAAATAAATGAGACGGGGCTGTGTGATGGAACAATTTACTATGCACTCAGTGTATGGGAGTGAGGAAGTGGAGGAGAGTACAGATCACTCTATCAATAAATGTAACTGTAAAACAGTAACCAGAACTTCCTGGGGAAGAGAGAGAGTTTAAATACTGATGGGTAAGAGCTGGTAGATCAGGATTTGTTGGATTACAGTAAAGACATATTTAATATTAATTAGATCAAAGTCCATTACTAGGTAAAAAGAAGAAGCAGGAGGAGGAGGAGAAACACAGGATCCATGCATTAACAAAAAAATTAATCTTAGTCTTAAAGAGGAATACATCACCCACTTAACATAAGTTTAGGAAAAAAGAATGGGTATGGGGCACCTGGCTGGCTCAGTCAGAGGGGCCTGTGAGTCTTCATCTTAGGGTCATGAGTTCAAGCCCCAGTGGGGTGTAGAGATTACTTAAATAAATAAAACTTAAAAAAAGAATGGGTGTAACATGAGGATCATTCTGAATTATGGAAGGAAACACAGGGATTCCTCAACAGATAACTTCAACCTCTCCATGATGCAGGAGAGAAGCGTATCATAAAAGAAAGGAAGAAGCATAAAGATCTGAGGATAATTGAGAATATTTGAAAGCCCAGTGGCAGATAATGGTAGAAAGAGTTGAAAGATGAAGTAGAAGGGATCTACTAGGAAGAATCATAGGAGGAATTCAGGTTATTTCCAATGAAATATTTATGCTGACACCAATCTACCAAGTTGTGTATTCAGCTGCACAAAACTGCCATAGTGTAGCCACAGGGAAAACAGACACTAGATTCAATTAATGCTGAGGTTTTTCCAGGTCAGAGTAATGAAATAAGAAGAGAATTAAGGATACTAGGATTACAAAAGATTGACCAATAAGTCACACTACAGAGAGAAAAAAAGAAATATTGGGATGAACTGACATGACAGAAAACTAAGAATATGTGGGGTGCCTGGGTGGCTTAGTCGGTTAAGCATCTGCCTTCAGCTCAGGTTATGATCCCAGGACCCTGGGATCGAGCCTCACCTTGGGCTCCCTGCTTGGCAGGGAGTCTGCTTGTCCCTCTCCCCGCTCCCCCCACTCATGCTCTCTCTCACTCTTGATCACTCTCTCTCTCTGAAATAAAATCTTTTTAAAAAAAGAAAACTAAGAATATGTATGTAATAGGCTCAAGAGGCAACAAGAGAGAATAGGGAGCTATGCAGAAAAAGAGCCTCAGAAATCTGCATGGGTCCCCCCTGAGTCTTTGCTGAATACTATGTTGTACACACAGAGGGTGAAACTCCATAAGGTCGTACCTATAAAAGACAGGTAACTATGAACTAAACAGTTCCCAGAGCTCATTCAAAGCTGGAAGGTATTCAAGTTATGACCAGCCAGAAAGGAGAGTCCTCACTAATCACTTTGGGCATTCAGTGGAGGCACCAGAGGGGCCATGCCTTACTGGTTGGACTAAATATCTCTACAAAGAAGGTTATTCTAAACCCAGTTAACAAAGCTTGAATGTAAGCTTTGAGAGAATCAAACTGAACCACAAGTAAATTAACTGTATATCAGAAGTAAAATTGACAATGTCCATCATTCAATTAAAAGTTACTAGGCATGCCAATAAACCAGAAAAATATGCCCCTAAACAGGAGGAAAAAAGCCAATAAAACAGACCCATTTGTGTATTTTGTTTGTTTGTTTAGTAACTATATGGGACTAACAATGGATTACACACAGAAGAGGTCAGTAAACTAGAAGAATTTTCAGTAAAAACTACCAAAACGAAGCAAAAGAGTGAATTTTTAAAGGTAATAGAGCTTCGTGTATGAGATAATATTAAACAGGTTAATATACGCATAATTAAAATCATCAGAGAAAAGGAGGAAATATGGGGCACCTGGGTGGCTCAGTCAGTAAAGTGTCTACCTTCAGCTCAGGTCATGATCTTGGGGTCTTGGGCTCAAGCCCTGTATTGGGCTCCCTGCTCAGCAGGGAGTCTGCTTGTCCCTCACCCTTTGCCCCTCTCCCCAGCTCGTGCTCTCTCTCTCAAATGAATAAATAAAACCTTTTTTAAAAAGGGGGGGTGAAATACATATTTTGGAAGGAATAATAGATAATAAATTCCTAAGTTTGGTGAAAACTATAAACTCACAGATCCAAGAAACACACTTCATAAAAACTGAACTCCTGAAAACTAGTTAAACATAAAGTCTTAAAAGCAGCCAAAGAAAAATACACATTAGAAGAAGAGGAACAGGGAGGACTGGGTGGCTCAGTCGGTTAAGTGTCTGCCTTCAGTTCAGGTCATGATCTTGGGGTCCTGGGATCGAGCCCCACATCAGGCTCCCCAACTCATGCTCTCACTCTCTCTCTCAAATAAATAAAGAAAATCATTAAAAAAAGAAGAGGAACAAAAATAAGAAACATTAATGATTTCTTATCAGAAATTACACAGACCCTAAGACAGTTGAGTTATATTTTTATAGAGCTGAAAGGGGGAAAAAAACTGTCAACCTAGAATTTTATACCCAAATAAAATTTCTCTTTCAAGGGAATTTAAAATAAAGACTTTCCAAAAAAATAAGAATAAAAATAAAGACTTTCTCTGATGAACAAAAACAGAGAATTTATCACCAACAGAGCTTTACTGGAAGAAAAGTTAAAGGAAGTTCTTCAAATGGAAGAAAAGTGGTATTAGATGGAAACCTAGATTTACACAAATGAATAATGTGTGCTGCAAATGGGAAATACACAGGTAAATGCAAAAGGGATTTTTTTATTGTTGATTTCTTAAACATTATTTTTATTTTTTTTTTTAAAAGATTTTATTTATTTATTTGAGAGAGAGAGAGAGCACAGAGGGAGAGTGAGAGGGAGAAGCAGACTCCCTGCTGAGGAGGGAGCCCAACTCAGGGTTCAATCCCAGAACTCTGGGATCATGATCTGAGCTGAAGGGAGATGCTTAACTACCTGAGCCACCCAGGCACCCTTAAAATATTATTTTTTTAAAAATGTAATATTATGTTATGAGGTTTATAACATAGGTAGAAATAAAATCTATGTCAATTGCATAAAGAATGAGTGGAAGAATGGAAATATATTCTTATTATATTACATGTGAAGTGGTCCAATATTACTTGAAGGTAGACTGATAAGTTGTCTATTGTAAACCCTAGAGCAACAACAATAAAATAAGATATATAGCTATAAGCCAATAACAGAGATAACAATACGAAAAACAAACAAAAAACCCCTCAATTAACCCAAAAAGCAAAAAGGAGAAAAAAATAAGCTACAGAGGGTGAAAGTAGAAAGAAGATATCAAAAAAGGTAGATTTAAACTCAATGATATGAATAATCACATTATAAATGGTATAAATACTTCAACTATAAGGGAGAGAATAGTAGGCTGGATAAAAAGGCAAGACCCGGGGTGCCTGGCTGCCTCAGTCAGAGAGGCATGCAACTCTTGATCTTGGGGTCATGAGTTTGAGGCCCTCATGGGGTATAGAAATTACTTAAATAAATAAAATTGAAAAAAATAAAATGGCAAGACACAACCATTAGCTATACATAAGAAATTCATTCTAAAAATTCATATAAAGACTTATAGAACAATTCAACATCTATATGCAAAAAAGAGAGAGAGAGAAAGAGCACCTGGACCCATACCTTACAGCATACACAAATATTAACTCAAATTTGATCATAGAACTAAATATAAAAGTTAAAAGTATAATGCACCCAAAGAAAATATTTATTTCCCCAAAGTAGGTGCAGAATTCTTAAATAGAACACAAAAAGTACAAACCATAAAAGAAAAAACTGGACTTCATCAACATTAAAGGCTTTTGATCTTCAAAATTTACAATTAAGAACATAAAAAGGCAAACCATGGGCTGGAAGGAAATATTTACAGCACTATATCTAACTTATATCCAGAATATATAAATAACTCTTGAAATCTATAAGAAGAATACAAACAATTCCATCTTAAAATGAGTGAGATATCAGTCACTTCCCAAAAAAGATATATAAATGGTCAATGCACACTTGAAAAAATGTTCAACATGGGGCGCCTGGGTGGCTCAGTCAGTTGGGCATCTGCCTTCGGCTCAGGTCATGATCCCAGGGTCCTGGGATAGAGCCCTGAGTCAGGCTCCCTGCTCAGCAGGGAGTCTGCTCCTCCCTCTGCCCCTCCCCCCACTCATACTCTCTCTCTCTCTCTCAAATAAATAAATACAAAAAAATAAAAATCTTAAAAAAAAAAAAAGAAAACATGTTCAACATCATCAGACATCAGGGAAACACAAAACCACAGTAAGATACCACTATATAAGTACTCAAATTGTTAAAATCGAAGACTGAAGATCATGAAACACTGGACCTCTCTTGTATTGCTGGCAGATGTGAAATGTTAACACCCACCTTGGAGGACAGTTTCAGCAGTTTCTTTTAAAGCTCAACATATACTTACCATACGACTCAACAACTTCAGTTCTACATATTTATTCAAGAGAAATGAAAAATACTTCCACACAAAGACTTATGCATGATGTTCATAGCAGCTTCATTCATAGCAGCCAAAGTTAGAAACAACTCAGTGACTAGATAAACAAATTATGGTATATTCGTAGAACTGTTCAGCAACGAACAATGATAGGATTGAATGGAATTCTGCTCAAGAATGGACAACTGATACAATTACAAGAAATTTCAAAAAAACATTTTGCTGAACAAATCAACCAGGGACAAGAGAGTACATATTGTATGATTCCATTTATATGAAATTCTAGAAAAGTCAAAATTAATCTATAGTGACAGAAAGCAGGTCAGTGGTTGCCTAGTTGCCCATAGCTGGGGAAGGAGGTGTAATTGACCACAAAGGAACATGACAGAACATTTTGGGATGGTGGAAATGTTTTCTATCTTGACCATAGTGATGGTTACATAGATGTATACATCTGGCAAAATTCATTGACCTTATAACAGTCAATGCGCTTATAATGGTGCATTTTCTTGTCTGTGGATTATACTGCAATGAAGTTGACTTAAGCAGAAAAACAGAAAAAGACTTTCATGTCTGGATAAGATGGAGTTGTCTGAAGCAAACCAGTGCTTCTACTCAGAACAGCTAGAAAAGCCAGATCAATTACTACAACCATATTTCAAAGGTTATCAGAGGGCCATGGAAGCAACAAAGATTAAGGAGATAAAATCCCAGAGAAGGAAGAATCCTTTGGACAAATGCTGAGGATCCTCAGGTCTCTCTGGAGTCATCTGCAAACTCGGTATGGTCCAAAGATGGTGTATCCAGGCTGAGCCACAGTGAAACCCGCAGAGCTTTTGGAAGTTGTGGGAGCATGGGAGGGGTCAACTGGAGAGTTGAGGAGCTTCAAAAAATTGATATCCTACTTAAGACATTTGCTGAATTACAAAACTAGGCCAAGTAGGAGGCTAAATAACTACACTCCAACCCCCAGAAAACCAGTATTGAATTTCCCATGGTATCCAGGTATGTAAGAGACAAAGTATCCTTGGGGGGAAGGTCCTTGAGGACAGCTGGTGGGATCTGGAAATTCTCTAGGGGCATAGCAAATTGCCCCTGAGCATCCATAGTGACTTTCTACCTTGGTTATTTACCAATCTAGACTCAGAAACAGACTGAGAACTCAGACTTTACCCCGGGGGCAAAAGTCTAGCACTAGAATCAACAAGGAAACTCAAGTGGCTTCCTTCTTGAGATGCATTATGTTTAGAAATTGGTCAGGGTGGAATCCTGAATTTTCAAATATTTCAAAGTAGCTTACATAATCTCCTACCCCTTTCATCCTGATCCCTTATCCAGTCAGTAGTCTCAAAGGATTGATCCCTTTCTGGGATAGCTGCATTGAATAAAATCACACTGCTTTCTGAAGGTACATGTACTGGGAGAAAGGGGAGGGAGCTAGAGTCAGGCTAGCAGTCCGTGGCTGCAAACTGAAACTAATCCAAAAAGGTGAACACGAGTCAAGAGAAATGAGACCTTCCCCCAAAAGAGCGGGCAAGAGTCTGATCTGTCAGGGGTGGGTGGAGGGGTTCACAGTTCTGGTGATGTCCTCCTTCAACCTGCAACATTAGGACAGGAATCACAAGTTAGGAGGGCAGTTAGTCTGCATCAGAAATACAGAGCTGACTAGGAGCTCAATTTTAGATTGTCCTATCAGAGAATAAGCCCTTTCCTGTGGGCACCTGTAGGTGACCCAGATGGTCCAGCCAGTATGCGCAACGTTGTCACACCCCACCAAGGGATGCCTACATCTGTGACAGGCCCAGAGTCTGAGTTATTTTTTTTTAAGATTTTTTAAAATTTATTTGAGAGAGAGAGCACACGAGCAGGGGGAGCTGGGGGAGCAGTGGGGAGAGGCAGAGGGAGAAGCAGACTCCCTGCTGAGCAGGGAGCCCAATGCGGGGCTTGATCCCAGGACCCGGGATCATGACCTGAGCTGAAGGCAGGTGCTTAACCCACTGAGCCACCCAGGCGCCCCCAGAGTCTGAGTTCTATTTATTGAGCCTATATCTCCCAGTTCAACACAGCTCAGATTAGGTTTTCACTTAGAATCAGGACCAGGCATTTAGGATCTGTTCATTCAGGATTTTTAAAAAGCCAGCAAATTTTTCTTTCAGCAAAGACACTGCAGGGCCAGAGAGCCATGTTCCAAGCCCAAGGGACAAGTAAAGGCCCTTTTTATCTTGTCACACTTAGAGTCCAGATTGATCCACTCAAACAGTGTACCTCAGGCCAGGAAATCCTCAGCCTCTAAGGACTGTCAGATATAGGGCTTGAAGAGCTCATCGGCAAACTGAACACTGCTCCTTACAACCGCAAAAGTATATCTCAACTGGAAAATGCCCTTCTTTTTTATGCTGTCTCCTTTTTTCCTGAGACTCCGACAGACAAAAATCATAAGAAAAAATCATCAGCTATGGACACTTGTTCTGTTTCCAATACTAAAAAAATTTCATTCTAATCCACCCACCAGGGGCAAAAAGCAAGGAAATCATGTCCCGCTAACACTTTTTCTTTGCAGCTTTTTCTATAAGGATGATCCCTCCAGCGTTTATGAAATTAAAAGCATTTAACATTTTTTAAAGACAGATAGATCGATTGATTTGGGGGAAGGGGCAGAGGGAGAGAGAATCCTAAGCAGACTCCGCGCTCAGGGCAGAGCCCCACACGGGGCTCCATCCCACCACCTTCCATCTCACCACACGGGGCTCCATCTCGCTACCCTGAGATCAGGACCCGAGCCAAAACCAAGAGTCTGACATTTAACCGACTTCACCACCCAGGCGGCCCAAGCATCTAACATTTTATATTTTGACCATACATCCGTATGCGAGAGTAACAAGATGCAAAGCAGTTAAAATATCCCCCATCCATGGGGCGCCTGGGTGGCTCAGTTGTTAAGCGTCTGCCTTTGGCTCGGGTCATGGTCCCAGGGTCCTGGGATCGAGCCCCGCATCGAGCTCCCTGCTCCGCGGGAAGCCTGCTTCTCCCTCTCCCACTCCCCCTGCTTGTGTTCCCTCTCTCGCTGTGTCTCTGTCAAATAAATAAATAAAAAATCTTTAAAAATAAAGAAATAAAATAAAATATCCCCCCCCCTTTTGAGTAAATTGAAAATTTACTCAAACCTCTAGCAGTAAATTTAGCATTTACGAGGTTAATAGTACAACTTTCCGGGGGAAATCCTGGCTGGAATGCAAGTGGGGAAGGAGAAAGGGGATTTGGGGCCCTTTCCCCTCCTCCTGGAGAAAACAAAAACTAGAAGCATCACTCAGGCTGCTTTTTCTCCCCCTCACTTTAAGCCAGTAATGCCGAAAGCAGCTGGGCATCCAGTGAGCCAAGTGTCCTGGAGGTGATCCACAGGTGACCCCTGAAGAACTCAGGGGTCAGGGGCACCGACCCCCACCCCCGCACAGTCAAAATTTGTGTACAACTATTGACTCCCCCAAAATTTAACTACTAATAGCCTACTGTTGACGAGAAGCCTTACTGATAACATAAAGTTGATTAAGACATATTTTATGTTTTATGTATTATATACTAAATTATATAATATATGCAATAAAGTAAGTTAGAGAAAAGAAAATGGTATTAAGAAAATCATAAGGAGGGCGGCTAGGTGGCTCAGATGGTTAAGCGTCTGCCTTCGCCTCAGGTCATGATCCCAGGGTCCTGGGATTGAGTCCCACATCAGGCTCCCTGCTCCTTGGGAGCCTGCTTCTCCCTCTGCCCCTCTCTCTCTCTGTGTCTCTCATGAATAAATTTAAAAAATTTAAAAAAAAAGAAAATCATAAGAAAAAAACGACATTTACAGCACTGTACTGTATTTATAGAAAAAATTTGCGTGGAAGCAGACACGCGCAGTTCAAGCCCCCGTTGTTCAAGAGTCAACTGTATTATTTTCATATTCCATCAGTAACTTTTACTTCTCTCAAGAGACTACAGCTCAGCACTGTTTCATACCATGGATGACTCCACAATCACCCAGGCACCAAAGGTTCATTATACGCACCCCTTCATCTTCATTTCATTTTCCCAAAACCACTCCTGCCAAATTTCAGTGAGTCAGGGGTACAACAAATCCCAATTCTGACACCAGCTGTATCAGAGGTCCCTAAGATCACCACCCCCAGATTCAATGATTCACTGAGAGGATTCACAAGATCCTGTTAATATTTTATTGCCTGGGTGATGGTTACCTGGGTGTGTTCACTTTAGAAACTCATCAAGCTGTGCATTTATCAAGACTGCATTCTTCTGGGCGCCTGGGTGGCTCAGTTGGTTAAGCGACTGCCTTCGGCTCAGGTCATGATCCTGGAGTCCCAGGATCGAGTCCTGCATCGGGCTCCCTGCTCAGCGGGGAGTCTGCTTCTCCCTCTGACCCTCCTCCCTCTCATGCTCTCTGTCTCTCTCTCATTGTCTCTCTCGCAAATAAATAAAATCTTAAAAAAAAAAATTAAAAAAAAAAAGACTGCATTCTTCTGTATGTTATGCTTCTATTAAAAAAAAAAAAACCCTAACGTTTTACTTTGCTATATTTTTTTCACTGTGCAACATTTTCTGATATATTGGTCATGAGTCCACTAAATAATTTACTGTGCCTATTCATAAGTAACTAAATATGAAGACTATACATAGTTTCTTTTTTAAAGATTTATTTCTTTATTTGAGAGCCAGAGAGCGCATTCCCAAGCATGGCGGGGCGGCGGGGGGCAAAAGAAGAGGGAGAGAGAATCTCAAGCTGACTCCCCTCCTAGCAAAGAACTCAACGCGGGGTTCGATCTTGCAACCCTGAGATCACGACTTGAGCTGAAACCAAGAGTCAGATGCTTAACCGACTGAGCCACCCAGGTGCCCCCATAATTTCTTATATCAGACCTAACTCCTTCACCTCAGAGACCTGTGATAACCTGTGACAAGTATAAATAAGAGGCATAATTCTAGGTCCTGTTCTTTATATCTTATGCTGGGATTTTTCTACCACCATGTGCTTGATTATCTCTATACATACCCACCATACACACACACACACACACACATTTTGTCCTTGTTTTACAGTGCCACATATATCTATCTCTTGATGTTGATATCCTCACAACACTACATAATGGTTATATATCAAGTTTGGCTTGTATGTAGCTCATTCTTTTATTCATCTACCTAGTAGATAGATAAACTTCATGTACCACAATTTTTTCAACCATTCACTAGTGGGAATCATGATTGGTGTAAGTTTCCTACTTTTACCAACTCCAATATAAGGAAAACCTCACATGTGCATCATTATGTAGTGATACTTTTATTTCCAAAGAGTAGACTCAAAGAATATTTCTGGATTGAAGGGTATGAGTATTTTAAAATTTTATTTATTTATTTGAGAGAGAGCACAAGTGGGGGCGGAGAGGGAGAGAGACAATCCCAAGCAGACTCCACACTGAGCATGGTGCCCAATGCAGGGCTTGATCTTACGACCCTGAGATCATGACCTGAGCCAAAATCAAGAGCTGGATGCTCAACTGACTGAGCCACCCAGGGGCCCCTGTGTGTGTGTTTTTAAGATTTTCTTTAAGATTTTCTTTTTTTCTTTAAGATTTTATTTTTTTTTTTAAGATTTTATTTTTAACTAATCTCTACACCCAACATGGGGCTTGAACTCACGAAACCAAGATCAAAAGTCACATGCTCCGGGGCGCCTGGGTGGCTCAGATGGTTAAGTGTCTGCCTTCGGCTCAGGTCATGATCCCGGGGTCCTGGGATCGAGCCCTGTGTCGGGCTCCCTGCTCAGTGGGGAGCCTGCTTCTCCCTCTGCCTCTGCCTGCCGCTCCCCCTGCTTGTGCTCTCTGTCTCTCTGTCAAATAAATAAATAAAATCTTTAAAAAAAAAAAAAAGTCACATGCTCCAACTGAGCCAGCCAGGCGCCCCTGGTATGTGTATTTTTTATTTCAATATGTATTGCCAGATTGATTTCCAAAATTTCTGTAACAGTACACATTGCCACCAGCAAGATGTGAAAGGATCTTTTTCCCAGCATTCCCATTAGCATTAGCTTTATGTCATTTTTGCCTTTGCCAGTGAATGGTCATACAATGATGTTTCGTTGTTGCTTTAAGTTCCATTTCCCTGGATACTAAAGGCAAAACATCTTTTCATGTTTATTGGCTTCTTGGATTTTCAATTCTTTAATTTGTCTGTGTATATCCTTTGCCCAATCTTCTATTTGATTATTGTTCTTTTATTTGCATAACTATCTTTCATCTGCCTTGTATGCTATAATTTTGCCCATTGTCTTGTTTATGACATCATCTGCCATATGATTTTTTTTTTTTAGAGAGAGAGAGAGCAAGAACAAGTTGGGGGGAGGGGCAGAGAGAGAGAGAATCCCAAGCAGGCTCCACATCCAGCATGGAGCCTGATGCGGATCTCGATCTCACGACCCCAAGATCATGACCTGAGCCAAAATCAAGAGCTGGACGCCTAACTAACTGAGCCACATAGGCGCCCCTGCCATATGATTTTTATATTGCCCAATATATTAATATTTTATTACATGGATTTAAAATTCCTTATCTTAGTTAAAGGATCCTGCCCATTACGAAATTGTACATAAAGTCTGTTCAATTTTCTTCTAAGATTTTTGTTGATTTTTTTATCCTTAAGTATTTTATCCATTTGGAATTTGTTTTCTGTATGGCATGATAGGGGGTCATACTTTATTTTCTTCCGGTTATGCCAACACCAGTTTTTAAATAAACCATTCTCCTCCTGCCAAACTCAAATACCACCTTTACATGTAATAAAATCACATCTTTTTAAAAAGATTTTATTTATTTATTTGACAGAGAGAGACACAGCGAAAGAGGGAACACAAGCAGGGGGAGTGGAAGAGGGAGAAGCAGGCTTCCCGCTGAGCAGGGAGCCCGATGCAGGGCTCAATCCCAGGACCCTGGGATCATGACCTGAGCTGAAGGCAGATGCTTAACAACTGAGTCACCCAGGCACCCCATAAAATCACATCTTTTCTGGGCTCTATTTCTAATGTCCCATGGTTGGTTTTTCATTTGTTCAGCTCTTGTTTTATGTCCTCTGAAATGATTTTACAGAGTTAATTTCATTTAGGTTCTATAACTTTCTTGTTTAACGTATTGAATTTAAAGTATTTTGCTGGCCATCATTTCTTACTATGGTTTATTTCATAATCATATCTTATTTTGTATTCTTTTAACATAGGCTCCCCAGGCAAACAGAACATAGAAATACTTTTTACCGGGGCGCCTGGGTGGCTCAGTCAGTTAAGCGGCTGCCTTCGGCTCAGGTCATGGTCCCGAGCTCCTGGGATTGAGCCCCGCATCCGGCTCCCTGCTCAGCGGGGAGTCTGCTTCTCCCTCTCCCTCTGCCTGCCTCTCTGCCTACTTGTGCTTTCTCTCTATCTCTCTGTCAAATAAATAAATCTTTACATACATACATACATACGTACATACATAAATAAAATCTTTATTAAAAAAAAAGAAATACTTTTTACCTTCACAAACAAGTATGCTCTCACCATTTATACTACTCAGGATAACCTCAGGTATGCTGCAGTAACAAATGGCCCCAAAACCATATAATACAAGTACATTTATTGCTCGTACTACATGTCCAACATGGGTCAACAGAAAGCTATACTTATTCTAGTCACTAAAGGACCCAGTCTGATAGAGATTCAACTCAAAATGTGTTTCCATGATCAGTACAGCAATGGGAAAGAGAAGGAACAAAATTAAATGTTGTCACTTCTCACATTTCTTTTCTTTTTTTTTTTTTTAAAGATTTTATTTATTTATTCATGAGAGACAGAAAAAGAGAGAGAGAGAGAAGCAGAGGGAGAAGCAGGCTCCCAGGGAGCCCAATGTGGGACTCGATCCCAGGACCCTGGGATCATGACCTGAGCCGAAGGCAGACGCTTAACCGTCTGAGCCACCCAGGCGCCCAGTCACTTCTCACATTTCATCAACTAAAGCGTGTTGTATGGCTATGCTTAACAGGGTGTGAAGAAGAAACTATTTACAAGCAGTCCAGGTGACTACCACGAGGTTTTTCTGGAAGCATGCAATATTCTCAATCTACTTTCATCATATTGGATAGGGACAAGGGTGCCCAGCAATAATTCTGTGTCATAAGAAAAATTATAGGAGTGGCATCAGCTTGAATGGTGGAGTGAGGACCACCAAAATCTTTTTGTCCCCCATAACATTAAAGAGAAAACTTGCCAAAAAAAAAAAAAAGTACAGAAGATAACATTTTTGGGATTCTGGAAATTAATCAAAGGCTTGCAGCAATGTGAAGAGCATTCATTCAAGGAAAATGGCAGAATCTCAATACGAACAGTGAGCTCTGTGGCATTTTAATTTACCCTTGTCCCATTCTCCTGCCCTCCAACCCCACAGTAGCCTTGGAAGATAACAGCTCTCATTCAAGATGGAAACCAGCAGCCGTGCAGTCACCAGATGGAGTACAACAGGGCTGAAGCTCTCTCAAAGCCACATTCACAAAGAGTTGTCGTTATTTGACCTGTGGGCCTTTGGAAGACCCCATTTGCAAGGCTGTCTGTATATGACCTGACTTAGAGCTTTTCTCAGTGGAAAAAGCCTTATCACAGGTGGTGACATCTGTCAAAAAAGCTCCAGGCAGTTGTTTAACCCCACCAGGGCCCAAAGGAGGGGGGGGCGGGAATAACAGTACAGGGCAACAATATATGAACTAAAAAGCTTAAAAGGATGAGCTGGAGAATGAGATGTCTATAAGAGCTTTGAAAATCTCTTGACAAAAGTCTGAGAATCTAGAAAGCCGTGCACCTGCATAGAGCTATGAATAGGCCCAAGGTCGTGTGCATGCCAAGGAAAGACCTATGCTTGCACACTGTGCTGACCTTGAGGCTCTCCACAAGCAGAAAGTGAAGGCAAAGGCAGAGTTTTAAACTGCCAGGCTAAGTGCTGAAAGCATGTCCCAACAGACACACAGGTCCCTGAGCGAAACCTGGGGAACTGGCTCCAGGCATCTCGAGAAATCCATCCAATCACTAACTGATCCGTAAGATAACTGAGCAGAGATTTCAGTATCCACACACAAGAAAGGACATAGACTTTGCAGAATTCGTTTAGAAAAGTTAGAAAAATCACTAAAATAATCACTAGAACAAACAGCAACAAAAACAAACCCTGGGAAGAAGGGAGCATATGATTTTCAGAGTTGCCCATTGTAACAGTCAGAACGTCCAGTTTCCAACAAAAAAAAATATTATGAAACATGCAAAGAAATAAGAAAGTATGGCCTGAAGCAAATGCTAGGAAAATATTCAAAAAATATATATTTAAAAAAACAAGGAAATTAAAACCATATGATCATCTCAATAGATACAGAAAAAGATTTGAAAAAAACCACAATAATATCATACTTGAGAGTAAAAGACTAAAAGCTCTCTCATTAAGATCAAGACAGGAACCAAAATAACAATATTCTATCTCACCACTTCTAGTCAACACTGTAGTGGAGGTTCTAACAAGCGAAATTAGGCAATAAAGAGAAATAAAAGGCATCATATTGAAAAGAAAGAAGTAAAACTTTCTATTTGCAGATAACATGATCTTGCATATGGAAAATCTTAAGAAGTCCACAAAAATCTATTAGAACTAATAACTCAGTGCAGCAAAGGCATAGGATACAAGATCACGATGCAAAAATCAGTTTATTTCTATACACTTGCAATGAACAATCCAAAAAGGAAATTAAGAAAACAATCCTACTTGTGGCGCCTGGGTGGCTCAGATGGTTAAGCGTCTGCCTTCGGCTCAGGTCATGATCCCAGGGTCCTGGGATGGAGCCCCAAGTTGGGCTCCCTGCTCAGTGGGGAGTCTGCTTCTCCCTCTCCCTCCACCCCTCCACCCACTCATGCTCTCTCTGTCTCTCTCTCAAATGAATAAATTTTTTTAAATGTTTTTTAAAAAAGAAGAAAAAAGAAAGATTTTGACTAAAACCACAGTAGCGTGACATCTGCAGATGACCATCAAAAATTAAAGTCAATATCAGGTTTTAATCCATAGAATAAAACAAATATCCATGAGTCCATACTGATCTAAGGAAAGGATCTGGTAAATAGGCAAATGGGGAGAAGGGACAACTCTTTCTCTCAAAAGAATTCAAATGCATAAATGTAGAAGGAAAAAATGACACAAAAAATCTCTATTAGGCACATAACCTGGTAATAACTTGCAGACAAGATCCATTGATGGATGCTAAAATTAGTAGGCAAAAGTTTGAGGGAACCAGATTTGTATAATCTCAAAGTATCTCCCTTAATTTACTTATTAATTACAAAGGGAAAGACAGTAACTTTATAGTGGAGAAGTGCAGCAGACAGCAGTATAACCAAGTGGTCAAGATCAACATCACCAGGTACTGGACACCAAGAAGCCCCAGATATAACGCACTGAGAAGGACAAAACATCATTCCTGGGGTATGCTTGGAAAAATGCCTAATTCAATCCAACCATAAAAAACAGCAGACAAATCCAACTTGAGGGACATTCTACACAACGGCTGTACTCTTCAAAAGTGTCAAGGTCATAAAAGGCAAGGAAATAGAGAGGAACCACCACAGACTACAGGAGGCCAAGGAGATGTGACAAATAAATGCAGTGTGGAATACTGCGTTTGATCCTGGAACAGAAAAAGGACATCAGTAGAAAGATTGTTAAAACTCAAATCAGGTGGGTAGTTTAGTTAATTATATGGTGCTGATGCTAATCGCCTGGTTTTGATCATTGTACTATAATGGTAACATCAGGTGAGGAGACACAGCGGAACTCCCCGTACGATCTGCAACTTTCCTCCAAATCTAAAATCATCTAGCATTGCAGCTTCCGCCTCACTCTCTCTGGGTCCACCTGCTTTGGGGGAGGCCAGATGCACGCTGAAGACCTGAGACCTTCTACCACCATCCCCCAGCCCCAGGCAAGCCTTTGATGACTGCAGCCCCGGAAAATGTCTTCACTGTCAGGGCTCCGAGTCAGAACTGTTCATCGAAGTCTCCCCAATACCTGATCCACAGAAAGTGTGTGTGATAATAAATGTTTATTGCTTTGAGTGGCTCTTTAAGAGAAAATACTGCTTTTGTGCACAGTGGCCACCAGATGGCGCCCGGGCCCCAAGATGGAAACGGAGCAGCGGCCAACATTCTAAACAGGTCAATTGCCTCTGACTTAGTTTACAAATGTATCACAATCCTAATAAAAATGTCATCGGGGGGGCGCCTGGGTGGCTCAGTCGGTTAAGCGTCTGCCTTCGGCTCAGGTCATGATCCCAGGGTCCTGGGATCGAGTCCCGCATCGGGCTCCCTGCTCAGTAGGGAGCCTGCTTCTCCCTCTCCCTCTGCCTGCCTCTCTGCCTACTTGTACTCTCTCTCTCTAATAAATAAATAAAAATCTTTAAAAAAAAAATGTCATCAGGGTTTCTTCGTGGACCCAAACAACTTGATTATGAGGTTCATTTGGAAGTACAACATGCAGAGATTGGGGGGGCGGGGCGGGAAACTGAAAAAGAGGAAGGAGGAGAAGGAAAAACCCAAGGAGTAACTCTAGCAGATATTAAAACCGATATAAAACAATGTATTGTTAGTGGGTGAATAAGCATATAGATCAAGGGGAAAATTATAAAATCCAGAAATAGAACCAATTGCTTATGTAAATGCATATAACACTATAATAATTTTTAATTCAGGAAGGGACTTTGGGGAAGTTTGGTTTTTTTGTTTGTTTGTTTGTTTGTTTATTTTGGGGGGGGAAGTTTTTTAACTTAGTAGTGTTGGAGCAACTAGACAACCAAGAGGAAAAGCTAGAATCCACTCCTTGCACTGGATATCACATTAAATTCAAAGTGTATCAAAGATCTAAGTGAAAGAATACAACCCTCAAATAATATGAGAAAACACTGCTGAGTCTCCCAATGATGCAGGAGCTGGGTAAATTTTCCAAACTATTCCTCAGAATTTCCAAAAATTTGTCAAAAGAAGCAAGAAAAGAGAATCTTGTTAAATGGCCAAACAAAAATGAAAACATTTTGCAACTTCAAAAGTTAAACCCACCCTACACAAACTAAAAAGTACAGATGACAAAATGAGAAAAATATTTATAACTTGTATCACAAAGGGTTCAGATCCCTAAAATACAAAAAAGCATCTAAAAATTGAGGGGAGGGGTGCCTGGGTGGCTCAGTCCATTAAGCTTCCGCCTTCAGCTCAGGTCATGATCCCAGGTCCTGGGATCAAGCCCCACATCGGGCTCCCTGCTCAGCAAGGAGCCTGCTTCTCCCTCTCCCTACCCCAGCTCGTGCTCTCTCTCGCTATCTCTCTCTCTCAAATAAATTAATTAATTAAATAATTTTTTTTTAAATGAGGGGAAAAAGACCAAGAATCCTTTTGAGAGTGGGCAGGATATATGAGCGGAAAGCTCACCCTATAAGGAAATGCCAATGTCCCCTACGAATATAAAAATATGGTCTACCTCACTCATAATTTTTTAAAATCACAAATTAAGAACTACACTGAGGGGCACCTCGCTGGCTCAGTCAGTGGAGCATGAGACTCTTGACTTCGGGGTTTTGAGTTCAAACCCCATGTTGGGTGTAGAGATTACTTAAAAAAAAAAAAAAGATTTTATTTGTTTGAGAGAGACAGAGAAAGCACAAGAAGGGGAGGGGCAGAGGAAAAAGCAGGCCCGAGGCTGAGCAGGGAGCCCGATGCGGGGCTCGATCCCAGGACCCTGAGATCATGACCTGAGCCGAAGGCAGACGCTTAACCAACTGAGCCGCCCAGGTGTCCCTTAACAGAAAGACTTTAACACATGGAATACATCATAAGGAATTGCCAACTTGTTATAAAGTTGTTATCTAGGCAACTGAGAAGGTACCAAGAGGACAGCGGTTCTTAAAACTTCAGCAGAATAGCCTGGAGGACCCGCTTGTTAAAACACAGACTGCTGGGCCTGAGCCCCAGTCTCTGATGAGTCTGGGGGGTGGGGGCCTGAAACTGCATGTCTCACAAGTTCCCCAGGGGCTGCTGACCCTGCTTGCTGGTCCCCGGGAAGGGGTTCCCGGGAGGCAGAACTTTGAGTGCTAAAGCAGGGAAAAGTCCTGGGCCAAGCGGAACGAGTTAATCATCTGACTTCAGCAGTCTAGCAAACCCTATTGCCAGGATCTCACAGAGAACCATCTGGCAAAGCAGAAATGTGTTTTCCCAGCTCCGCATCACAACGCAGAGCAGAGGAGGGTGGGTTTGGAGCTCAGAGGGAATAGCTTCATCATTGATACTGACTCCTCATGGTCTTCCGGGTCCTCCGCAGTCCATCCCCGGGGCCCCATCGAGTGCACTTTAGACATAGGTAAAACCGATCGTTTCAGACTCTTGCCAAAAACTTTTCAATAGCTGCCCGTGACTTTGTGATTTAGAGTGAAAAACGTATGTTGGGTCTTTGTCCCCCTTCCTGACAGAGTCCCTAAAACCCTTGGATTTCCTTAAGTGGTAAGAGTGATAAAATGGAAGGAATGTCTTTGGTTATTCAAAACAAGCCCCTTTCTTTTTTTTTTTTTTTAAGATTTTATTTATTTATTCGACAGAGAGAGACAGCGAGAGAGGGAACACAAGCAGGGGAAGAGGGAGAGGGAGAAGCAGCCCTTCCGCTGAGCAGGGAGCCCCATGTGGGGCTCGATTCCAGGACCCTGAGATCATGACCTAAGCTGAAGGCAGACGCTTAACGACTGAGCCACCCAGGCGCCCCAAAACAAGCCCCTTTCAACCACACCTGCGTTTAGGTTAATGCAGCGACTTTTAGAAAGCCCCTAGGATGGTGCTGTTTGCTAGAGAACCAACTTCCAAGAACTTTCAGCCTCACCCCCACTCACCTCCAAGAAGGGAAGAGAAGCTAGAGGTTGAGTTAATCCCCAAAGCCCATGATTTAAAGATTTATTTATTTATTTATTTGAGAGAGAGAGAGCAGGGGGGCAGGGGCAGAGGGAGAGAGAGTCTTAATCAGACTCCAAGCTGAGCAAGGACCCCAATGAGGGGCTCGATCTCATGACCCTGAGATCACGACCTGAGCCAAAACCAAGAGTGGGATGCTTAACTGATTGTGCCACCCAGGTGCCCCCCAAAGGCCAATGATTTAAGAAGTCGTGTCTAAGTAATGAGCCTCACTCAGAGCTTCCGGGCTGGTGAACACATGGAGATGCTGGGAGGGTGGTGCACCTGGAGAGGGCATGGCGGTTCCACATCCCTCTCCCCAGCCCCTGCCCTATGCATCCCTTCCATGTGGCTGTCCCTGAGTTGTATCCTTTACCATAAACCAGTAATCCTGTAAGTAAACTGTTTTCCTGAGTTCTGTGAGCTGTTCTAGCGAATTATGGTCCTCCAAGGAGGGGGTCACAGAAACCACAATTTGTAGCCAAGTCAGACAGAAGTTGCAGGTACCCCGCGGACCCAGTACTGGCGATTGGCATCTGGGGAGGGGCCCGCCTTGTGGGACTGAGCCCTGAACCTGTGAGGTCTCATGCTAACTCCAGACAGATAGAGTCAGAATTGGATTGAATTATAAGATATCCAGGGGCGCCTGGGTGGCTCAGTCATTAAGCGTCTGCCTTCGGCTCAGGTCATGATTCCAGGGTCCTGGGATTGAGTCCCACATCGGGCTCCCTGCTCAGCGGGAAGCCTGCTTCTCCCTCTCCCTCTTCCCCTGCTTGTGTTCCCTCTCTCGCTGTGTCTCTCTCTGTCAAATAAATAAACAAAATCTTAAAAAAAAAATGAATTACAAGACATCCAGTCAGTGTCCCCAGAGAACTGGAGAACTTCCAGCTGTGAGAAAATCCCCCACACATTTGGTGACCAGTGCTGAGAGTAGGTCCGTGAGTAGGCAGGGTAACAGAACTTTTCCTTTTCACTGCCTACCAGCCAATCACAGTGGAATTCCAGCTTTTTTTTTTTTAAGATTTATTTATTTTAGAGAGAGAGCGCGGGGGGAAGGATCAGATGGAGTGGGAAAGAATCTCAAGCAGATTCCCTGCTGAGCGCGTGGAGCCCGACGCGGAGCTCAGTCTCACGACCCTGAGATCATGACCCCAGCCAAAACCAAGAGTTGGATGCCTAACGGGCTGAGCCATCCAGGCACCCCTGAATTCCAGCTTTTTAATGCAGCATAAAAGGCTCTTCAAAGTTATTTAAAAAAAAAAAATCAAAACAAATCAAAACAAACCAAAACAAAACCCGAAGTTATTTGCAGTTATAGCCTAGCCTCGTCCCCTTTCCTGAACTTTATGTTCCAGAAATATATAAATCTTCATTTCCTAAAGAGAATCATATTTCCAAAGTGCTATGCTTTGAATAGACTATTCCTGCATCTGGGTGAAAAACACATAAACCCCCTTTATAGAGCAAAACATCAGATTGGAAGATGTGCTTCCCCCTTTAAGAATGGAAATTAGTTTTCAATCGATAAAGCATTAGCTGGATTTGAAGGCCAGAGAAAATCTCAAAGCAAATGTATTTTTGAATTCCACAGTATTTACTGTTCTTGAGCTTCTAACACCCAAGGAGAAAAAAAATGAGAAGACTCTCAGTGCTAATGAAACTTGCTAGTTTTTCTTTCCTGTTAAAGATATTTATACCTGAATTCTTTTTAAGGCCCCAAACACTTTTAGATAAAAAGCAATGGTTGGTTTGAAAATTTGAGATGGTTTATAAAATCATATCTGATGATATAAAAAATTCAACAGTAGTTTGCTAAGCTTGTTGTTTCTTTTTTAGTAATCTCTACACCCAACATGGGGCTCGGACTCACAACCCCAAGATCAAGAGTTGCACGCTTTTCCCACTGAGCCAGCCAAGTGCCCCTACTAAGCTTGTTCTTAAACTCAAAGGCTATTAATTAGGCTCCTTGTATGGTTATGTGGTTAAGAGTGATTTTTTTTTTCTTCTCTCTTTCTACAGCAATCCTTTTTTTTTTTTTTTTTTTCAAACAAGTGATTTCTGACCAGTCTTGTTTGGTTTTTCTCCATTATAAATTCATTTGTGAGGACTTTAAAGGCAAACTCGAGGATCCTCATAGGATCCCACAGGATTCAGCACCTCCGTCCCCTGAGTGGGATTATAACTGCATGACTGTCTTTCCACTATGCCGATCCTCCTTTTGGGCAGTAACTGTGGGTTTTGGTCTTCTGACTGCACATTATCTTTCCTCGGGGGGACACAATATTTTTTTTTTTTTTAAGATTTTATTTATTTATTTGACAGAGAGAGAGAGAGAGAGCACAAGTACGCAGAGAGGCAGGCAGAGGGAGAGGGAGAAGCAGGCTCTCCACTGAGCAGGGAGCTGGACGTGGGGTCGATCCCAGGACCCCAGGATCATGACCTGAGCCAAAGGCAGCCGCTTAACCGACTGAGCCACCCAGGCGCCCCGAGGGGACACAATATCTTTTCTTAGGGTGGACGCTCATCAAACATTTGTTGAGTGCATGCAACAGCACTTTTGATAAGACTGAGTTCCAAGGCAGCCCCAAATGATGATTATTTCACCTCAAGCAAGTTTATGGTTACGTGAGTCTCAGCTGACTGGAAGGTGGAGTGCAGTGGGTATGAGTGAGTGCTCCGGAGCCAGACCGCCCTGCTCAGCTGCTGCCCAAACTGTGGCCTTGTGCAAACGACCCAATTGCCCAGGGCCTGCTTGCCTTTCCCACAGAACAGGGAGGGTAATGATGGCTCCTACCTCATCCATCCCAGTGAGAATTCATGAGGTGATGTGTATTAGGTCCAGAGCATAGGGCTTGAGACATTTTTTTTTAAGATTTTATTTATTTGAGAGAGAGAGAGAGAGCACAAGCAGTGGGGAAGAGGCAGAGGGAGAGGGAGAAGCAGACTCGCCGCGGAGCGGGGAGCCCGATGCGGGACTCTATCCCAGGACCCTGGGGTCATGACCTGAGCCGAAGGCAGAGGCTTAACTGACTGAGCCACCCAGGCGCCCCAGGGCTTGAGACTTAAGAGAGAATTTAAATGTTCACTGTTGGAGCTATTTTCTTGGAAATGTGGTCAGTCAGTGGTACTCACTTCATAGTTTTAAGAACTAAAAGCAGTGGGGCGCCTGGGTGGCTCAGTTGTTAAGCGTCTGCCTTCGGCTCAGGTCATGATCCCAGGGTCCTGGGATTGAGCCCCGAATCAGGCTCCCTGCTCAGCGGGGAAGCCTGCTTCTCCCTCTCCCACTCCTCCTGCTTGTGTTACTGCTCTCGCTATCTCTCTCCCTCTGTCAAATAAATAAATAAAATCTTTAAAAAAAAAAAAGAACTAAAAGCAGTAATACGCTCAGTGATGAACAGTGATCTGGCAAACAGCAAGCTCTTGCTCAGTAAGTCCCTCACTTCAGATTCCTTCTGTCTCCTAGCTTTCCTGGGGCAGCTCTGTCTACCCCCCCAAATGCACCCTGCTGACCGGCTAGTTCGGCTGCTTCTTGTGTCTCCCCCAGAAAAAAAAAAAAAAAGTGTTCTCCAAAAGAAGGACCCAGATAAGAGCTGCTCAGCCATACCACTCTCCATCTCTCTGACTCTTGCTGTGAAGTCATTTGAAAAACCAGAGCAACTTTCCTGGGCCTTGGGGTCACACCTCATGGGAAAGAGCTAATTAAGCGGGGTTAAGTGCTGGCCTCGGGTTTCATCACGGCAAACGCCGCTCAAAGGCAGGGTCACCCCTCTGGGTTTCCAGCCAACTGCCCAGGGCCTGCTGGTTGCAGTGCTTCCTGCATCCGTGTCCCCAGGCAGGCGGCTGCAAGGTTGCATGAGGGTAGGGCCCTGCCCCCGCAGGACAGCAGGTACCACAGGGTAGCCGTGGCTCAGCTCGTGCCTTTGGGGGTGGCCCTGAACTCTCAGAGACCTGGTAGTGACAGAGGTCACAGTGCCTTTGTAATAAAAGAAGCCTGCTGTCAGACCCTGCTCCAGCACCACCCTGGTGAGGACAGGGACTAAGGAAGAAGGAGCGGTTCTTGGGTGACGGGAGGGTCACTAACCCAGGGACCACAGCCGGCGGATGTCACCTGGTTACAAACGCACCTGAGCCAGTTTATCTCATTAGTTTGCTGGGGCCGCTGTCACAAAGGACCACAGACCGGGAGGCTTACACAACAGAAACGTATCGCCTCACAGTTCTGGAAGCTACAAGTCCAAAATCAAGGTGCCAGGAGGGCTGGTTCCTTCTGAGGGCTGAGAGGGAAGGATCTGTTCCAGAATCTTCTGCCTCTTCACATCGTCTTCCCGCTATGCGTACCTGCGTCCAAATCTCCTCTTCTTATAAGGACACCAGCCCTACTGGGTTGGGGCCACCCTAATGACCTCAATCTAACTTGATACCTCTGTAAAGACCTCTCTTCCACATGCTGAGGAACTGGGGGTTTGGCTTCAACACATGCGTTGTGTTGGGGGGAGAGGGGGAGGGGAGGAGAAGGGCACAATTCATCCCTCACAGCCAGCTTGAGAGTCATGAGTCATGAGAGATGTTGGTCACCCAGTCATTGAGAGCACTAGGTCTCCATCCCACAACTCACTGCCAGGGAGCGTGTCTCCTCAAAACAAGGCTTGTCTGAGTGCTGTCACTATATAAACACCGAGTAGCAGACCCACAATACAACAGCCATACAACCTCCTCCGTACAATCAGTGAGGCCCAGGTTCTGCCACGCGAGGCACGTTCATTGTATGGAAGGTTCCCTGGAAACAGATGAAACTGTTTGCTAGTCAGAGGTCAGCCAATCTCATCACGATCAGGGGGCAGCAACCCCCAGACCAGGGGGTGCAGGGTCCGGAAACTCCAAGGCTATGGTGCCATTGCCAAGAGCCGAGGCTCCTTGACTCACAGGACTGGAGCCTCCTTAGTGTTGTCTACCCAGTCTACCTCTTGACTATCGCTCATCTTGCTAAAGTGAAAGCAGTTCTAACATCTGTTACACTAATTCAAAGACCCTCTGTATTGCTGGAGAGAAAGATCGTTAAATGCCCACAGTAGCCACCTCTGGAGCGTGGCCCTGTGATTAGGATCTTTCAAATGATAATCCCACGTGCAGTGTAGATCCAAACAGAACATCCACATAGCCATCACTCTGTCCCAGGTGTCTTTTGTTTTTCTTTCAGATTTTTTTTTTAAAGATTTTATTTATTTATTTGAGAGAGAGAGAATGAGAGAGAGCACATGAGAGGGGGGAGGGTCAGAGGGAGAAGCAGACTCCCCGATGAGCAGGGAGCCCGATGCGGGACTCGATCCCGGGACTCCAGGATCATGACCTGAGCCGAAGGCAGTCGCTTAACCAACTGAGCCACCCAGGCGCCCTCTTTCAGATTTTTAATAACCGTCTTGGCAGCACTCTTCTTTCTTTTAAAATATAAAATAAAAAATATAGGGGCACCCCGCTGGCTCAGTCAGAAGAGCGTGCGACTCTTGATCTTGGGGTTGTGGGTTCAAGCCCCACATTAGGTGTGGAGATTACTTAAAAATAAAATCTTTAAGGGGCACCTGGGTGGCTCAGTCGTTAAGTGTCTGCCTTCAGCTCAGGTCATGATCCCAGGGTCCTGGGATCGAGCCCCACATCGGCTCCCTGCTCCATGGGAAGCCTGCTTCTCCCTCTCCCACTCCCCCTGCTTGTGTTCCCTCTCTCGGTGTGTTTCTCTCTGTCAAATAAATAAATAAAATCTTAAAAAATAAATAAAATCTTTAAAAATGATAATAAAAATGAATAAAATAAAATAAATGTATCTACATAGGGTTTGTAATGACAACAATCCCCCAGCCCACCCCCCTGCCCTGCCCTGCCCATCCTCAACCCCAGCTCTGCTCCTCAGAATGTGTGGAAGTATCTTAAAGTCAATGCAGACAATATGACAACCCTCACCCGCAAAGCTCTCTCTTCCTGGACACTGTAGAGCTTGAATTTTACCAGTAGGGGGGAAAAAGGAAGTGGTGATGAAGCCTTTTTTTCTGAGTAAAATGAACTACAGGTGCAGTTTCAGAGGTGAAGTGAGACAGCAGAATCAAGGAGTGGAAGGAAATCCAATATGGCAGCATGAGGTTCTTAAAACTGAGATGTCCCTTGCATGCCATCAAATTCAGCATTTTCAAGGTATAAGTCAGTGGTTTCAGCACATTCTCAAATGTGCTGCACCCATGACCAGAAGATTTTCACCACCCCCAAAAGAAACCCCAACCCCATTAGCAGTCACTCCCCACTCCCCTCTTCCCTCAGCCCCTGACAGCCACGAATCCACTTTCTGTCTCTTCCGATCTGCCTCTTCCGGACATTTCATGTAAACAGAATGATAGCAGTATTTGTACTTTTATGTCTAATTTTGTTCAGCAAGCATAATGTTGTCAAGGTTCAGCCACATGATAGCATGTCTCAGAACCTCATTCCTTTCCATGGCTGAATAATATTTCATTTTACCCCACATTCTGTTTATCCATTCATCAGCTGATGAACATTTGGGTTGTTCTCACTTTTTTTTTTTTTTTTTTTGAGAGGGAGAGAGAGAATCTCAAGTAGGTTCCACGCCCAGCGTGGAGCCCGATGTGGGGCTCGATCTCACAACCCTGAGATCATGACCTGAGCCGAAATCAAGCATTGGACGCTTAACCGACTGAGCCACCCAGGCGCCCCTGTTTCCACTTTCTGACCACTACACATAATGCTGCTGTGAACGTTCGTGTACAGGTTTTTGTGTGAACGTCTGTTCAGTTCTCTTGGGCGTTTACTTCACAATGGCACTGCTGAGTGAAGTGGCAATTCTGTGTTTAACTTGCTGAAGGACAGGTGTGTAGGGCCAGAGCTTGTGTTAGTTGACTGTTGCTGTTGCCACAACAGAACACCACAGACCGGGGGGCTCAGACAACAGACATTTACTGTCCCCACAGTTCTAGAGGCTAGAAGTCCAAGATCAAGACGTCAGCGGGGCTGGCTTCTCTTGAGGCCTCTCTCCTCAGCTCGAAGATGGCTTCCCTGTGTCCTCACATGGCCTTTTCTGGGTGTGTGTGCATCCTGGGTGTCTCTTCCTCTTCTTACAAGGACAGCAGTCCCATGGGATTAGGGCTCTACCCTTACGGCCTCATTTAACCTTAATGACCTCCCTAAAGGCCCCATCTCCAAATTCAGTCACATTGGAGGTTAGGACATCCACACAGATTTGAGGGGAAGGGGCGGACAGGGTTCAGTCCCTAACGAGGTGATAAGGCAGGAGGTGAGTAGGGACCAGGACCAGATCACGAGGGCCTTGGGTAATACAGGTTTGGGGACATTCTTCTTGACCCACCCACCCCCAGAGGTCCCCAGGGAATTGGCTCCTTTCTGTCCTTTACCTTCCAAGTAGGACTAAGCACTGAGCACAGCTCAACAGTGCATTTTTCAAGGTTGTCCAGGTAAGAGGAGACCCAGTGAGGGGCGCCTCGGTGGCTCAGTCCTTAAGCGTCTGCCTTCGGCTCAGGTCATGATCCCAGGGTCCTGGGATCGAGCCCCACATCGGGCTCCCTGCTGGGTGGGAAGCCTGCTTCTCCCTCTCCCACTCCCCCTGCTTGTGTTCCTGCTCTCGCTATCTCTCTCTCTGCCAAATAAATAAATAAAATCTTAAAAAAAAAAAAAAAAGAGTAGACCCAGTGTGAACCAGCAGAGAGAAACTGCTGGAAGAGTAAAATGCCTAGGAGGGATTATGCAAATTAGATACAAGGGACCCTCCTCTTTAGGCTTCCTTCCTTCCCTGGGTCAGCTGTCCAGGGCTATGGAAAAGAACCTAAGCCTTCAATCCCTGCATTTAACAGATCTGAAGGCCTAGTGTGCCAGGGATTGCACTAGGCCCTGGGGGCCCTTGCAGAGCTTTTGTTCTCGGCCCATTACCATCCAACATGGTAGCCACCAGCACAGTTGGCCAGTCTGAACAGAGATGTGCTAAAGTATAAAATACACAACAGATTTCAAAGGCTTAATATAAACTATCTCATTACTAATTTTTATATTGGAGGCATCTGAAATGGTGTTTCCATTATATTTGCTTAAATAAAAAGTATATTATTAAAATTAATTCCGGGGCGCCTGGGTGGCTCAGTCGGTTAAGTGTCTGCCTTCGGCTCAGGTCATGATCCCAGGGTCCTGGGATGGAGCCCCGCATCGGGCTCCTTGCTCAGCGGAGAGCCTGCTTCTCCCTCTCCCACTCACCCTGCTTGTGTTCCCTCTCTCTCTGTGTCTCTCTCTGTCAAAAAAATAAATAAAAATCTTTAAAAATAAATAAATAAATAAATAACATTAATTCTATTTATTTCTTTTTACCTTTTTTTTATGAGACTCCTAGAAATTTTGAAATCACATATGTGACCTACATTGTGGTGGCTCACATTCAATTTCTCTTGGACTGTGCTCTTCTAGACTAGGGTCCACCCAGAGACCATGTCTGATCAAGCTCATTTAGGAATCAAAGGGGACCTTGATCTGGACCACCATTCATAAGGATTAGGGGATTTGGAGCAAATGCCTCTAGCTGATGTATCTGTTTTAAAATGAGCTGTAAGGGCGCCTAGGTGGCTCAGTGGGATGAACATCTGGCTCTTGGTTTTAGCTCAGGTCATGATCTCATGGGTTGTGGGATCAAGCCCCGCATTGGGTCCCCGCGCTCAGTGCAGAGTCTGCTTGAGATTCTGTCTCTGCTTCTCCCCGGCTTGTGCTCTTTCTCTCAAATAAATAAATAAAATCTTTTTTTAGAAAAATGAACTGTAGGGCCAGAAATAAATGGGAAAAAGAGGGAAAGAAAGATGAGATCAGCACATAGCTGGGGAGACTGGGAGGGATGTAAAGAGTCTCTGAGGCCTGAGAGCCAATTTCCAACTTGCCCTCTGTGGTAGGCAAAATCATGGCCCCCCAAAAATGTCCATGTTCTAATCCCTGGAACCTGGCAATGGATTATCTTTCCTGGCGAAAGGAACCTTGCAGATGTGATGAAGGATTAAGGATTTTCAGTTGAGAAGATCATCCTGGATTATCCAAGTGGACCCAATGTAATCACCAGGGTCCTTATAAGTGAAAGAGGGAGGCACGAGGTTCAGAAGGGGGTGTGGAGGTGGCGCCATTGCCAGCTCCGAGGATGGAGGAAGGGACCACGAGCCGAGGAATACAGAAGCTAGAAAAGGCAAGGAAATGGATTCCCATTCCCTCAAGTTTCCAGAAGGGATGCAGCCCTGTGTTCTAGCCCAGGGAGACGCCTTTCAGATTTCTGACTTCTCGAACTAAAAGATAATAAATTTGTGTTGCTGTAAGCCTCTAAGATTGTGGTGATTTGTTCAAGTATAGTAAGGAAAGCCCTGGGTTGGGTCTTCAATCTGCCTAGAGGGTCTTTGGACAAGTCGGCTTTTCCTCTCTGCTAAGGCTGGGGGCAGAAAGGTTGGGGGGGGATGGGTGGCATTCTAGTAGAGAGGAGTGACATATTTGTCTGGACTGGGCACAGATGTCATTACAAAAATTAGGACAAAACAATTGCCAAAAATCTGGATGGCTGTCCAGCATCTCATTTAGTTCTGAGAACAGCCCCATGAGTTAGAGAACTATTATTATCCCATTTTAGAGCTAAGGAAACCAAGGTCAGAGAGGTTGGGTAACTTGCCCTTGGTCAACCTTGGTCTACAGACTGCTGAGAGGCACCCTTTGCTGATGGAAGAGATTTGACCACGGATCCGTAAGTTTCATTAATTCATTCATCCCACAGATAGCTGGCATTCAGGGTTGACTGATGAACAACTCAGGCCAGATGAGTCTCATCATGGGACGGCGGGGGCGGGGGGTGGTTACTGAGGGGCTGTTTTCATAGTACTATGTGCTTCTGAGCCTCAGAACCCAACGCCCTCCCAGGATGTCATGACCAAATTCATCATGGTTCCTATCTTTGCTTTCCTTGGGAATCCCCCCCCAATACAGGCCCCTCTCATCATCCCGGGTTCCTTCTCTCATCTCTGTTGTTCTCTGTGTTGTCTTTTGCTCTACCTGTCTCCTCCCTCCTTCATCCTTCCCAAACTCTTCCACCCTGACCCCTGCAAACCACTCCCTGAATATTCCCTCCGACTATTACCCTAACTAAAACCACCTCCTTCCCTGGAGATATCCCCACAGTCCTAACTGAAGGCTCTCCACTCCCCCAACTCACCAAACAGCTCAAGGTCTAGAAGAGGAGAGGGGTGGTCAGCATATACCACAGAAACAAATGAGCCCAAACCCCAGTGGTTCACACATACAAAGGTAGAGACTCACCCATGTCCCCTTGTCCAACGTGGGGTGGCTGGGCTCTGCTCCACACCTTTGTGCATGGACCCAGTCTCTTCATTCACAGGAGCCTCCGAAACATTGCAATACCCTGGCAGAGAGAAAAGACACATGGACCACCATGAGCTAGCTCTTGAAGCTTCCACTCAGAAAAGATGCACGTCATTTGTGTTCATATTTCATTGGCTAAAGTAAGTCATATGGCCAAACCTGATAACTGGGCATCCTTCAGGAGAGACAGCAAATATCGTGAACAATAATACAATATGCCATTGTATTGGCACCCCAATAGTGTTTCCAGATATTATTAATCCTTCTCCCTACTCCTATTTTTAAAGATTTTATTTATTTATTTGAGAGGGAGAGAGAGCATTGCTCATGAGTGCGAGGGAGGGGCAGAGGGAAAGGGAGAAGCAGACTGGGCAGAGCCCAATTTGGGGCTCAATCCCAAGACCATGAGATCATGACCCGAGCCAAAGTCAGACGCTTAACCGACTGAGCCACCCTGGTGCCCCGATACTCGTATTAAAAAAAAAAAAAAATCCTGCTTCCCCTTGACAGACCTTGTAGAGTGATGTCTAGACCCTCTTGTCTTCCAGCTCTTCACAGTCTCCCGAGAAATCTGAGTGTCACACTTAGCTCTCCCCTCTCCTTCACCCCCTATCAGATCCTTTAGAATGTTCCAGAGGTTCTCTGTCACTTCTCTCAGTCCCCACAGAAGCTACCCTCCTCCAAGCCACCATCATTTCTTGCCTGAACTACTGCGGCAGCTTGCTCTACAATTAATCCACCATCTACCCAACAAACAGGGTAGATCCAGTCACACCGCTTAAATCCTTCCATAGTTTCCCACTGGCCTTCGGGGAGAGTCTAAAATCCTTACCTTTTCCTAGAAAGCTCTTCCCAGCAGGCTCCCGCCTGCTGCCTCAGGCCCTGGCCACCGTCCTGGTCACTACACAGTCCAGCGCCTGGGCTTCTTCGGTGTCATGCACCGACACTTGAATTACTTTATGGTTTTCACAGCATCGTTCTCTTTGCCTGGAACTCTCTCCCCCCACCCTAACCCCCTTCATCTCTCAGGTCTCAACTTCCTCACTGAGGCCTTCAGATCCAGTATTCTTTCTGTGCGAGTGTTCCTGCAGTGCCCCCTATTGCCCCCTGTGAAACACTCAGCACACCCCATGGCGCTTGCTCAGTGCCCCTCCTGCCCACCCAGACTGGAGCAGCATGAAGACAGGGGCTGTCTGCACCACTGCTACATGTCAGCACAGGGCTCATGCTCAGCAAATATTTTTTCAGTGACACAATGAACTTGTCATACGTAGAGACCGGGGGAAGGAAATGATCAAGGTTGACAGCTGCAATGAGCTAGGAGGAAATAAGCCTCCTGACTTAATCAAGAGGCAGAAGAGGCTGGGACACTTGTACCACCTCCGGATCCCTTAGTCCTGAACTCACCATACACCATTCCCTTCCTGCCTTTCCCTCTATGTTTCTAGACCTCATAAAGTGCCTTCCTCCCCCACACCTATTGAAAGAAATCTGGTTCCATGACTGAGAGGGTGCTTCTTTCTCTCCTCCCTCATCCTCAGCCCGGCTGTTCTCACCTCTCCCCCAGTCCTTCCCAGTGCGTCCCACAGGTCCTCGCAGCCAAGGCAGCTGGAAGAGGCCGGAGCCTCACCAAAATGTTGCTTGTCCTCAGATTCGTTCCTGAGCAGAAGGACGTGAATGACACTCTGAAGGAAGAAACATCCTGAGGCATCCGTGAGACATGTCCCAGGCCCGGGCTTGTTAAATCCGGCTGCCAAACCAGGCTGTGTTATGGGTGTGATGTGAACAGCTTTGGAAAGGGTTCCGTGTCAAGGCCTAGTTCCTCCTTCCAGGGCTAACACGGGTCTGAAATTATACCACTGGAGATGGTATTAGTTTACCGGGGCTGCCGTGACAAAGTACCACAGACCGAGGGGCTCAAACAGCAACAGAAATGAACTTTCTCACGGTTCTGGAGGCTATGCAACCGAGACGGAGGTGTTGGCGGGTTTGGTTTCTGCTGAGGCCTCTCTCCTTGGCTTGTAGACTGTTCACATTACTGGTTCAATTTCTGTTTTTCTTTTTCTTTTTTTTTTTTTAAGATTTTTTATTTATTTATCTGAGAGAGAGAATGGGAGACAGAGAGCACGAGAGGGGAGAGGGTCAGAGGGAGAAGCAG
>NC_058418.1:12736281-12821484 GCF_002201575.2 Neomonachus schauinslandi | reverse complement strand
CCGGGACTCCAGGATCATGACCTGAGCCGAAGGCAGTCGCTTAACCAACTGAGCCACCCAGGCGCCCCCCCTTTTTTTTTTTAAAGATTTTATTTATTTATTTGAGACAGAGAATGAGAGACAGAGAGCATGAGAGAGAGGAGGGTCAGAGGGAGAAGTAGACTCCCCGCCGAGCAGGGAGCCCGATGCGGGACTCGATCCCGGGACTCCAGGATCATGACCTGAGCCGAAGGCAGTCACTTAACCAACTGAGCCACCCAGGCGCCCCAATTTCTGTTTTTCTTACCAAACCCCAGTTGCCTCCAAACTGCCACCTGGAGCCATATACCTAAATTTTGGCCAATTGGATATGAACAGAAGGAAGGTGGGTGTCTTCTGGGTCATGTCCTTAAAAGGAAGCTAATGGCTCCTTACTTTGAGTTCTGTCTTCTCATACACTAGGACATGAATTTGGTGACAGGGGGATGGCTTCAGCCATGTAAGTCAGGATGATGCTCAGAGCAGGGAGATACAAAAGGCAGGACCTATGACCTCTTGCGGGGGAGCCGCCTACCCACTCTGGGGCTTTTTTTGTGAAATAAATGTCTTCGGAGGCGTTCTGTTCTAGCTTCCCTTTGTTCTACCTCAGTCCAAACTCTAATTCAGACAGCTCTAAAAATCAAAAATATAGAAGCCCCCCCAAACTTAAATAATATAATACAAATAACTCTCGAGTTAAAAAAATAAAACATCAAAGAAAGAAATCCTTATAACTGGATGGCAATAAAAGCATGACCAAAAGCAGTGTTTGAGAGTAATTCTAGCTTTCAACATTTTTATCAAAGAAGATAGAAAACCGGGGCACCTGGGTGGCTCAGTCGTTAAGCCTCTGACTTCCGCTCAGGTCATGATCCCGGGGTCCTGGGAACGAGCCAAGCATCGGGCTCCCTGCTCAGCGGGGAGTCTGCTTCTCCCTCTGCCTGCCACTCCCCCGCTTGTGCTCACTCTCTCAAATAAATAAATATAAAATCTTAAAAAAAAAGAAAAAGAAAAAGAAATTACATATGAAACAATAGAGAAAATCCAAAAAATAAGAAAAATGCTTTCAGGCAGAAATAAAGTAGAAAAATCAGGGAAAATTAACAAAAAAACAAAAGTTGGCTATTTGAAATGCTCCAGGCAAAGCTGTTGGAGAGAAAAAAGAAAGATGCCAAATAAAAATGTAATTCATAGTGAAAAGGGAGAAAGAACTACAGATATAAATATTTTTAGAGTAATAAAACAAAAATTCAAACTCTATAAACCAATACATTGTTTTTTTTAAGAGAGTGCACAAGTGGGGGCGGGGAGGGGCAGAGGGAGAGGAAGAGAGAGAATCTTAAGCAGGCTCCACACCCCACAGGGAGCCTGATCTCACAATCCTGAAATCATAACCTGAGCTGAAATCAAGAGTCAGATGCTTAACTGACTGAGCCACCCAGGCGCCCCTAAACCAATACATTTTAAAATGTTGACAAAATGGACGGATTCCTGTAAGAATAGAAAATGCCAATATTTAAAAAAAAGAGGCAACAGCCTTTGAATAGACCAATGAAAGACCATGAAAGAACCAGAAATTTTAATTAAAAGAAGCCCCAGAAAGTTCACCAGGGGGGGTTCTACCAAACTTTCAAAGAACAAATAACACCTGCCATATACAAATTATTACAGAGAAAAGGAAAAGAAATTCATTTCATGAAGCTGGTATATCCTTGATTCCTCAACTGAATAAGGACAATATGGGGAAAGAATATTAGAGACCCATTTTACTTTCTAAATGCACACACAATTCCTAAATAATATATTAGATAAGAAAATACAAATAATTTGCTACAAATAAAATGGCATTGAGTAGGTTTTAATAAGCATCGGAAAGGTAACAATGTAATGCACTATATTATGGAATAAAGTAGGAAAGTCACATGGTCGCCCCCACAGATTAAAAAAAAAATTAATAAAATTCAACACCTACTTATGATAAAAGTTCCCAGAAAACCAGGGATAGAAAGGAACTTCCATAATTTGATAAAGACTAATCTATCAAAAACTTCACACTTAATATAGAACCTTAAGCTCATTCCCTTTAAGACCAGTGGCTCAGTCAGTTAAGCGTCTGCCTTCAGCTCAGGTCATGATCCCAGGGTCCTGGGATCGAGTCCAGCATCGCGCTCCTTGTTCAGCAGGGAGCCTGCTTCTTCCTCTGCCTGCCGCTCCACCTGCTTGTGCACTCTCTCTCTCTCTCTCTCTGGCAAATGAATAAATAAAATCTTAAAAAAAAATAAGACTAGTAAACAGACACAGCTGGCCTCCTTCACCATCACTGTTCACTCCTGGGGGTCTTAGCCATTGCAACAAGCTATTATAAATATTACTATGGATATACATATAGTCTTTATAAATCTGTATATAAATATGTATATAAGGAAAGGGAGGAGGGATACCAAATTGTCATTATTTGGATGTGATTTGGCATTCCATATAAAACCTCCAAACTGTTGGGGCGCCTGGATGGCTCAGTCCTTAAGCGTCTGCCTTCGGCTCAGGTCATGATCTCAGGGTCCTGGGATCCAGCCCCATATCAGGCTCCCTGCTCAGCAGGAGGCCTGCTTCTCCCTCTCCCACTCCCCCTGCTTGTGTTCCCTCTCTCGCTGTCTCTCTATCAAAAACTAAATTAAAAAAAATCTAAAACAAAACAAAACAAAAAAAAACCCCTCCAAACTGTTAAAACTAGTAAGAGATTCAGCAAAGTGACCAAATAAAAGATCAAATTGGAAAAATGAATAGGATTCCTCTATGCAATAGCGAACAACTAAAAACTCTAACAAAAAATTAAGATTCCACTCAGAATAGTAACAAAAGTTAAAAAGGCATGAGGGTGCCTGGCTGGCTCAGTCCCACGTAGGGTGTGGAGATAACTTAAAAAACAAAACAGTCTTTAAAAAAAAGAAAAAGTTAAAAAGGAATCTAGGTACCCACCCATCCATCCACAAGACATTTATGAAGAAAAAAACTTAATGTTATTAAAAGGACACAAAAGAAATCAAACAAATGTGGAGGTGAGCCACGTCAGTGAATGCAACAATTAATATCATTAAGATGGCCCTTCTACCTAAGTCAATCTATAGCAAGCCCCAATTCCAGAAAGATTTTTTTTTCTGTGAAACAATAAACGGATGCAAAAATGCATGTGGAAGAATCAAGACCAGCAAATAGGTAAGAATGGCCAAAGCGGGGCTTGGGTGGGGATTTTCTGAATCAGATAAGATATACTAACAAGTCAGAGTTCACAAAAGGAAACAAAGGTGATATGGCACATGAACAGACAAACTGATTAAAAGAACAGAATGTAGAGGCCAGAAATAGACACGTGTATCTAAAAGAACTTGCAATATTTCGGAGTAAGCATCCCAATCAGAATGGAGGAGACGGACTGGTAATGGATACTGGGGAAACAGCCTCCTTACAAGAAAAGTGGGTTCCCTACCACTCACCATAATACAAAGGTCAAGTAAATGGATTAGAGACCTAATATTAAAGATAAATCTATAGGGATGCCTGGGTGGCTCAGGTTATGATCCCGGGGTCCTGAGATCAAGCCCCCTGTTGGGGCTCCCTGCTCAATGGAGAGTCTGCTTCTCCCTCTGCCCCTCCCCGTTTGTGCTCTCTCGCTCTCTCTCTCTCTCTCTTAAACAAATAAATAAATATAAATCTAGAAAGCTAGTATATTGGGTGCCTGGGTGGCTCAGTCGTTAAGCGTCTGCCTTCGGCTCAGGTCATGATCCCAGGGTCCTGGGATCGAGCCCCTCATTGGGCTCCCTGCTCTGCGGGGAGTCTGCTTCTCCCTCTCCCCCTCCCCCTGCTTGTGTTCCCTCTCTCGCTGGTCTCTCTCTGTCAAATAAATAAATAAAATCTTAAAAAAAAAGAAAGAAAGAAAGAAAGAAAGCTAGTATATTACTTTCCCAGAGCTGCCAGAACAAAATACCAGAAACTGGATGGCTTAACATAACAGAAATGTATTGTGCCCCAGTCTTGGAGGCTAGAAGTCTAAAATCAAGGGTCAGTAGGGCCATGCTCCCTCTGAAACCTGTATCGAATCCTTCTTTGCCTCTTATAGCTTTTGGTGGTGTGCAGGCAATCTCCGGAGTTCCTCGGCTTGCAGCTACATAATGCCAATCTCTGCCTTTCTCGCTGTGTGTGTGTCTTCCACTGGCTGTTATCTTATAAGGCACCAGTCGTATTGGATTAGGGGCCTGCCCTACTCCAGTATGACCTCATCTTAATGTAAGTAATCTGCAACTACCCTATTTCCAAATTAGATCACATTCTAGAGTACTGAGGGTTAGGATTCCAATGCATTTTGGGGGAAGGGGGGTGGAAATAATTCAACCCATTAACAGCTAGGAGAAAAGTGTAGACTATCTTTATGGCTTTGGAGTGAATAAAGATTCTTAAGCCTAGAAAACCATAAACTATATAGTGAAAATGAGATGAACATGACATATTAAAATTAAAGGTTTATCCCAAACAAAGACATAACTGAAAAAGTTAAGTAATGAGTGAAAAACTGGGAGAAGATATTTTTGGCTTCCAAAAAAAAGTGATTAATTTCCAGAATAAACAAAATCCTGCAAATATTTAAGAATGGAAAATCAATAGAAAAAAATGGGCGAAAAATAGAATGGACAACTAACACAAAAGAAAATCCAAATGGCTAACAAGTCTGAAGAGATGTTCAACCTGATTCATAATCAGGAAATTACAACATGTTAGTTTAAATCTATCAGAGTAGCCAAATTTAGAAGCTCAGAGAGGAAAAAAATAAAGTAAAAATAAATAAATAAAAAATAAATAAATAAAATAGAAGCTCAGAAAGGAACTAGTGTTAGTGAAGATGTGTGGAATTTGGAACTATCCTGCACCTCCAGTTGGTATAATTCAGTATGTATATTCTATGATCCAGCAATCCCAATCTTAGGTGTATAATCCAGAAAAACTCTTGCACAAGTCCCAAAGGATACAAGTACAAGATTGTTGATTGAAATATTATTTGTAGTAGCAAAGAATTCAAGGCAATGTAGATCTTCATTAGTCGGTGAATAATTAAGGATGGTGAGTTAATAAACTGGACAGCTATGCAGCAATCAGAAGCAATGAACCAGGGGTGCCTGGCTGGCTCAGTTTGTGGAGTGTGCAACTCTTGATCTCAGAGTTTTGAGTTTGAGCCCCAAGTTGGGTGTAAAGATTACTTAAAAATAAACAAAATTTTTTTAAAAAGAAGCAGTGAACCAGACATATAAACAACAACATGGAATGTTCTTAAAACAATATTGAGTGGGGCACCTAAGTGGCTCAGCCAGTTAAGTGTCCGACTGTTGATTTCGGCTCAGGCCATGATCCCAGCATCTTGAGATTGAGCCCCGCCTTAGGCTCCATGCTCAGCAAGGAGTCGGCTTGAGGTTATCTCTCTCCCTCTGCCTCTTCCCCACAGTGCATGCACATATGCACGCTCTCTCTCTCTAAAATAAATAAACAAATCTTTTTTAAAAAACAATATTGAGCAAAAAAAAGAGTAAAAATAGAAATTCACTTAATACCATTTTTGTAAATTAAAAACATATAAAGCCCTATACATCTTTTAGGAATATAGGCATATTCCAAGAACCATAAATTAAACACATTAGAAAATGTGTCTATGAGGTGGAGGAAGAGATAAAAGTGGGAAGGGAGATATGAGAGAAAAGAAATGACATAAAAAATATTTTTACACAAGTTACTGCTAATAGTGTGTCAGAAATAAAACATTATGGTAAAATCAGTTCTCAGAAAAAGAAAAAAAGAATGAATGAATGAGAAATGTTTCTAAGAAAAGGAAGCAATACAAACAAAAATCATAAAGAAGGACGGCAAAGGATATTTCATACTGATGAAAGGAGTAATTCACTGATGTCATGTTAATATCATAAATCTTCATGCACCTAACAACATAAGTTTAAAATATATTAAGCAAAAACTGACAGCTAAATGGAGAAATTGACATATCCTCCCTAATAATGGGAGAGATTATTATACTTTCCAGAAGCCAACAGATCAAACAGAAAAAAAAGTAAGGATGTAGTAGATAAGAATTAGAGAATTAATAAACCTGTATAGTCAGATCTCTGATCCCAACAATCAAAATGCACATCCTTTAAAAACATACAGAACACTTCCAAAACAAAACAAAAAACCCACATTATATCACAGGCCATTCCAGATTGCAGAATAAGGTAGACGGTTCCCCCAAATCATAGAACAGGGCTATCATTTCCCTAATGTCAAAACTGGGTGAAGAGAGCACAAGAAAGAAAACCAAGGGCCAATTCCATTCTGAAAACAAATGCAAAACAACCCTAAATCAAATATTATTAGAAGGCTGGCACAAGACAAGGATTGGTCATTATCACCATGATCGGTAACATTGTATTGGAACTCTTAGCCAAAGGGGAAGGGGTAAGCAATGAGTTATAAAGAGTGGAAAGACGGGTGCCTGGGTGGCTCAGTTGGTTAGGCGACTGCCTTCAGCTCAGGTCATGATCCCGGAGTCCCGGGATCGAGTCCCGCATCGGGCTCCCTGCTCGGCGGGGAGTCTGCTTCTCCCTCTGACCCTACCCCCTCTTGCGCTCTCTCTCTCACTCTCTCTCTCTCTCAAATAAATAAATAAAATCTTTAAAAAAAAAAAAGAGTGGAAAGACTAAACTGTCATTTTGTTACAGCAACAGGATCATCTAGCCAGTAAAGTATGGAGAATTAAAACAAGTAAGAGTGAGTTCAACAAGGTAGCCAGATCCAAGATTAGTAATAAAAACACAACAGCAGTAACTGATCAGAAGAAAAAAATCCAAGTCATAAATAAATAAGTAAAAACAGTAAGGTCCCAGTGAGTGAACCAGAGAAAACATGTACAAGATACCCAGGAGAAAATTATACCTGTATCCAAGACAGAAGACTCAATATTATAAAATCATAAATTCTCCCCAAATGAATAACTTATTCATTACAATCCCAAACAAAATCCAAAGCATTTGTTATGGAACTGACAAGTTCCATCCCACTCCGCATTCCCCTCTGTAGGACCCACCAGGTTTAGAATCAAGCCAGGTCCCTTTGCTCACCCAAGTCCTGACAGCCACTTGGAAACCACCTGTTCTGCTGCTCACCTGCCTCTCTCTGATTTGAGTCAACCCATAAGCAATTGGTAAACAGAGTAAAAATATCGGCATAACACAAGCATGTTGGTTAATACCAATTTTTTTTCCAGGAAGTTAATATTTTGAAGTAATCAGGGGCAAGCTTTCTCACAGTTAAAGGGGAAGCCTTAGTGATCAAAGAAGATCTTCACACACAAAAAGCTGCAAATCTGCAGAAGTCTCTTCCTTTAGATCCACAGTGGCTCCTTTTGGTGGTTTAAAGACCATAATGCTTGCTGCAAAGCTATGGTACGTGGCCAAGCTGTGAATGCCGATGAAGAAACTACAGTGATATTTTCTCATATCAAAATGACAGATTAATGAAGACAACCCTTAAATCAGACTTCTAATTTTGATGGAAATGGTCTCCGTTAGAAATTAATATCTCCAGACCAGCATCTCCAAAAAGGAAGCACAAGCCCCAGCCTTTAAAGGTTGCAAAGAAGGGACTGAAGGTGTTGCTAAACACGAATATCCGTGGAAATTTAACTGTGCTAGTATTTCTATTAGAATCCTTATTGGTTTTGTAGCTCTCTGATTATAAAGTTTCGTACGTTTTGAACAATCTGTCCCTAGTTTTATTTTTCCTATAAAGCCTTGTTATTTTTAGCACACTGTTTTGTAGAACTCCAAGCTTTTTCAGGAATGCATATATCAGTTATGGCAAAACAGCCTATACTCAGAATAAGGGGAGACTGTCTTCCAACAAGCATTCTTGGTAGGTCCTAAGTTTCCCTGACATGTAACCAGGAGACCAGGTATCCACTTCCTTCTCAGAGTGGAACAACTTCCAGGAGCTGGGGCGGGGTGAAGTTTGGGGGGTAGTTCTCTGGAGCTTGGGAACCAGAGCCCATCATAGGTCCTCTCTTCTCTCCTCCCTCCAGACCTCCGGGCCACTCAGGAGAAGCCACGTGAAAAGGCCCAGAATTTTGCCGCTTACAAGCTCACAGATCTTGGGCCAGTCACTGAAATTCTGCAGGACTCAGTTTCCTCATTCTTTAAATGCGAAGGCAGTGTTTTTTAAAAATCATGTTTAATTTAAAAATCAGCCTTTGATTCTTGCTTTGCCATTTACACCTCTGTGACCTCGGACAAGTGACTTTGCTTCTCAATGCGTCACCTGTAAAATGGGGTCTTTGCGACACTTTATTTTTTTTTTTTTAAAGATTTTATTCATTTATTTGCGAGAGAGAGAATGAGAGACAGAGAGCACGAGAGGGAGGAGGGTCAGAGGGAGAAGCAGACTCCCCGCTGAGCAGGGAGCCCGATGCGGGACTCGATCCCGGGACTCCAGGATCATGACCTGAGCCGAAGGCAGTCGCTTAACCGACTGAGCCACCCAGGCGCCCCTCTTTGCGACACTTTAATGATGCCACACGTGCAAAGCACTTAGCACAAGATGCGCATTAAGACCCAATAAATTGGAAGTTCCTATTCTGGGAGGCGGGGAATTCTCGAGGGTACGAGGTTTGACTGCTGAGGCAGAAGAACCCAGAGCTGGTGGGGAAAGACATGGCTGTGATTTCCCCACGGACAGTAAACACGTCCTGCCAGCCGGGTCCTGCCCGCTGAGGCCTCCCCATCAGCCGGACCCCCTAGCTTGCAAGAGCCACCAACCCGCTTCCAGCGTTTGGGGCCGCCTCCCGCCGCGCGGGTCGGAGAACGGACTACATTTCCCGGCGTGCACCTCGGGTCGGGGCCCCGAGGGACCGGTCAGCTAAGAGGACCTTGTCCCAGCCGCGTTAGAGGCTGGAGGCAGTAACCACCACTCAGGAAGCTCCTGTATTTCGCTTTGCGAAGCTAGTCAGCCACCGTCAATCCCACCTTGAGCCGCGGACCCGCAGGGTCTGTGAGGAGCGCTTGGCCCCCTCCTCCTTCCCTCCTCCAGGGCGTCCGGGTCCCAGGGTCCGAGGCCGGGCTTATCTCCCCGGGAGGATTCCTTCAGCCCCGCGGGGTCCCCACTGTGGCCCAAGGTTGGCAGCGGGGCTCTGGAGAGGGGTGGGGGGGTAGAGGACAGCCTCGAGGCCGCGCAGCCAGAGACTACAACTCCCAGGCGGCACCGCGGCGGCGGCGAGCACGTCACTTAGGCACCGCCGGCGGCCCCGGGCAGCGGCGCGGGCGGGGGCAGGGCTGGGGCCAACCGGGAGGCCGGTGCTGAGGATGGGGGCCGCCCGGCCGCCCCGCGCGTGAGAAGGCCGAGGGGCGCGCCACCCCGTCCCGGGGCGGGCGCCCCCCGGGCTCAGCCACCCCTACCCCGCCCGGCAGTCGTGGCCCGGGATGCGGAGCCGGGGGCCGCCGGTGGAGCTGCGCGGGGTGAGAGGCGCGGGGAAGGGGGCTGCCTGCTTCCCTCACCCTCGTCCCCCACCGGCGGGCCCCGGCAGGAATTCGGGAGCCGCGCGGCCAGGCCCTCTTAGCGCCCAGACATTTGGGGGACAGGTGAACCCGCCGCCCTACCCGCACCCCGCCCCGCCTGGGAAGCTGAATCAGAGGGGACGACCCTGCCCTTTTAAGGAGGCTTTTTGTTGCTCCTGCGGAGGGCTCTCCCCCCACCCCGCCCCCCAGCCATGGCCTCCAGGAACCCCCTAGAACCCGCAGGGACTGTCCCCCATCCTGGCCGCCGGGGCCCGCCCTCTGCATCCCGCGGGCAGCCAGTGTGAAGCGGCCTCCTGCAGCCCCCGGCCCCTCCCCCATGGAGGAGGAGGAGGAGGAGGGGGGGACGGCCAAGGAGTGGGGCACGACCCCCACGGGGCCCGTCTGGACCGCGGTGTTCGACTACGAGGCGGCGGGCGACGAGGAGCTGACCCTGCGGAGGGGCGACCGCGTCCAGGTGCTTTCCCAGGACTGTGCCGTGTCGGGGGACGAGGGCTGGTGGACCGGGCAGCTACCCAGCGGCCGCGTGGGCGTTTTCCCCAGCAACTACGTAGCCCCCGGCGCCCCCGCCGCGCCCGCGGGCCTCCGGCTGCCCCAGGAGATCCCCTTCCACGAGCTGCAGCTAGAGGAGATCATCGGCGTAGGGGGCTTTGGCAAGGTCTACCGGGCCCTATGGCGCGGCGAGGAGGTGGCTGTCAAGGCCGCCCGGCTGGACCCTGAGCGGGACCCGGCAGTGACAGCAGAGCAGGTGCGCCAGGAGGCCCGGCTCTTCGGAGCCCTGAAGCACCCCAACATCATTGCCCTCAGAGGCGCCTGCCTCAGCCCCCCACATCTCTGCCTGGTGATGGAGTATGCCAGGGGGGGCGCACTGAGCAGGGTGCTGGCGGGCCGCCGGGTGCCCCCTCATGTGCTGGTCAACTGGGCTGTGCAGGTGGCCCGGGGCATGAACTACCTACACAATGATGCCCCTGTGCCCATCATCCACCGGGACCTCAAGTCCATCAACAGTAAGTGGTGTCCTCCCCCCAAAACTTGCTTCTACAGAACCTTGTGAGGTTGAGCGTAGGTGGCGGGAAATGGGGACACCAGTAGACGCTGCCTAGGGCGAGAAGGGGCAGCAGTATACCTTCCGGGCCAAGTGAGGCAGGCCTTGCCCGTTAAGGGAGGAAAAGGAGGCTCAGAAAGGTTGAGGGACTACCTGTCCCCCAGACTACGGTCACAGTAGCTCAATAAATATGACTGGCCCTGCACTCCTAGCATAAAACAGCACAGATGCAGGGCCTGCCCTCAAGGCATCGACGGTCCAATCCTGATGCCAGAGTCCGCCAGGCGGAGACAGAAAGAACCTAGCCTGGAGTTGGGGTTTCTCAGCCTCCGCACTATTTACATATGGGGCCGGACGATCGTAGGAGGCTGTTTAGCAGCCTCCTTGGCCTCTACCTGCCAGATGCCATGGGCATCCCCCACCCCCATCCCCAATTATGATAACCGAAACTTGTCTCCAGACATTGCCAAATGTCCCCTGGGGAGCGGGGGAGAGGGTAAAGCCACCTCCACCTGAGAACCACTTCCTGGAGTACTCCCAGGCCTCTGCCCCAGCTAGCCGAGGCAAAGTGGAGGTGAGGGAGGAGGAAAAGGGATGTGCCTTACGTAAAAACCTTCCAGGCTGCCTGGCTTATCCCAGGCTCTCAGAAGTTGATTGGTTGGTTGAATGGGAACTGGGGCCAGGCAGAAGGGAAGGCTCCCCAGGACGCCCACCTAGACCCAGGAGCTTCTCCTGATGTTAGCACATATTAATTGAGCACCTATTCGCAGTGGTTTCCACCCTTAACCGTCCTCACAAACTGAAGATTTCATTCATTCCTCACATATTTCCCCGAGCGCCTGGGGTGTGGCACACCCTGCCCTGGGTCCTAAGTATATGACCCGGGAAAAATCCCACCTTCCTGGCTCTCCTCCTATCCTTCCTCTGCCCCACCTCACTCCCTTTCCTTTTGACACTGATGTATTCATTCTTTTCTTTTTCATTTGGTGTTTGCTGGGCCAAGTCATGCGCCAAGGAGAGGGCTCAGCAGTGAATGAGGCCAACGTGTGCCCTGCCCTCACCTGAAATGTGACGGGTTCCCCTTTGCCCTCACCTTTGGACCCCCACATCTCATCTATTTCTGATTCCTGCCAATTCCACACCTTGACATTTGTTTGAATCTATCCCATTTGTGTGTGTGTGTGTGTTTTTTTTCTTTTAAAGATTTTATTTATTTGGGGCGCCTGAATGGCTCAGTCGTTAAGCGTCTGCCTTCGGCTCAGGTCATGATCCCAGGGTCCTGGGATCGAGCCCCGCATCGGGCTCCCTGCTCCGCGGGGAAGCCTGCTTCTCCCTCTCCCACTCCCCCTGCTTGTGTTCCCTCTCTCGCTGTCTCTCTCTCTGTCAAATAAATAAATAAAATCTTTAAAAAAAAAAAAGATTTTATTTATTTATTTATTTGAGAGAGAGAGAGAGAAACAGCATGAGAGGGGAGAGGGTCAGAGGGAGAAGCAGGCTGCCCACTGAGCTGGGAGCCTGATGTGGGACTCGATCCCAGGACTCTGGGATCATGACCTGAGCCGAAGGCAGTTGCTTAACCAACTGAGCCACCCAGGCGCCCCGTGTTTTTGTTTTTTTTTACAATTTTGTTGCTCTGCCCCCTCCCCCGCCCCCACCACCGGCAAACCCCTGCAGCAGAGGGATGTGTGTTCCTTACCTTCCAGGCCTCGCATTTGGGCACTAACAGAGCTGCCAGGAGCTCGAGGGGTGCCAAGCGCTGTGCCAGGGCTGGGGAATGGAGCGGGAGACACAGAAGGCTCCTGCCTTCCCTGATGCTCCAAAATGCTGGGCAAGTGGACGCAGGACGGGCAGCATGCTCCTCTTGAAGGCTGAGCATGCTCTTCTTGGCCCTTCCTCACCCCTGCTGATTCAGCAGCCTGAAGGTGGGGTGTAAGGACACACACCTGTGCCCCCAGGGTTTCCTGCAGCCGGTGCCACCCGGACATAGGGTTGTTGGGGCTCTGTAGGCCAGGGCTGCCTGCCCCAGCAACGGGACAGCTCCATGCCTGGGACAGGTCACAGGGCCTCCGCAGGAGCCCCTCACCCGATGTCGCTCATACACTGGTTCATTCAACCAGTAATTTGGAAGCAAAATTAAGTATACAGGCCCTGTCTTAAGCTCTGGGATTTCAGAAGTGAACCAGGCAAGATCTCCCCATATGGAAGTTGAGGCTAGTAAACAGAAGTTGATGATCGATATTTAGATAGATAAGTAGATAGATAGATGACAAAGTTTCCGGAGAGTATCAGGGGCTCTGAAGGAAATAAAACAGATCAAGGATGAGGCAGAAGGAGCTCTTTCAGTCAGATGGTCAAGGGAGGGAATCCTGGCGCAGAGACCTGAACAAAGACGACCAGGCCTTGTGAAGGTCTGGGCAGGGCCAAGGTCCCGACGTGGGAATGAGCACACCTTGTTGGAGAAAGAGGGAGGAGACCAGAGGGGTTGGAAGAGGAGAAATGAGGCAGAGTTAGGAGATGAGGTCAGAAACGTAGGCAGGGCCCAGATCAGGATGACCCTGGGGGTGATGATGAGGATTTGGGGTATTTTATTCAATGCCATGGAAGCCATTAGAGGGTTTCTAAGCAGGGGGTGACGCAGATGGGAGATGCAGAAATGAAGTGTGAGACCATAGTGTGTTCCCTCTATCACAGGGTCACCCCACAAACAGGAGAGGTGGGGATCCAAGAAGGAAGGGATGGAGTCACATGCTAGAGAGTCGAGGGAGGCCTCTGGGCTTTGATGATAGTAGAAATAGCTCGCCGTTATGATGGGAGAAGTAGCCAGGAAGGGTCAAAGATCCAGGTGGAGAAATAAGGGCCAATTTTGGCGACATCACGCACTAATAATAATAGCTAACATTTTGTAAGGACGTGTTGTTGCTTCAGGCCATAAATCCTTCTTACAACCCTCTAAGATAAATATGACCACCATCTCCATTTAACAGAGGAGAAATCTTAGCGTTAAGAAGAATACATTAACAAGGTTATGCAGTTAGTAAGTGGCAAAGCTGGGATTCAAACCTCGGCAGGACTCTGCACACTTTGGGGCCTCTGTTTGACAGAAGCTGGTAGAATGTCATAGCAGTTAAGAGATTGGGCTCTCAGGTTAGATCTCAGCCAGGTCTTTGCTGCACAGTTTTCTAGCTGTGTGATCTTGGCCAGGGGACTTCATCTCTCTGAGCCTCAGTTTGTCAGTCGATAAAACAGGCTGCTTTCTAGTTAATTCATGTGAAGGGCTTAGCACAGTGCCTGCCATATAGTGGGCTGCTGGTAAACACCAGCTATGATTATAATTGTTGTTCGTAACAATCCCAGGCAGCAAGTTGGAGCCACTTGATATGCTTGGGGGATATATCTGTCCGATTTTGTCACTGTAATGCTGCGAAACAAGCCACCCCCAAAACTCAGTGTCTTAAAGCTTGATGTCATTTATTACTGCTCACACATATGCACGCCTGCTGGAGGGTAAGCTGATTTAGGCCGGGCTCAGCCAGAGAGGCTTGACTCCAGCTATCTCCCATGTACCTTGGACCAGCAGGCTAGCCAGGCATGGTCTTGTGATGGCAGAAGCACCAGAGGGCAGGCAGACGGGTGAGGCCTCTCAAGGCCCAGGCTGGGAGCTGGCATTCTGTCACTTCTGCCTCATCCTGTTGACCAAAACAAGTTACATGGACAACCCAAAGTAAAGGAGGGGGAAATACACTCTGCCTGTTTCGGGGAAAGAAATGCACAGTCACGTGGCGAAGAGTGTGATGCTGCAGAAAGGAGTAGAACGGGGGCCCCCCCCGCATGCAATTTGTCACAAGGGGTGACAAAGACAAAGGAGAACCACATTCATCCCTTCTGCTCATGCTCTGTAGTTCCCACCTCTGGGCTGGCTGGGAATTCAAAGTCTGGACAAAGGAGAACCAAGGTGTTGGATACCGACCTTGCGATGAGCTCCCCAGAGCCTAGGCTGGAGCCAGGAGGGTAGCGGACCCAGGGGAGGCCCCCTCCCCCCTCATGGGAGCCCCAGGGCAGGGACTGGACAGCATGGAAGGGTCCGCGGTATTCCATACCAGGAAAGGAGCCGCCGCAGAGGGGGCAGCTCGAGGTGGGGGAGAGAACAAGTAGGAGATTCCAGCCAAGGCAGGGGCCAGGACACTCGGGTCTGCAGCCCAGAAGCTCTGGGGTGACCCGCCTTTCTTCCTCACCCCCCAGTCCTTATCCTGGAGGCCATCGAGAACCACAACCTCGCAGACACGGTGCTCAAGATCACAGACTTCGGCCTCGCCCGCGAGTGGCACAAGACCACCAAAATGAGCGCTGCGGGGACTTATGCCTGGATGGCTCCAGAGGTTATCCGTCTCTCCCTCTTCTCCAAAAGCAGTGACGTCTGGAGGTGCTGACGGGGGCGGCTGGGGAGTCCTGGCAATGGGGGAGGCGGGGGGGGGGATCAGAACGGGAGGGGCGGTCTCCCGCCGAAGTGAGGATCGGGGCCTGGGGGGCCCGCTGGCAAGGTCAGGCCCTCCAGGCACCAAAGCAGGCATCTGCTCTGTTTGCGGAAGTGGCAGCTGAGAAGGACTCGGATTTGAGTGGAAAATTCCAAAGATCTAGAGATAGGGTGTCAGCACCAGGGCCCTCAGACACCATCCAGCACATCGCCCCACTTGTCAGCAGGAAATTGAGGCCTTTGGAGGCCTCTGTCCATCCATCCTTCCATCCATCTGTCCGTCCGTCCTCACTGGGTGCTAGGGATACAGCAGGAAATAGAAGTAGACACATTTCCTGCCCACAGGGATAGTAAATAAGGAAATAAACATACAGGAAAGCTGGGGAAATAGCTGGTTTCAAGTTTAAAAAGTCATAAAACAATTTTCAAAAGATAGTGAGCTAATCCCCCAGAACAAAGCATCAGATAGTATTAAGAGCCAGGAGGTTTGATCGAAAAGCCCTCTGAGGGCCAGAGGATGACTTTAGGGAAGGCTTTTCTGGGAAGCGACCCTTGAGCTGAGTTTGGGCTGACAGGAAGGAGCCAGCCATGCACAGTTTGGGGGAAGAAGCTTCCCAGGCAGAGGGGACAGTGCCCACAAAGGAGATGCCGGCGTGAGAACGAGCTTGGTCCGTTCCAGATACGACTACAAGGCCCACGCGGCTAGCGCAAGGCAGGCAAGGAGAAAGGTGGTAGGAAATGACAGAGGAGAGAAAGCTGGACGAGGGACCAGACGCCGGGCTTTATTCTAAGTGCAGGGGAAAGCCGAGTGGCCTTTATGAACAGCATGGTCCGGCCGAGCATTGCAAGGCTCCCTGGGCTGTAGGATGAGGAATGCGTTGTAGGGGACAGGAGTAGTGGGGGCGGGAGGCCAGTGAGGAGGCTGTTGCCCTCACCAGCGAGACTGGGTGGTGGCAGCTGAACCTCTTCAACCCCTGGCCTTCTCCTGGGAGGGAGCCAAACCCGGGTCAGTCCCCAGCTGAGGCACCAGATGGACCAACCAGCAGTCATGGCTTTGGGGCAGACAGATCAGACGGGAAGTCTCCATGAGAGCAGCACAGCCCTTTGGGGAAGGTTCTGCGTGGCTTTACATTGAGGCATTCATTTATGGTACCAAACATTTAACAGAGCCAGGTCTCAGTGGCAAGGAGCAGAAAACCCCAAACGAAAACAAACGTAAGTTTCGGCTCGCATGTAAAGCCTGGGACCACTGTGGTCCCCCCCACGACAGGAATTCAGGATCCTGGGGTGAGGGGGGGTTCCTCAACGGGGGTGTCATTGACATCAGGCAAGATCATTCTTCCTTGTATGGTCCCGCCCTGTACTTTTCAGGACACCAGGTATAGATGGTTCCTGGCCCCCAAACGTCACTGTGGCCATCCACACATCCCCACGGGTTTCCAGCGACGTGGGGAAGGTGGGGGGTAATGCCATGTCCAGCTGAAAGCCACTGTTACTGTCCTGTCCTCCACCTTATGTGGCCTCCGCTCCCAAGCTCACTTCATCATCCAAAATGGCTACTTGGGCTCCAGCTTTTAGGTCCACATTACAGCCAGTAGGAAGGACAGAAGCAGAAAAGACACCCCTTCTCTCTAAGGACACTTCCTGGAAGTGAGTTGCAGAGGACACACCCTCCCCCATCCCACTGGCCGGAAGTGTCACCACAGGGGCTTCCTTAGCTGCAAAGGAGGATGGAAAAGTATTTCATTTTTTTTTTTAAATGAGAAATGTTTTTTTTTTTTTTTAAGATTTTATTTATTTTTCTGAGAGAGAGAATGAGATAGAGAGAGAGAGCATGAGAGGGGGGAGGGTCAGAGGGAGAAGCAGAATCCCCACTGAGCAGGGAGCCTGATGCGGGACTCGATCCCGGGACTCCAGGATCATGACCTGAGCCGAAGGCAGTCGCTTAACCAACTGAGCCACCCAGGCACCCGATGGAAAAGTATTTCAGACAGGATGCACACAGCTCAGATTCGCCAGCGCTGGTCCTGAGAAGGGAGGCCACCAGCTGTAGGAGAGCGGACGTTGTGTCCATCTTGCTCCGGGGCCTAGAACAGTGTCTGGCGCCCTGCAGATGTGTTTCTATGTCGAATTAATGCACGTGTGGGTGTGGGGGAGCCCGGGGACCTACTGCATGCCGGGTGCTGCACAAAATGGTCATTAGGCTCCCGAGGGAATTCAGATGGGCCTGCAGGTGACTAGCAGAGTGGTGCACGCCCCGGTGTTGTGTATCCATGAAGGGCGCTGCCATGGGCACATCAAGCAGGCCTGAGTCCAAGTGTGGACTGAGACCTGTCCACTTAACTAGCTGTGTGACCTTTGGGCAGACAACTTAACCTCTCTGAGCCTGCACCTGCTCGTCGGATAAAACGGGGGTCATACCAATACCTTCTGCCTTACAGGGCTGTTGTGAGGATTACTGAGAGCGCCTAGCACAGTGCTGGCCTGGAGTAAGTGCTTTATAAATGTTAAATAGTGTTAACTTGTTTTTAGAGGTAAGTGCCGAGGGTTCTTCTGGGAACACAGAGGAGGGGCCTCTAACCTAGCTTTGGAGGCTGTGGAATCAAGGAAGCCTTCCTGATAGAGAGGGCACCTGAATTCTGACTTAAAGGACAGTTACACAAAGGGAAGGATGTCCTCGACAAAAGGAACAGCATGTATGAAGCCAGAGGTTAGGAAGAACGGGGCTTGTTCAACTTGTTCACTGTGGCTACAAGCTGACGCTGGGGTTGGTACAGGGGCGAGAGCGCTTAGAGGCAAGTCTACAGTGGTCATCAGAGGTCAGGGCTAAGAAAAGTGGCTTTGCCCCGTGGGCACAGGGGACACACTGAAGGTTTTCAGGTAGGGGTGAGGGGATAGAGAGCAAAGGCAAGACGTGAGAGAGAGAGCCAACCCCACAACACCCATTTGAAATCAGGCCAGCAGAAGTCAGTCATGTTCTTGTGGCCTCATTGGGGGATGCTGGGGTGAGGGAGGCCCACCAGGGGACCGGAGGCAGGGCTGGGGTGTAGGTGAGGATTGGGGTGGGATGCAGCATCACCCCTCCCTCTTCCCCACCTGCAGCTTCGGGGTGCTGCTCTGGGAGCTGCTGACGGGTGAGGTCCCCTACCGTGAAATCGACGCCTTGGCCGTGGCGTATGGCGTGGCTATGAACAAGCTGACGCTGCCCATCCCCTCCACGTGCCCCGAGCCCTTTGCCCGCCTCCTGGAGGGTGAGCCAGGGCCCTGTGGAGATAGGCTCAGCTCGGGCGGCAGGGGCCCTTGGGCCAGACCTCACCCCTTCACACCCATCCATCCCAGTGGGTCCAGGAGTGAGGGAGAAGGGGCCGCAACCATCGGGCCACAAACTGCCTCCAGGGACCCCAAACTTTTGTTCTGACCAGGCCCACAGCTCCTGAGGGCAATCTGTTAGCATTCACTGGCCCCAGGATTCCTCCCTGATTCTTGATTCTGCCACACGTGAGGGAGTGGGTCCCCAGGTTTCTCTCCCAGAGTTTCACTGAGTTCAATGTTGCAAGGAATTTGGCTCTACATTCCTTCCCCTCGGCTCCATGGAAGTTGTCTGTCCACAGTCCCCTGAAGTCCTGCCTGCCACGGAGCAGGCTGATGCCCCAGAGCACGGCCACTGACATCTCCCCTCCCACCGCTGTCCTCCCCACCCCAACCCCCACCCCAGAATGCTGGGACCCAGACCCCCACGGGCGGCCAGATTTCGGCAGCATCTTGAAGCAGCTTGAAGTCATTGAACAGTCAGCCCTGTTCCAGATGCCACTGGAGTCCTTCCACTCGCTGCAGGAAGACTGGAAGCTAGAGATTCAGCACATGTTCGATGACCTCCGGACCAAAGAGAAGGTGAAGGCAGGGGATAAAGTGGGAGGGGTGGAGCGAGCTCCTGCATTCCGGTGCCTTTGGTGGGGCAGAGGCCCCTCCCCTGAGCCGCAGTCTTTGGGTCCATGCAGAGCCAAGGCGGCCTTCTTTGTATATTAAGGAAAGACAGCCTGTTGATGGATTAATAAGAAAAGGCACCCTGCACTGACGTTCTTACAAGTGATACCACCTGATGTGTGGGATCGGTTCTAAAACACAACAGCCAAAATGGGAGGGAGGGAGGAGACAAGGAAGAAATGACAAGAAAAAAAGGATTTGCAAAGTATAAATAAGTTGTTGACCTCGAATGATGAGTACACTGGGGGCTCTGTCTCTGCTTTTGTGGATGTTTGAAGTTTTCCAAACTGAGGAGCCAAAAAGTTAAAAATCAAAGGGGTCAAAATCAAGCCACCCCTTTCTTTGTGCAAACAGCCCCTGGCACCCAGCTGGGCTGGTAAAGAGTGAGCTGCCCCACGTGCTGTGCCCCGACGGACCCAGCAGCCCCGGGTCCATGGGGGGCGGGGCAGGGGGAGGAGATCGGTATGGCCCCTGTCCCCCAGCCGCCCATCTCCTCCCCAGGAGCTCCGGAGCCGGGAGGAGGAGCTGCTGCGGGCCGCCCAGGAGCAGCGCTTCCAGGAGGAGCAGCTGCGGCGGCGGGAACAGGAGCTGGCGGAGCGCGAGATGGACATCGTGGAGCGGGAGCTGCACCTGCTCATGTGCCAGCTGAGCCAGGAGAAGCCCAGGGTCCGCAAACGCAAAGGCAACTTCAAGCGCAGCCGCCTGCTCAAGCTGCGGGACGGCGGCAGCCACATCAGCCTGCCCTCCGGTACCGCCCCCCGCGCCGCCCCCGGAGGCCGCCTCGAGCCGTCGCACGCAGGCTTTACCTCTTTTAGTTTGTAAACGTTTTTTCCGTGCTAAATATATCACCCACGTGGAAAAGGACCAGAAAACAGCTTCAGGAGCGCATATAATCGCCCGCATGAAGGCGGAGAGAACCGCCATCCACCCCTCCAGATGCCCTCCTCATGCCCCCTCCAAACAGCCCCTGCCACCCCCTGCCCCAAGAGTAACCTCTGTGATGACTTTCAGGGCATTCACTCCTCTGCGTCTCTTGATTGTTTCGTCTCCCACCTATTTTTTATAATTCTCTTTTAGTCTGCTGCTTTCTCCCCGCTTGCCAATAATTTGTTGAGGAACATCATTTATCCTGCGGCATCTCCCACGGCGGGAGCGGATGTTGCGGCTTGCATCCCGCTGTCATCCTTAACGCGCCCCTTCGTCCCCTGAATTTCCTATAAAGTGGTATTAAACCATGTGAAATTGCTGGCGTTCAGCCCTTTTTGTTTCACGTGGCTTAATCAGTTTCAAGTTCAGGTTTGGGCTCTTGTTTCCCCACAGCCTGCTTCCTAGGCACTGTTAACAGTGCTCACCTCCGTAAGGCCCATGATGTCTGCTCGACTCTCTCTCTGGGACATTAGAAGCCATAGTGCCGCGCCCAGAATAGCACTGGCCAGCAGAAATCTAATGCGAGCCACACAGTGAAGTTTTAAATCTCCTCATAGCCGCCTTAAAAGCTGGAGAGAGAAACAGGTGCCATTGATTTTAACAATATATTTTATTTAGCCCAATATATGCAAAACGTTACTGGGTCCCATGCAATCAACACAAGAAACACTGTTAGGGATTTTACCTTTTTTCATACTCCACCTTTGAAACCCAACGGACGTGTTACAGTTACAGCGCATCTCGGTCCAGGTGCTAAATTTTCATCAAAAAATACTTGACCTGCATTTGGATTTCATGAAATTTACAGTTGAGAAAGTAGATTCTCTTTCTCTCTCTCTCTCACACACACACAGAAGTAGATTCACATACCCAAATTGTTCAAAACACGTTTCAATGTTTTCAATAACAGAGCTGAGTATCTGTTTTTAGTTTAAATTTAAATTCATTGCAACCACACAGATGAAGTTTAAACTCTCCAGTTCCTCAGCTGCAGTCCCACGTGGCAAGTGCTCCGTGGCCACATGTGGCTAATGGCCACCACGTTGGACACTTAGCCCTAGATCCGTAGTCAATCCTTAGTTAATTAAGGACCCAATTAGGATCTTGCCTCTCAACCTCTCACATACACCAGACATCTCTGGCCGGCTCATCACAGTTACAAGGCTGCCCTTCACCTCGGAGTTGCCGATGCAGAAGGCCCAAGAGTGAGCACCCCCCACCCCCCACCCCCGGTCTCCAGGTGAGATGGGCAGTTTGGGAATGCAAAACAGTGGCATTCCCATCCAGCACTCCTATCCTTCTACAAAGGGACCTTCTCTTTGGTTACCCACGATGCTGTTTGCTCAGGAAAGTCTCTTTCTTTTCGCAGGCTTCGAGCATAAGATCACAGTCCAGGCCTCTCCAACCCTGGACAAGCGGAAAGGATCCGACGGGGCTAGCCCCCCCTCGAGCCCCAGCATCATCCCCCGGCTGAGGGCCATTCGCCGTGAGTATCTTCCCAGGCCCTGATCCGTCAGTCGTCAACGACCTTTCTCTGTGCACATACCATACGCTGAGCCGGAGGACTGACAGGGACAAGACAGGCAGGGTCCCCTCCCTGATTCGCATCGGGGAGAGAGACCATAAACAAGCCAACAAGTCCGTAAGCGGGACAATTTCCTGCAGCGATAAGCGCTGTAAAGGAAAGCAGGGAAGGGAATAAAAGAGCAGAATGGCTGTTTGACCTCAGGAAGGTGGTGTAAGGACCTGGGGTTTGAGCAGGGACCTGCGGGCTGAGAAGGAGGGAGGAGGGCCAGGATCTGAAGGAAGTATGTCCCTGCCAGAGGGACCGGCAAGGGCCAAGGGGGGTGGGGGGGTGGGAACCAGCAAATTCCCGTCTGCAGTTAGAATCCAAGGTCCCTTGGACTTGTTGGTGGAGGGCGGATCCGAGAGTGAGGCAGGGAGCGCAGCGGGCACAGACTGGCCACCAAGTGGCTTCTCTGGGCCCAGTGACTCCTGTGGACGGTGGTGGCAACAGCAGTGGTGGCAGTGGGACATGGGGCCGCAGTGGGCCCCCAAAGAAGGAAGAACTGGTTGGAGGCAAGAAGAAGGGCCGCACCTGGGGACCCAGCTCCACCCTGCAGAAGGAGCGGGCTGGAGGGGAGGAGAGGTACTTGCCACTGGCAGCCCACCGCTGGCCCTGCCCCTGCCCCCCCCCAACCCCCGCAGCCAGCAGGTCGGCACGGCAACCCCCTCCCCCATCTCTGGTGCCCCCTGCAGGCTGAAGGCCCTGGGGGAAGGAAGCAAACAGTGGTCATCTAGCGCCCCCAACCTGGGCAAATCCCCCAAACACACACCGATCGCCCCAGGCTTCGCCAGCCTCAATGAGATGGGTAAGAGGGTGAGGGTGCCTTTAAAATGGAGAGGGAGGGGCATCCGGAGGGAAACATCACCCGAGAGGAAGAGGTGACCGCTCCCTTCGGGTTGGGGGGGGGGGAGGGGGCCGACGGCACTGGGCCGGGGGGGCGGGAACATTGCTGGGGGGGGGGGGGGGGGGGGGGGGCAGCCCATGGGTGCAGGGGGCTCTGTAGGGGGAAGGACTGGCGGGACTTGGTGGCCGCACTGCCGGGAGGGTCTTTCGGGGCAGCCCCCTCGCCACCAAGTCCCCTGGGGGCCGCGGGGACAGCGGGGGCGGCGGCCAGCCCCGGAGGCGAGTGACCGGCCCTCTCCCGGTTGCAGAGGAGTTCGCGGAGGCGGACGGAGGCAGCAGCGTGCCTCCCTCCCCCTACACCACCCCGTCCTACCTCACGGCGCCGCTGCCGGCCGAGCCCTCCCCGGGGGCGCCCGCGCCCCTCTCCCGGCCGGGCCACGGCGGCCGGCGGCGCTGTGAGCTGGCTCTGCTGGGCTGCGCCACGCTGCTGGGCGCCGTGGGCCTGGGCGCCGACGTGGCCGAGGCGCGCGCGGCCGACGGCGAGGAGCAGCGGCGCTGGCTGGACGGCCTCTTCCCCCGCGCCGGCCGCTTCCCGCGGGGCCTCAGTCCGCCCGGGCGCTCGCCCGGCCGCCGCGACGACGCGGCCCCCGGCCCGGGCCTGGCGCCCTCGGCCACCCTGGTGTCGCTGTCGTCCGTGTCCGACTGCAACTCCACGCGTTCGCTGCTGCGCTCGGACAGCGACGAGGCCGCGCCGGCCGCGCCCTCCCCTCCGCCCTCCCCGCCTGGCACCAACCCGCTGGTGGACCTGGAGCTGGAGAGCTTCAAGAAAGACCCCCGCCAGTCGCTCACGCCCACCCATGTCACGGCCGCGCGCGCAGTGAGCCGCGGGCACCGGCGGACGCCGTCGGACGGGGCGCTGGGGCAGCGGGGGGCGCCTGAGCCCGCGGCTCCCCGCCCTGGTGAGTGAGGCGCCCCGCACCCGGAGCGCAGAAGGCGACCCTCCTCCCCTGCCCCCACCAAGGTCCGAGGTCCCAGCCCGGCGGCGAGCCCCGCCCCAATGCCAGGGTGGCCTCCTGCTTTGCATGGGAGGAAGGGTCTGTGTCCCCATGGCCGTCACTGCTGGGGGCATGGTGGGTCCCCGGGTGATTGAGCCCCTGGGATGCAGGAGAGGTGGCAAACCGCAGTGCCTCCAGGGGCCGGTCGGGTGACATTATTGGCAACAGTAACAACTATAGCGAACAGTCCTGTGCTGGACGATGTTCCCCGTACATTTATTAACAACGACAAAGGCGAGCAGCATGGGAGTCAACTACCTGCTACCAGGCACTGTGCTACTTGTCTTACAATTACCGTTTTATTTACCCCTCGCCCAGGGAGGGTGCTGCTCTCCTGCCCCTCAGAGACCGTGCTATGCCTCGGGTCTCTCCGCAGGCCTGTGTGCGTGCACCCAGCACCTCAGAGGGGGGTTGGGGGGATGACGGCTTTATCTAGAGGGGTGACAAGGGAACAGGCTCTGACAGCTTAAGGAAGATGCTCAGAGTTGATCCCAGATGAGTGAGCGCTTTGGAGCGCTCGGGGCCTAGGTCAAGGTCCCACCCCCGGCTGGAAAGCGGGCCCAACAAGATCAGCAGATATTTCTAAGTAAGTCAGAAATTCCAGTTCTCACGTAAAGGTCCTGGCTTTTCAATGCCACCCTCTGGCCCACCCCATTGACCTCATCTGATCCTCTCTTACCAGGCCCTCGAGAACCCCTGGACTTCCCCCGCCTGCCCGACCCCCAGACCTTGTTCCCGACCCACCGCCGGCCCCCCGAGTTCCCTGGCCGCCCTACCACCCTGACCTTCGCCCCAAGACCCCGGCCGGCTGCCAGCCGCCCCCGCCTGGACCCCTGGAAATTGGTCTCCTTTGGCCGGACACTCAGCATCTCGCCTCCCAGCAGGCCGGACACCCCAGAGAGCCCTGGACCCCCCGGCATGCAGCCCACGCTGCTTGACATGGACATGGAGGGGCAGAGCCAGGACAGCACAGTGCCCCTGTGCGGGGCCCATGGCTCCCGCTGAGGCCCACCCTCCACCGCCCTCCTGGGCAGCCATGAATGTAGCGCCCCAGGCCCCGCCCCAGCCTGCCGTGCCAGAAGGCGAGGGTAGGCCCTGGGCAGGATACTCACTCTATTTATTGGGGAAGGGGGGAGGGGGTCACTTAATTTATTCCTTTGTACCCCAGAGGGTGGAGCCCAGTGCCCACCCTGCAGTGGGTGGGGGAGAGGGTGGGCAGGGATACTCAGGGACAGGGCATCATAGGGATTCGGCACAAAATGCAGCATTAAAGGTAACCCCTGCCCCCTACTGCTCTTGGCTGTGTCTTTCCCCAGCCCGGGGCCCTGATCCTGGGTCATCCCCGGGAGGGCACCCCCACACCCCATCCCACGCTTCCCCCCCTGAGCCTCTGGGTCTCTGATCCAGAGGGTGAAGCTCAGGCCACACGTCCCCTCCCTGGTCCCCACAAGAACACCACACAAAGAGGTTATGGTCACCAGTGACAAGTGCTTTACCAGCAAACACACGAGTCGGGGGGGGGAGTTACATGGTGAGGTGGGAGTGGCGGGGAGGGCAAGCCCCCTTCTGCTGGCCTTAGCCAACGACATCCCGAGTCCCGGCCCCGGTCCCACTGTCTTCCCGCTGGAGGCTGCAACGGTTCATCTTCAGCTGAGTCAGCTGGATGTAGCGTAGGACATTGGTGTCTGCAGGGGAGGTGGGCACGGCATTATCTGGGTGTCCCGGGGCAGCGGGTGACATCTGCGCCACAACAGCTCACACCTCATTGTCCCCAGCCTTCAGTGGCTCCCCCGCACAGATGCTCTTGCCAGAGCCCTTCTCCCAAAGCCCCAGCCACAACAAGCGGAACGGGGGGGCCTGTCACCCCTCCATACTCTTGCTTTTGCTGTGCGCTCCGCCAGGAACGCCTCTGCTCAGACACGGCCGGCATACTTCTGCCCACCCTCCAACAACTGCGACAAGTCTCTTCCCTCCAAACCTCTCACCAAGAAAACTCATCTTGCCTCTGCTCCCACAGCCCTGGGTCCTGTACCTGTCCTGTTCCCTTGTCATTGGCCCTCAATACAAGACTGATATTGTGTCTGTCCCCCCCCCCACACACACACCCTATGATGTCCTAGAGGGCAAGCAACAAGCCTCCAGCTCTGCCAAGCCTCCCCACCCGACCCCACCCTTGCAAATTTCTTAGCCGTGTCCGCCCTGGGGTCGGCCTCCCTGCAAGTGCTCCGTGAGCAGTGGGTTGGTGTGTGAATGGGTTAGTGAGTGGATGAATGAGAATGGGGGGGTGGGTGGAGATGGGGGGTGAGTGGGTAGGGAGTGGCAGAGTAGGTGAGTGGGAGGCATCGATGAGTCAATGATTGAATAGATGGGAGGTGCTTGGGTGCATGTCAGAGGAACATGGGGGAGGGGAGGGGTGAGTGAATGGCGGGTGCGTGCCTGAGTGGGTGTGTAAGGAATAGGTGGATGGAGAGGTAAATGCTGGGGGAGGCGGCACAGCTCTCCCTCGAAGCAGTTCTGCCCTGATCCTCCCTTGTTTGTTTCCTCTGCTCTAGCCCCTTTCCCTGCTTCGTCCGGCCCTCACCTGTGGGCTCCCGGCTGCGGGCCTCCTGCAGGTAGCGCAGCGCGCGTGCGTAGTCGCCCAGGTGGTAGAAGGCAATGCCGGCGCGGTAGGTGGCCTTGAAGTTGCCCTGCTGCTTCTCCAGGACCTTGAGACAGTACTCACGCACCCGCTCATAGTTCACCAGCTCCGACTGCAGCAGGCAGGCTGCGGAGACACCGGGACCGGTGGTCGCAGAGCCTGGCGGCACCCCCAGCCCTCACCTGACTGCTAGGAGCCAGGCCTTCAGGCTGCAGGAGCCCCCAGCCCTTTCCGGTGGCTGAGCCGGGCCTAAGAGATTGCTCAGTCCACCTGGGCCGCCGATCTTCTGACCAATCAGGATAGAATCAATCTGCGCCGCCGCTAGAGGGCGCGAAAACAGACAAGCGCTCGCGGGCGATTAGCTGGGAAGTTTCTGCAGGGGAGAGTACTAAAGGAGATCTCAGGTGAGGGATGGGGCCTTGAATCGCTAATCCAGGGTAAGATTTTCTCACCTGAGGTTCGCAGGTGACAGCCCAAAGCCCATTTCTTGCATCCCAGCCCTTCCATCCCTGTGTTCCCCTACACCCCAACCCCTCTCCTTGATAAGCTCCTGGGTCTCCCTTCACAAACCCCAGGTCTGCGCCCTTCAAGCCCCCAGCCCCCCGCCCAAGGCTTCATGGTTGCCCGTCACTCCCCCCCCCTCTCCGTAGGCACCCTTTGCGCCCCCCCCCCCCCCCCGCCCCGACGGCCCCATACCCGTGAGAGAGTCATAACATTCCACCTCCGTGTTCTCCACCAGGCGCCGCTGCTCCTCGCTGAGGCGGGCTGGCCCCGGGCTGCTGGCGGGCCCGGGGGAGGGGGCGGGCAGGCCTCCAGGGCGGGACCCCTGAGCCGCCTTCAGCTGCAGCAGTGCCCGATGATACTTGCCGATGGCTTCCCGGAACTTCTTTTCTCGGTAGCAGCGCTGGCCCTCCGCCTTGAACGCCACGGCGGCCCGCAAGCTGCTGTCGAGCGCCGCGCCCAGGCCCCCCGACGGCTCGGGGGCAGGGCTGGGCCGAGCCGAGCCATGGCGGGGGCCCGGGCCCGGCGGGGAGAGGGCGGGAGGCGGGCGCGGCGGAGGCTCCGGGGCAGCGCTGAGCATCAGCACCGGGGACAGCGCGCCGCGCTGCATTGTGGGAAACTCCTGCGGCCGCCGCTGCAGCTACCGCATCGCCCCCCGCGGGGCCGGTCCCCACCCTTTCTCCGCCCCCGCACCTCCGGCAGCCGACTCCGCCTGCCCCCTATGGGTCTGGAGAACCCCTCAGGACTTTCCCTTTCTGTCCTCCAAATCAGCCCCAGCCCTGGGGAGAGTTCAACCGGCCTCTCCCTTCTTCCCACTCCCCTTACCTCCCACCCTCCTGCCTGCTCTGCTCCCCGCTGCCCAAAGCTCCCAAAGCTTTCTGGAAGGAAAAGACAAGTCTGGGGGAAAGAGCCGGGAGATAGCAACCTCGTGGAAAGCAGGTTTTCAGATCCCTAGGCATTTCACATATTTAGATAGGAACACGGGTTATGGGCTCGGGCTGCCCAGATTCAATTCCCTGCTTTTATTTCTCACTAGTGGTAGTACTTGGGCAAATCACCCAAATTACCTGGAACTCTCTATCCTCATCAGTACCGTAGGACAATGATAGCAACTTGGAAACTCATTTGTTTATCTATGCAACAAACAAATATTCACTGATATCTCTTCTGTGCCCAGCTCTGGTCTGGGTGATGCTGAGAAAGAGCAGGGACTGGGACAGCCTCAGCCCCTACCCTTACTGAACCCCTAGTCCAGCGGGGAGACAGACCAGTGACCAGACAGTGACAGCCCTGATGGGCTAGCCTGGGAAGCTCTGGCAAAGTGGCCAGGGTGGGACGGGAAAGGCATAGGGGGGTCGAACCCTGGGTGGGGGAGGCACAACGGGCTGTGAAGGTCCAGAGGAGGTGCCTGCCCTAGACGGAGGTGGTGAGTGAAGGCTTCTTGGAGGAGGGGATAACTCAATGAACAAAAGAGATCTGCTTCTTGCCCTCCTCGAGCTCACTGACTGGGTAGGAAAAGCAGTGGGAATGCAGACAAGCGACAGCCCAGAGTGAGCAGCACAATAATACAAGAGTGTACAGAAAAGAAAGCACGTGAGAGGCTTTTAAGAGAAAAACAGGGTGAATGAGACAGTTGATCTTCAACTCTCCTTAGCTGCTTACTTGGTGGTGGGACCTTGGCTTCATCCTTGCCTTCCTTCTGTGTAACCTGGGGATAACACTTAAGTGAGTTTACTTCAGAGTAGTTGTAGGGACCGAATCATGTTATGCAGATAAAGCAGTTAGCACAGGGCGTGGCACAGGATGGACAATGAACAACCCGTTTCTTATCACCAATGAGACTGTGGGGTATGTGATCTTAAGTGCCTGGCTGAGTCAGCATCCATGTATAGTTGTTGAAGGAATGAGTGCGTGAATAACTTTATGTATTACCACCCTCCCCTGCACCCTGCAAGACCCTGGCTTGGGCCTCAGCCCCAAGCACCAAGCTTAGATTTCCACTCTCCGCTCCCCCTGCACTGCACATTCTCTTCTTGGAGGCCACATGGCAGGTCCCACCCGACAGGTCCAAACCTGAACACAGCATCTTCCATCCCAATGGCCATATTTGCTTCTATCTCTTATCGAGCTTTGCCGAGTGGGTCTCTCCCCCTCTGGTCCTCCAACCTTGAACATCTCCAGGGCAAAAACTTCCTCCTCTCTTGCACCTCCAAACCTAAGCTTGGTTAAGAGTCTAATATATTCCTGAGGTTGGATTCCTGAGATCACCTCAGGCGTGTTTTTAATTTAAAAAGTGTGGAGATCCATTGATTTATAACAAATATTTTCTGAGCACTTACTAAATAGCTAGGTGCTGAGGGTTCGGCAGAAACGAGGGACAAGTGTACCTAGCTCGCAGTCCTGCTAGGATGCAGTGCTAGTAATTCCATAACACCTACTAGGTGTCAGGCACTGTCCTAAAGCTCTACATCTATATTATATTAACTCACACCCTCACCACACCTCTATGAGACCGGTGCTACAATTTATACCCATTCACACCGTGGCACTCTAGGGGTTAAGTACATCAGATCTCATTTATAGAACACTTGCTATCAAAGACCCATACTATCACAAACTGATGACTCCCACAGGCCAGCATGTGATGTGCTGGGCTTGTGCAACCATTAAAAAATACTGAATTAGTTGCTAACATATGGAAGTAGAGATACGGAATTGTAGATTTTCAGCTTCACCTGAACAAAATCTGAAAATCTGGCCACATCGAGGTAGCATTCCTTATGAGTGGGGCAGCTTCCCACAGTCCCCATCCCTCCTAGTTTCTTCCCAGCCCTGAGGCCGAGAGCCACTCGGGTTGCCGCATCTCTGTCCATTTGTCTCCAGCGACGTTTGCGCTGGGGAGCCTAGTTTTAGCTCGCCGAGCCGCGCTTGCGGCAGTCCGCCAGTGCCCCCTGGCGGAGGGGTCCAGAATTTGCTTCGTGTCTTCCAGCCGCCATTAAGGGACTCGGTAAAGAGCATCCAATCAGAAAGATGAGAAGCCTGGGGAGTAACCAATCAAAAGCGAGAGAGGAGTCGGAATTCGCCCAATGAGGACGGAGAGCGCTCAGAATTAAAAAAAAACAACCTCTTTTATTCAAGTGGGAGACGGATACACACGGACAGTCTTTTTTGATGGGGTCTCGGGCTTAGGGAGGCCCGGGCTGGGGGCGGCAGAGCAGGCGGGCGGCGGCGAGGCTGGTGCCCTGGCGCTGGGGTCGCGCGTACTTGAGGAAGATAGCGGCGCGGCCGGGCGCGGGGCCTCGGAGCGCGGCGCGGACCATGCATGGCTTGAGCGGGCGCAACTCTGCGGGGCTAAGGCGGGGAGACGGAGAAACTGAGGCGGGGGCAGGGGCAGCGGTGAAGACGACCTGTTCTCGGAGCGGGGGGGGCTCGAGGCTGAGAAGACACGTTGCCTGGGGTCCCCGAGGACCGTTCAGGGGCTCTCTCGAGCCAGTGGAGAGCCGGAACCTCGGGGAGGGATGGAGCGGGGCTGAGGATGGACAGACATCCAGCTCTACCCTGGGGGAGGCGGGGGGGGGGGGGCACGGGCTGGGAGAAAAGAGGACTCACCCTGGCCTCCAGTGACCTGGTTAACAAAGGGGGGGCGCCCCTCTGGCAGCTGAAGGGACACCCCATTTGCGGCCACAAGGGGAGCTGGGGGACCCGAGGTTGGCAGATCTCTCATTCTCAACCCTGGAACGCAGTTCGATCTCCCGAGGCCCGGAAGATACGCTATCTTCCACCCAGGGGCAAGGTTAAGGGTCCCCAAATCTGGACAAACACCTCATTCTCTGACACCCCCAGACTAGGCAGACACACCCTTTCCTCTCACACCCAGAAAAATCAAGTCTGGGTGCCCCCCTCCATTGTCTCTCATTCTCTGAGAGGGGAAAGACAGTGACCAGGAAAGTAGGTTCCTGTAGCCACAGAGGCGCTCCCCTGGAGCCGTACCTGTAAAGCGAGGGCTCGAGGCCGGAGCCCGCCCCGTCGAGCAAGCGGTGCGCCAGGCTCAGCGCCGCAGCTGCGCGCCGACCGGGCTCCCATCCTGCGGCCTCGGCCTCCAGCAGAGACAGCTCCAAAAAGTAGGTGGCAAGTAGCACCACCTGCCAAGGCCCACCGGGAGATCAGGCCACGCCCCTACCCGCGGGAGATTTGCCCTTGTGCCCCCTTCCCCCTCGGCACCTGGGGGCTGCTCCCGGCCAGCGCGGCCAGTAGCCCGAGGCAAAGTAGCGGGCCCGGGTGATGCAGCCGGAAATCCAAGCGGCTCAGGATGCGGCGCTCGGCGCGCAGAAGCTCGGCCCGCGAGAAGGAGCCAGCGCCCAGGAGGCAGAGGGAGGCCGACTGCGGATGGCGGGGAAAGAGGTGGGAGAGTCTTGGACCCCGGCTGGTTGCTCCCTGCCCTGTAGCACCTGGGATCGGTTCAGTCTCCGTTCTGAACCTCGATTTCCTGGTCTGTAAGATGGGTCTATTGATTTGTTCTCTGGAAGCCATGGAGAGCACAGGCTTCAGAATCAGAAAGGCCTGCGTTCGACTTCAAACCTTACCATTTTCACACTGTGTGACATGGACATCACTGAAACTCTGAGACGGAGTTTTCTCGTGTATAAAACGGAAATATTTCTCCGTACGTCACCTGGCAGCTCTGATAAGGCACGGAGTTCTGATCAGGCACTCACTATAACTGTTCAAAACTGAGTCCAAGTCCCACCTGTTTTGGGCAAAGGTATTCCTCTCTCCGGGCCTCAGTCTCCTCCTCTGCTAAAGGGACACATTGTATCAGGCCTCATACAGATATGCTGGGATTCCAAGAATAGGTAAAGCGCTAGCTCGGCACACAGGAGGTGTTCCCATCTGTGACGCAACGAGCGAGGGTTCCACCTTCCCAAGCCCCACTCCAGAAAGTACCTCGGGAAGCACGCACTCTTCCATTTTGCAGGCCACGAACAGGCAGGCCACGCCCAGCAGCTGCAGGCGGTGTAGGCGCACTCGGCCGGCGCGCAGGTAGGAATCCAGCAGGTGCACCGCCAGGTAGAGCGTGTCCCCCGCCAGGCCCAGGTACTCCTGGGGAGGGGCGTGAGTGACCACCAGGGTTCTAGGCTGCGACGCGGGCTCAGCCCTGCCCCCTGCCGGATACGTACGTGCACCTGGATCAGCCAGTCCACCACTAGCGCGCGCATCTCTGGCGTCACGGTCGGGGGCAGGGCCCTCCGGGGCAGCGCGCGGCACACCTGCGGTTGGGCAGGGACGCCCTCACTCTCTCCACCTGTGCCTCGGCTTCTCGCCTGAGCTCCAGCCCCCAGTGCAGCAGCCTCCTTGCACCAACTGGCCGAAGCGTGAGCGCCTCACTGAAATTGGCCTCCAACGTCTTCTTCCAAATGTGTTTCTATTCCTTATCCCCCATTAGAGCCTTGGACTTTGTTTTGGACGCCTCCCTAATCCACCTCTCCAATCTGTAGCCCCCATGGCCACGGCTCCTCCTGAGCATCTCCCCCTGGGTCTCCAGACCACTAGCTGTCACCAAGCCTCAGCCCATCCTCCTCAGAGCACCCAGAAGGGTCTTTCTAAATAATAAAACTGGCCAAGGAACTCCCCAGCTTAAAACCCTTCCACAGCTTCCAGTACCCTCAGGAGAAAACCCTAATTGCTCTCTCAGGTGCTGCCCCCTGTGCCAACACCACCTCTTCCCTCTCTCCCTTCACAACCCATACTCCAGCTACACCAGCCTTCTCTAGCCCTAGACTAGAACAGGCTTGTTCCTACCCCAGGGCCTTTGCACTTATGCTCGGTTCCACCTGGAATGGTCCTTCCCCAGCTCCTTGCACTGTTGAAACAACAGCTCAAATTCCCTGGACTTTTCCTATACAGAATTCTCCCTGCACCCATCCCGCTTTGTGTCAGCACTTTATGGTCCTCTTAGCATTTTCAGTCTGGAGATGTCTGGTGTTCCCTTGTGTGTTGTTTGCCTCCCTAGGCTGCTGGTACCACAAGGGCAGGTATTTCTCTCTGGATCACAGCTGTCTCTCAGTTCCTAACAGTACCTGGCTGGGGAGAGACACTCCCCACCTCACTTTCTGAACAACTTCATGCCTGCAGTATTTCTTCGGACGGTGCCTGGCCTGCAAAGGTATCTGCAGATGACCCTGCCTGCACTGCAGTCTCCCTTCTGCTGTTACCGCCTACGTTTGCTTGGTTGTCCACAACGAGCGCAGACTATGTTGTTCATCACAGCACCCCCAGGGCCTAGAATATGCTCAAAAACATGTTCATAAATTGCTAAGTGTTTGTGAACGAATACATGCGAGGGACAAGTAGGAGGGGCTGCAGGGAGGTGGGAGTTTGGGAAGCCTTGTGGGGTGGGTGCTGGGCCAGCGGCCAGCTTTCACCTCGTCTAACCCGAACCCCTTTGCTGCCCTCCGGGGCGCGCTCACCATGACTTCGGCGAAGATGTCCCCAGCGTACTCGCGTTCTCCCTCCAGCCCCAGCGCGCTCAGCGCCTCCGCCAGCCCCGGCGGCGCGCACGGCCCAGGGGGCCTCTCCTGGCTGCCCTCGGGGATGCTGTCGGGGTGTGGGGCGCTGGGAGGGTTGGGGGAGGCGGCGGCGGGACTCTGCAAGGGAGAGGGGTGGGGGTCAGCGCCTGGAGAGGAGCCCGGGCCAGGAGGCGAGACCCTGGCTGCTGCATCTCACCAGCATCCTCCACGCTGGCGTCCGGGGACCAAGCCGAACGCCCCTCTTCCTGCTGGAGCGAAAGACCCGCCTCGGCGCTTTAAACTGTGCATGCGCGCTGAACACGCCTCACCTAGGCAGGTGCAGAGGTGATGGCGAATACTATGCAGATTGGCTCTGGCCCCTCCAAAGCTAAGGTCAGGCAGCTGGAGTCAAATCCTCTTCCTGCTACTTACTATAGGATCAGAAACAGCCCCTCCGAGGCTCCCTTTCCTCAGCTGTAAAGTAAGGATTTTTTCAAAACTACTAAGACAAGTGGCCAGCGATGGGTCTGGACTAGCGCAGCGAACTCCTCACTGCTCCCTGGTTTCCATACCCCACAGTCTGCCCCCCCACCGTCCCCATGCAGCCAGAGGGATCCTGTGCACACCCAAGTCAGATCGCACTCTGCCTCCATTCACAACTCCATCGTGGCTCCCATCTCTCTCAAAAGTCCACGAGGTCCTTTTTGATCCTCCCACCCATCCCCACACACCTTTGAGTTCATCTCCCAACCCTCCCCCCAACTCGTGTCTCTCTTACCACCAGTCTCCTGGCTCATTCTCACCCACACCAGGCACGCTCCTACCTCAGGGCCTTTGCACTGGCTGTTTCCTTTGCCTGAAATGCTCCTCCCTCAGAGATCCCTCATTTAAGGTATTTACTCAGATGATACCTTCCCTGTGAAAAAGGCTATCCTGAGAATTTCCTATCACCATTCTTTGTAACTCACTCTCTCCTTAGCACTTACTGCCTGATCTTATTTACTGCCTCCCTCCCGATGAGAATGTGAACTCCAGAAAGGCAAGGCTTGTCTGGTGTTTTCTTTTAATTGCTGTATTCCCAGTGCCTAGAACGGAGTTTGGCACGTGGCAGGTACTCAGATATTTGTTGGATGAGTAAGTGAACAGGCTGCACATAACTTAGAAATGGTGACCTGGAGGGCCTCTCTGAGGAAGTGATGTTGGAGTGAAACCTGAAAGGCAAGGAGCCAGGAATGCAAAGGGAGGGGAGAATATTCCAAGTGGTGGAAATAGCATGAGCAAAAGCACCAAGGTAGGAAAGGGGTTGCTATTTTCAGGCACTGGGAGGTCAGCAAGGCTGGAAAAGTGAGCAGAGGAATGTGAGATGCTGAACCAATGACTTCCTGTCACACAGTAACACCCAAACTCCTTACCTTGGCCACATGGTCCCTTCGGCCCATCGTTCTCTCTCTAATCCCATTTCCTTCTGTTCTCCCACTCCCTCGTTCTATTTGACACACCCTCTTTATGTTCCCCAAACACATCCAGCACCTGCTGGCCTCAGGGCCTTTGTGCTTGCCCTTCCCTTTGCCTGAACACTTGATCAAAACCTAGATATCTACATTTTCAGAGTATCTCTACACGATACTAACTACAAAGGGAAAGTAGGAACTTTCCAGTGGAGACACCTGACAAGACACCACCTTAAGCAAGGGATCAAAGTCATCACCAGTCATGGGACAGAATCTCCTCTCCCTCTTTGAGAGGATGCAGGGAGAAGGGCACATTTCTCAAATTTCCTGTTAAAGGTAGCTTGACTATAACCGTGAGGAAACACCAGGCCACAAGCCGTAACTGAGGGACATTCTGTGACATAACTGCACTGTATCAAACCTGACAACCGAATGCAACAGGAGTCAGCCAGGGGACTGTTCTTCTGTGTACAAGGACAGGAGTGGGACCATTAGTCAAATTTGATAAAGACCTGAGAGAAGAGGGTTGTTTTCAGTATTCAGTTCCCGACCTGGTTAATTGAACTGTGGTTGTGCAAGAGAATGTTCTCGCTTCAGGGCGGATATGTAAACACGGAGGGGGAGGAGGGAGTGAGCAGAAAATGGTCACAGGAACCTGTGTGAAGGGTCAATGAGAATGCTTTGTACTTCCTTTAAAATCAAATTTTAAAGTAGGGTTTATGGGAAGCTGCAAAGAGAGAACAGAGTTCCCGGGCACCCCACACCTACTTTCCCCTACCAACCTCCTAGTGTAGTGCATTTGTCACAACCATGGACCAACTGGGATACCACCCTCAACGCCTATCAAGGGCACTTCCTGCCAACAGGAGTTACATGGTTGATGTTGACCTTGATCACCGGCTAACGTAACGTTTATCAGGTTTTTTCATGGAAAAGTTGCTTCCCCCCTTTCTATACTGTCCTCTTTGGAAGGAAGTCACTTTGCAGCCCACACGCAAGGAATGAGGGAGATGCTCCCCCACCTTGGGGGCGCAGCATCTACAGAAATTACCTGGAAGTCCGTTCAGTTACGTCTGTTCCAGCCATTTATCATTTATCTACTCGTGAACTCACTGATCGTGAACTTTGGGTAGAAGCCGGCGCTATGCTATTTCTTTTGCTGCTCCAAGAACTCTCAGCCCAGCGGGGTACTTTCCACGGGCCCCCAGGTCCCTTCACATACCCCCCATCAGGGAGGATCTGCTTAGCCCGCTTTTGAGCGGGTCCTTCCTTCGGGGCCCTACAAGGTGCTCCAGGCCTAGAACTGTGTTTAGTACTATTCTTTGGAAGTTTTCTTCTCCAAGCCTGCACCTGCAATTATTTAAAAGATAATGGTAAAAATCTCTGAATCAGCACACTCTGGAAAGCTATCGGACACGTATTAAATTCCAGCCACCCTAGAATGTAGGCCACAGCTGGGAGGCAAGCCACGCAAAAACCAAACCAAACCAAACCAAACCGAAGGGAAAGAACCTTTATCTGGTGCCCTGTGCATCTGCAGAGAAGAAACGAGCGAGCACCAGGATGAGCACTCAGGAGCTGGGATCCAGGCTCATTTTCATTTTACTTGCTTCCTCAGACTTTGGTGTTGCTCACGTTCTTCTCACACACACACCACGAAAAATTTCCCACAAGCACATGACAAAAGACAGATTAACCCACTCAAAACTAAAGGCTTCCAATTGGTAAAATTTTATTATTAAAATGCTCCCCAGCTGAAAGGCCCTTTGGGAAAACTTCTACAGAAGGAAGCACCACTATAGCGAGGGAGCTATGTTTGCCCAAGGAAAGCGGTTCATCAGCCTGTGGGCCCCGCACCGGGGACCCGGGGGCCGCAAGGTGACCCAGCGGACTGAGGTAGGCTCAGGATAGCCCCCGCCGGAGAGCAAGGGAGGTGACGCGAAAACCAACTGGCCCCGGCCTCCTCAGGGGCCTCAACTGGAGGGAAAACTAGGCAGCTTTTCTCTAGAAGCTTCTCTGCTGCTTGTCTTATGACCGCCAGGACATACTTTTGTAATTAAATAAAGTCCACATGAAGTGAGAAAAAGCCACGCATTCCTTGGGTCTTAGCTGCAGCAAATGCAGATTCCTATGCACCGAATCTGACTTTTCTGCTACCCTCACTCAAGATCTCTGAGACTCCATGCATGTGAAGAAGCCCTACTGCCTTCTGGCAAAGTCTGACATTCAATTCACCTGTGCGGGGGCCACCCTGGTCCCCAGGTGTGGGCAGAGTGAGTTAAGCACAGGAATCCCAGGCTAAAGGGGGCGGCCATCAGAGGATCCCAGAGCTGTGAGAGCTGTAACCAGAGCTGCCCCCAGCTGACAGCCACCACGATTCCCATTCATACACCAAGGACTGTGTTGGAATTTGGGGGCCTCAAGGCTCCCTGGTTTAGCCTAAGTAGGGAGAAGACAACATGCAGGCAATGCCCAGCTCTAGGGCCCAAGGGCGCAGTGAACCCACTCCCTCACGCTCACTTCCAGGGCTCAGTGACACCTCGCACACCCTCCTTGTTCAGAGCCACCCACCCGACTACCCCACCTTTGTCCTCCCCCCCCCTTTTCACCTGGGCAGCTTCCGAAGACCTGACATGGTCTCTGCCCGCCGTATCCGCACACCCCAGGAAGCTTCCCAAACCCCTCAGCAGCTTCCACCCACAGGGGCGCCCACCCCAACGGCCAGAGGGCGAGCGCGACTCCAGGTGCCCAGGTCCTGCCACAGCGGACACGTCCCGGGCGCGGGTCAGCAGGGCCAGGCTCCGGCGGCAAGGAATGGCCCAGGGCAGCGGGCCCCCGTCTGAAACGAGTGTCTTTATTGCTTGTACCGTACAAATGGGAGGAATGGGGAAGTCCAGTAGGGAGGATAGAGAATTGTCAAATAAATGACATACACACACAGAAAGGAAAAGACCCCCCACCCACCCAAACCAACCCTGCACCCCACCCTAGGATGTCTCTCTCTGAACTACCTGGTACAGGAGGTGGGGCAGGGAGATCAAAGCCACAACTAAAGTCCACACACCCGGAGATGCTGGGGGCAAGGGAGGGGGGGGAGGGGGGCTGGGCAGCAAATGGACCCCAGGTGTGGCTCCCCCACCAGGCCAGCACCCCTCCCCTACGGGATGAAATGCTCGGGCCGGGGACAGGGCCCAAGCCCACACACACCACGCATTCAAGGCCGGGACACGCTTGCCCTCACACACACACACCCAACACGCATGCACACACACCCCACCCCGTGTGCATCCTCATCCCAGAGGCAAGGGGCCATCCACAAACACAACAGCCTGAGGCCGCACACACGTGCCCACAGCACTGACACACGTTCACCTTAAGGCTGCAAAACGTGGGGCCCAGGGAGGGGGGAGGGAGGAGAGGGCCCTGGAGCCTCCCCTGCTCAGAGGCCGCCCTCCCCCACTCCCAACCCCTCTTCGACCCCAGTCCACGGGGCCCAACACTGTCTCGGTGCGAGATGTGTAACAGCAGAGCTGGCGGCCCCCCGCCCCCATCCTTGGCAAGGGCTGGGGCCAGCCCCGGGCCCAGCAGGAGTGAAGGCCGACCGGAAGCAAGCCCTGGTAAGGCACAAGATGGGGCAGCAGGGAGGCCCATCCCCAAATGTTCCTCCTGCCTCATCCACAGGGTCAGGAGAGCAGCTGGGGGTTGCTGAGGAAGGCAGGGCAAGGAGGCAGTGCCCATCACCCGGGCCCCCCTCATGCCCCACGGGGCAGATCATGCCCCATCTACACGAGGGATCCCCGAACCCCCAACCCTGCGGCTTCCAAAGGCCCCCTGCCTGTCCCTGGACATTATTGCTTTTCTGCCCCTGTGGGGGAGGGGCCGGGCCGGACCGCCCACGCCAGGCCGCCCTGAGCCCAAGCACCAGGGCACTGTCCGCCGGGCGTCGTGTCCCATGAGGTGTCCCACGAGAAGGCAGTGGCACAGGGGCAGGCGCCCGGCCAGAGACCCAGGTGGGGCCCGCAGCTCCACACGCCGCCCCTCGCTGGGGCTTATGTTGACTAAAAACCGGAACCTCTCCAACCGCCCGAAGGCCTGGTCCTGGGGTGGGCAGTGGAGAGTCTCCCAAATCCAGGTCTGGGCACAAAGGTGAGGACAGGACAGGATCCTGGAGGCAGGGCTGCTGGGACCGCTGAGGTGAGTTTGGCAGAGGGCTGAAGAAAAAACTGGAAATGGGGTGAGCAGGTGAGGGATGGGGATGCAAACAAAAAAAGGCAAAATATAAAGTCTAAGAACAGAGAGACAGGCCCCCGGGGTGGTGACGGCAGCCGAGCGGGCGTCTGGCGGCGGCGGCGGCACTGCTCACTCGCGGATGCTGGCCGAGTAGGAGAACTGGGGGAAGTGGGTCCGCTGGTCCAGTTCGAGGGAGCCCAGGCTGTCATCTGTGGGGGGCGGGTGGAGATGGATTGGGGAGAACGGGCCTGCAGAGGGCCCAGCACCCCGAGTGCCCTCCCGGGAGTGGGCAAGGGGACCCGGGCTCAGGAAGGAATGCAGGGAGCATGAACCCCCCAGCCGACGGGCCACCCGTGGGGACGGGGCAGGGAGGACTTAGAGACTCCCGCTGACAGAGGCCCACCCCCGACCAGAGCCTGGGCCCACAGGCTGCTCCCTCCGCCAACTCCGCTCCCCCCTCTGGCGCCACACTCTGGTCCAGCCCAGGCCTCGCCCTGTCCCCTACCCTGGCGGCCACTGCTGCCCCACCAATCCAGCCTCCAGCTGCCCAGGCGCACCCCTGCCCCCTCCTGCACCAAACCTTTCCCGGCTCCCCACACAGGAAGTCCCTGCTCCTCCCAGAGGCCCCCAAGATCCTCTTGCTCCGGCCCTGAACCCCTTTCTCCCCGCGACTACTCCGGCCTCTGCAACACTCCTACTCCTGGGCTCTATTCCCACATGCCATTCCTTCTGCTCAGCTGCCATGTCTCCTGCTCCAGGAAGCCACCCGCCCTGACTCACAGGCCAGGTCAGGCATTTCCTCTGAGTCTCCCCAGTCCCTGGGCTTCTACACCCTAGACCTAACCACTCTGGGCTGTCACCCCACCTGGCCTGAAGCTCCCTTAAGGCAGGGCCAAGGTTGTCTCAGTCACTGCTGTATCCCCAGCAATGGGTGAGTGAGAGCAAGAACTCTAACAGGTGCAGAATCAATGCACCACTCCAGCCCCAAAGACAGCTACGAATGTGCCATCCCGGCACTGACAGCTTCCCATGTGCCTCCTGCCCAGACCTCTCCCCGCTGAGCTCTGGAATGTGCTGTGGCCAGTGGCTCCCAGTGACCTTCACTGGGTCCAAAGGTGCACCGCCCAAAGGCAAAAAGCCCTGCAAGCAAACTGCAGGCAAACTGCCCAGACTCAGGGAGGGGGCCCATGAGCTTACTCTCCGGAACTGGGTCAAGGGCAGACCCCACCCCTCCACACCCAGCCAGGGCCCCCCGAGGGCGGGCCAAACACTCACAGCGGTCCGGGGGCGTGATTGTGATGGACTGGGCGGTAAACTCATCATCAAAGTACCTTGTGTCAACCTCAGAGGTGACCTGAGGTTTGAAGGGTGGCAGAAGCTGCGGAGGAAAGGAGCCCAGACTCAGGACCCTGGGAACAGGGGAGCTGGCCAAGGTCACCCTTGAGCGACGGGGCTCCTGCAGGAGCAGGTGGGTGGCGGGGCTCACCTTCTTCTGTACCACGTCCTGCCAGCTGACGCTGAGGAAGAACCTGTGTTCCATGACCTCCCTGGCATCGCTGGGCCCCCCGCCGAGCCTGGGCAGAGAAGGCCATGAGCACCCGCCTCCCAGGCCAGCGGGTTCTGGGCAACAGGCTTTCAGCGCAGGCCCTGCACAACCTTTAGTGATTCTGGCCCGACCACAGACCACTTCGAAGAGGAGGAAACCGCGGCTCAGGGAGGGAGGGCTCACAGGCCCAGGGTCAGAGGCTAGGGATCTTGCAACCTGGACTCTGAGTCCAGAACACGAGCCGAGAGGGCAGGCTCAGCCACCCTCAGCCAGGCTCGGGGCTGCCCTCTCAGTGTTCCCAAAGAACAAGTGGGCAGAGCGCTAAGGACAAGCCCGGCCCCAAGAGAGTTCTCCCTAGGCGCCCGCGGCAGGGATGACTGCCAAGTGCTGGAGGAACAATACGCAGGCACGCGCCTGTGCACTCAGCCCCTCCAGGCCGAGGGGACAGCCGCAGCAGGAGGCACTGGGCTGGACAGGACAGACTCCAGCCCTCACCTCTGCTTGGGGTCCTTCTTAAGCAGCCCAGCAAGCAGGGACTTGGCCTCGGGGCTGAGCGTGCGCGGGAAGCGGATCTCCTCCATGAGGATGAGCTCGAAGAGGCGCTCGTGGTCCTGGTTGTAGAAAGGCAGGCGGCCGCACATCATCTCGTACATGACCACGCCCAGCCCCCACCAGTCCACCGCGCGGCCGTAGTCGTTGTCCTCCAGCACCTGAGCGGGGAGGAGCAGTGAGGGGCCGGGCCCAGGCCCCCCCACCGCCGGGGCCATGGGGCTCACAGGGACCCAAGGAGGGCCATCCAAGGGGTCTTAGCTAGGGACACCACACAGGTCTGAGGGCCCCTCCTCCCTTGGCCTCGCGCGCCCGGGGACCTCCAGCCGCAGGCACCTCGGGGGCCAGGTACTCGGGCGTCCCACAGAAGGTTTTCATGGTGGCCCCGTCACTAATGCCCTCTTTGCAGAGACCAAAGTCAGTGATCTTGATGTGGCCATCTTTGTCCAGCATGAGGTTCTCCAGCTGTAGGAAAAGTCCATGTATCGGGGTCATACCCTCCCAACGCTTTCCGCCAGCCACTCTCCTGCCCCCTGAACGTGCCCCAGCCATTCCCTGGGAGGGCTCTGGCCTGGGGTGATAGCTGTCATGCCAGGGCCTTCAGGTTGAGCTGGGCACACACCCCCAGCACAAGGTTAAGCCCTTGAGGCTCAGAGGGAGGCCAACCCCCAGGGCAGCTAGAAAAAAGCTGGGGTAGGAGAGATGGGAGACAGGCCCTGCCCACCTGCTGCCCCACTGTGGGCTGCAGCTTCCCAATCTGGCATGTGAGCAACACTAGCTTTCTTCCTTTTTTTTTTTTTTTTTTTAAAAGTAAGCTCTGGGCCCAATGTGGGGCTTGAACTCCCAACTCTGAGATGGGGAGTTGCATGCTCTGCCCACTGAGCCAGCCAGGCGCCCTTCTTCCTCTACTTTTAACTAAACACAAATGGGCAATTTGAATGGGCCTTTGTGGAAGCTCCACCAGTTGAGACCATTCCCAGACCCCCAAAACCCCCCATGTGCCCCTTCCCTGTTACTAACCATCCCCCCAGCTGAGGAAAACCTCTGCTCCTCCGCTTTTCTTTACAGTTCCCCCACCTAAGCATGCCCCCTATAAAAACACAGCCGCATGCGGTCCGTCCCGGATTCCCTTCCACGTGAGCCTGGGCGGCGCATGCGCACGGCCACAGGGGTTCACTCAGTAAGGGCTGCACAGAGCCTGGCCGCAGGCCCTGCAGTGCATTCTGGCTGGGCTCGGACAGCGGGCCCTGGGGCTGCTTCCAGCCTGGGGCTAGTGTGAACAGTGTTCCAGCAGTGTGTGTGTGCCCAGGCTCTGAGGGGGACACAGGGCCCTGCCCCGGCCGTGCATAAACCTAGGGCGGAATGGCTGGCTCACAGGGCACACGGACAGTCAGCTCCAGTGGATTCTGCCCAACTATCTCCTACGGTGCTTGGACCGATATAACCACCCCCCTAACCCCGCCGACTCCCTGCACAGAGGTGTGTGTTCACCAGAGGCTCGGAAAGGCCCGCAGGGCAGCTTAGGCAGGAGGGTTGGCATCCTACAGCAAGGTGGACTCAGGAACACCCACAGGGTAGACCCTCCTGGGAGGGGGAGGTCCGGAGTTGAGGGCCTACGTCCAGCCTCCCTGGTGTGAGCCCTGCGGCCCCGGGGCAAGGAGGCAAGCACACGCTCACCTTGATGTCACGGTACACCACGTCCCGCGAGTGCAAATACTCGAGGGCAGAGACGATCTCTGCGCCGTAGAAGCGAGCCCGCTCCTCCGTGAAGACACGCTCCCGGGACAGGTGGAAAAACAGCTGCGAGAGGAGGGAGGGGCAGGAGGTCAGACCTCAGCCCAGAGGAGCAAAACACAGGACCCTGCCCACTGGCCCCCAACACCCAGCCCAGTGACACGGTGACACCTACTCCAGGAACCTGCAAGTGACAGCGGGAAGAACCAAGTGAGAGGTGGTGAGCAGGGACGGACTCCCGTGAGGAAAACACAGAGCGAAGGACAGTCAGGAGGCGTCAAGGGGAGAGTAAGGAGGGACAGTGTGAGGGGACGGGGGAATGAGGCAGTGACAGCAAGAACGCACAGGAACACAAGTCACGAGCAAGTGACAATAAGCCGTGAGACCAATGGGAGAGATGAAGCCAACAATCTGGAGCCAGTGGGTGACACCTGTGTGCAGAGAGGAGGCTGTGAGGGATGAGGAGCAGGTGACAGCCTGAGCTGGCGCAGCCCAGTGACGAGCGGCGGACTCCTCCCAGCAGGAGAGCTTGGGGAGAGCAGAGCACCGACCGGCCTGCCCGCCCCCCTCCCCATACATTTTCCTTGCAGCCTCACAGGACACTCTCCCTAGCCCACCACACCTCTCAGCGCCTGCGTGTGCATCCTACCCCTGACTCACTAGCTGGGTGAACTTGGGCAAGCCACTTAACCTCTCTGAGCCTCAGTCTCCTCGCCTGCAAAATGAAGGTGATGATGCCTGCCTCAAAGGGGGGGGGGGGGGCCCCGGGGGGCCTCCAGCAAGGCCCCCCCCCCCCCCTTCGTCTCACCCACAGTTCCCCTCTGCTCCCCTGACGCTTGGGAAGGAGACGTGAGAGCCCTGGCTGGGGAGCTGAGGCTCACCTCACCCCCGTTGGCATACTCCATCACGAAGCACAGGCGGTCGTGGGTCTGGAAGGCGTACTTCAGTGCCTGTGGGGCAGGAAGGTGGCCAAGATGGGAGGTGGGAAGAAGGCAAGCTCTCTGCTGATTCTGCAGGTACACCCCCCCACCCTGGCAGCCGGGGCTCAAACTTCAGCTTTGCCTTTTGGGGTACGTGAGTGAGCTTGAGGCCCTGAGAGCAGTGAAAGGGCTACTGGGCTGAAGGATGCTGTCTTCAGCCTTCAGCTAAGCTTCTGAGAGGCTCGGCCAGGGAGACATTCAGTTCTGAGCCACCAGAGCTGTTTTACCTTTCCTCTCCAGTCAGGCTTGTTGCACGCACATGCGCACACACGTTTGCTGGCTGGGAGTTGGCAGTAGCTTGGGAGCCAACCCCAAAGACAGGATGCACAAGTGATCTGCTACAATAAACAGCAGTTCTCAAACTATGCTCTAAGGAGCCCTACAGAAAGTTCCTCAGAGAACCCGAGTGACCCCTCTGCTCATGACAAGTCTACTATTCTCTGTCTTCCACATCAAAGTACCTCACAGAATTTCATTTGAACAAGTGCCATGGCTTAATACACCTGGACAGCCACTGAGCTAAGGAAACAACCCATCTCATAAGCCATCCTCCAGCTGGTCTATTTAACTGATGGCTGCTGGCCTTGATGGAGACTGTGGCCCAAAGAGGTGTCTCCTCAGACTAAGCTGACAGGCAGCACAAGAATACATCTCCTTCTAGGATTACACTTAAAAACAGAAACAAAAAAACGTTCCCACTTTGACCAGCAGGGCTAAATGCCTCTAACTCATGAAGAGTAGCCATGCTCTCCTGGAGCCATCTTGTAATGTGGTATCATCAGTCAGCTGAAGCACTGCCAGGAAGCCACCATCTGTGAAGAAGCTGCCACCCCCTGGGTTTGGTTCAGGCCATGTGGTCTGGCCCTGGCCACCTGGCCGACACGAAGTCTGTGCTTCATGGCGGCAGGACTGGGCTCTTATTCCTGAGGCCCGTCTGAAGCAGGCCTCTCATGGAGCACAGGGCACAGGGAGGCCAGGCCCTGCCTGAGAGGGAAGTACCACTCACGGTGAGGAACGGGTGCCTGGTGTTCTGGAGGACCCGGCTCTCGGTGACCGTGTGGGCGACTTCATCCTGCAGACAGAGGCTGGGTGAGGGGCTGGCGGGCAACACCACACCTGCCCCCGCCCCCACCTAAGGAATGGGGGAGCAATGCTTCAGGGAAATGCACTTCTATTCCTAGCCGATCCAGAGAGAAAGGGAGGAGTGGCACGGTACCATCTGCAAGCTGGAATGAAGTAACGGCTCCAGGGGTGGCCTGGGTGGCTCAGTGGGTTAAGCGACTGACACTTGGTTTCATGATCTCATGGGTTGTGAGATCAAGCCCTGTGTGGGGCTCTGTGCTCAGTGGGGAGTCTGCTTGCAGATTCTCTCCCTCTGCTCCTCCCCCCATTCGTGCTTTCTCTCTCTCAAATACATACATACATCTTTAAAAAAAGAAAGAAAGAATGAATCATCCCAGACAAGGCCAATCAGTGGCTCACTCTCAAAGCCACAAGGTGAGAAGTCGATGGGGACTTTATGACAGAGGGCTCGAGATGTCACCTGCGGAACCCACAGGCCAAGTTTAGCATCTCTAAGGAGGGAGAAGCAGACATTGTAAGACCCTGGAGCTGACCCCAGAGGCAGGGGGAATCACCACTGGAAGTGCTGTTGCTGAGACAAGGAAGGGATCTGATCAGGACCCTACGCTTGGGAACAGCGGTTCCCAGTGTGTGGTCCCCACACTGGCAGCATCATGTTGCCTAGGAACTTGGGTAAATGCAAATTCCCAGGCCCCTCCGAGACCCACCGAATCAGAAACTTGGGGGTGGGCCCAGCACGGGCTTCACAGGCCCTCCAGGCCCCTCGAACACGGGCTCAAGTGTGGTATCTGAACACACAACAGGCCCCTAGAGAGCTGCGGAAAATCCCGCACCACTTGCAGTAAGGGACACTGGCTCTTCCCAGGGCTGAGTCTGTCCCCAGGGGACACTTGATGATAATGTCTTAAGACATTTTCGATGGTCACAACTTTGTGCTACTGGCCTCCGGGGGGGGGGGACGGCCAGGATGCAGTTACTCATTGTACAGTGCATAGGGTGGCCCCATCGTGGAGAATGATCTGGCCCCAAAGGCCGACAGTGCTGAGGCTGAGGAAGCCTGCCTCGGACCAGTCACATAAGGGACTGTTAGCTTTGCTGGATGAGATCTTAGTTCCATTATAGTCTTTAAAATCTTCAGCTGTTAAAGGTACATATCTAAGTATATATGGGTGTAGGGCGCCTGGGTGGCTCAGTTAAGCATCTGCCTTCGGCTCAGGACATGATCCTAGGATGCTGGGATCAAGCCCCACATCGGGCACCCTGCTCAGTGGGGAGTCTGCTTCTCCCTCTCCCTCTGCCTCTGCCCCTGCTTGTTTGCTCTCTCTTGCTCACTCTCTCAAATAAAATCTTAAAAAAAAAAAAAGTATATATGGGTGAAATTATATGGTGTCTAGAACATGCCTTAAGATACTCCAGAACAAAGGGGAGGGCAGAGCTAATGAAACAAGATGGGCCAAATGTTGACAACCGTTGAAGCTCGATATTGGCTACATGGGAGTCCACTGTATTTATTTTTCTTTTAAATACTTTGTATATGTCAGGAATTCTCCCTTTTAAAAACTTGAAAGGCGGGGGAAAAAAAAGGAAGAGAATTCCATTCTGGCCCAGCCTCCTATGGAGAGGCCCTGAGCCGAGCCCCCACTCCTAGGGCCTCTCCACCAGCCCATTCTGCCGCCGCAAGCGACCTGCTTTCAGGCCCTGATAGCGCCTGCTGGGTGAGGCCTAGTCGGAGGCTCCACCCTAGTCCCCTGGTCGCCCGGAGGGTGGGGTGGGGTGGGCTGGGGCGAGCGCAGTCCCACCATGACCACAGAGGCCGCTGCAGCCCCGGGCACGCCCACCTTGGCGATGATTACTTCCTTCCGCAGGATCTTCATGGCGTAGTAGCGGCCGCTGGCCTTCTCCCGCACCAGAATCACTTTGCCAAAGGTGCCCTTGCCCAGGAGTTTAAGATAGTCGAAGTCATTCATGGTCTGCCGAGGAGGGGGAGAGAGTGGGGAAGTCAGTGCTTGGCACGTGGCCCACGGGAGGACATTTTAACAAAGAGAAAGGAAAAATCGAAGGCCACTGTTGCCAAAACGCTTGGGCATGAGCAGGAAGGGAGGCTCTGGGCGGCAACTGTTTGCTCTGAAGCGGCCTTCAGACCAGGGCTCTCCCAGGCAGGGGGCCCCGGGAGGCTGGGATATGGGGGTAGACAGGTCTTCATGAGCTCTGAGGATGCAGCTGCCCCTCACTCCAGGGGCAAAGAGCAGCCCTGGGGCACCTACATCCATACATCACCCATCCCACAGGGCAGTCGCGAAGGGTCCCGGCTGCTCCCCTGTGCGCTCTGTATGGAAACCGAGGGCGGCAGGGCCAGTGTTGGTGGGGAGAGGGGTGCTCCCAGACTGGCCGCCTGCCCCCCAGTACTTACCACCTTGGCCCGAGCCTTGTTAACTGCCACTTCCATCTCCTCAGCCGCAGAAGGGTCGCTGGGGGAGCCACACTTATAGTCCATGGGGTCCTCACCTGGGCCCCGCTGCTTGAGGCTGTTGGCGACCATCTGAATGGCCCGCATCCACTCCTCCCTTTGAGGGACAGGTCACAAGAGCCATGAGTCCCACGGACTCTGGGCGGGAAGGACGGAGCCCCACCCCCTCTAATGGGAGCAAATGACCAACACCTTTGGGCATTCTGGCAAGATCTGTCCGACTAGGGGGAGCCGACGGGACAGGACTGACATTTTGCAAATCCTCTGGCTGCAGTGGGTAAGAGAGGGCAAGAGTGGAATTAGGACGGAGAGTCCATCTATGTCCTGGAGTGGCCTGGCCTGAGGGACGCTTGAAGTGAGCAGCAATTACATGACCAAAGAGGGGAGACCACCTTTATTCACAGCCCCTTGAAAAGGAGCCACCACCCTGAGCCACAGCGCTCCTCGGGATTCCTCCAGAACAAATGACAAGCGTGATGTTTTGCAAAAGCAAACCAAGAGTAAAAGGAAGAATTCATCAGCCGAAGAAAGCTGAAGATGCCCGGAGGGAGGTGTCTGCCAGGAGAGCTCAGGGCCAGAGGTTCCTAGTGGGGCAGAGACGCGAAGCAGAAGGTGGCAGACAGGGAAGCAGGTCCCAGCCAAAAGGAGCTTGGTTTAAGAAGAAACTATTTCTGTCACTCACAATTTAGAACTTGCTCGGAAAGAGCTTTCTTTTGATACTTGCAAACTGTTCTGTCTCCAGAAAGGGAAAATAGATCTAGGAGAAATACGTAAAAACAACCAGAGACCACAAAAAGAGTAGGGGCCTGAACGATACTGAATTTTCCATACCCCTCCCGTGTTTGACTCACCACACAATTTTAGGTGGCTCGACCCAGTGTATGCTGAACCCTCTTTGGATTCTGCTTAGAGCTATAAAACAGGCCCATGAATAGTGAGAAAAATAAAATGCACACCTAAGAACGAGAAAATTCTAAGAGCCCAAGTGGGCAACCTCCCAAATCGCAGCAATTCCGATCAGCCTCAGGGAGACCGGATGGTCAGCCACGCTTCTTCCAGAATCACCCCCAGCCCCAGCACAGGTGAAACTGTGCTCTCTCCCGAGGCACAGAGGCCCCTGGCCAAGGTCACGCAGGGAGCAAGTGGCCTGAGGAGCCGGGACCACCCTGGGGGCGGCTGCACTCAGCCCCCAGCTCCTCACGTCCCGAGGGTACTAGAGCTACTCTGTACAGCCCAGCGGTCCCATGCGCACATCTCCCCATGTTCTGACACTGCTGGGATCCGGGGGCACCTTACAGTCAGTGGCCTATCTCGATTGAATTGTGCATTACTTTTGCTTGGTATTATGGAAAATAATGGTGTGCCTCCAGGGGACAGCATCTTGCATTTCCCGAAGGGTGGCCACAGTGCTGAGCTCCCCGGGCGCCGAGGCGAGCAGGGAATGTGTGTGAGGAGTCCACGCACGGAACGCCCCTCAGCTCAGAGAAAGGAGGAAGATCTAGATGCGGGGGCGCCTGGGTGGCTCAGTCGGTGAAGCCTCTGCCTTTGGCTCAGGTCATGATCCCAGGGTCCTGGGATCGAGTCCCGCATCGGGCTCCCTGCTCAGTGGGAAGCCTGCTTCTCCCTCTCCCCCTGCGGCTCTCCCCACCCCCCGCCAGCTTGTGCTCACTATCTCTGTCAAATAGATAAATAAAACCTTAACAACAACAAAAAAAAGAGCTCTAGATGCAGACTTGGGAGGGCCTGAGACACCTTAAGAGAAAAAAAGAAGGTTCAGAACAGGGCAGAGTGTCCTGCTCCTGGAGTTAGAAGCAAGAGGAATGTACGCACAGGCACGTGTGCTCACCGCAGCACGGACCCCTCTGGAAGGGCGTGCATGACACGGGGCCCTGGCTGCCTCCAGGGACGGGAACTGGGAGTCAGGGGCAAGGAGGAGTCTAATTCCACTGTCGACCCCCATCACATACACTCCCAGAGCACCCCCCACCAACTTTTACGTTACAGATGGGGAAACCAAGGCACAGATTGAAAAAAAACAAAACAAAACAAAACACAATTCAAGAAAAACACAGTGGGTGCTCAGTCTGGCAGCTGGAATCACAGAAGGCCCGTGACCGTCCAGAGCCAAAGGGGAGGGCCGTTCTCGCTCAGCTCCATGGCTTGCTGAACCCAGACGCCCTAGCGCACAAGCAGCCTCGCTCCCAGGAGGTTGTGCTTCCTAAGACAGATGTGTGAATACCGCCCGCATCAACATCAAGTGCTGGCACACTGGCCCTCCCTGGGCAGAGTCTGGGGGCCCCATAACCCTAACCCATGTGTGTCAGGCCCACGAGCGCAGGGATTTCGTCTGTCTGTCCGTGGTACACACAGCACCTGAGCGGGCACTCAGGAGGTGCCTGGGGAACGAGTGAGCAAGGAGGCCAAAGTTCAAGTGGCCCCAGACGTGGTGCACACAGAGGCCCAGTGCACACCCGGACACGTCACACCAAGGCCCGGCACACACGTAGGCTCAGGAGCACGGGCCTCCAGGCTGCCATTTCTCAGCTTGTTTTAACCCATAACCTCTTTGAGAAAAATACAATATAAATCCTTATCCCCACATTCACATTTTATTTTTCAAAAACGGGGGACGGGTGGGCCGCATCCCATGATAGGCTTTACCAGATCATAATTGTCCTCTTAGAAATTTTTAAATGCTGACTTCAGGTAGAAGACCAAGGATTGAGAAAGAAAAAAAAAAAAAAAAAAAAAATCACCAGGGCACCTGGGTAGCTCAGTTGGTTAAGCATCTGACTCTTCAGCCTAGGTCTTGATCTCAGGGCTGTGAGTTCAAGCCCTGCATTGGGCTCCAAACTGGGCACAGAGCCTACTTAAAAAAAAAAAAAAGAAAGAAAAAGAAAGAAAAGAAAAAAAAAAAATCACAATCTCCTAAGAGACGTTAAAAAGAACAAAATACGTATATATCTCACGTACAGAGATCCTGAGGTACTGTCAAGTGAGAAAAGCAAGTTACAGACTAAGACGCAGAGGGTGCCATCATCTATCATCTCTGTTTATAAGGGAGAACACACAAAGTCCATCGACAGAAGCCTGGATAAATAAACCATGGTTCATCCACACCACGGGAGCACTGGAAGCAGTTCCAAGGGCCTCCCTGGGCTGCAGAGCTGGTGATGAGGAGCAGGAGCTCCGGAGCCTCGCGGGCTGGGCCTCAAACAGCAATTCTGCCCCCAGGGCAAGCTCACCCATCCTCGGCAGACCAGGGACGCTGAGGCGCAGGTGAGCCGCTGCGTACAGAGCATGGTACACGGGAAGCGTCTGACTCCAAGAAGGTGTTCAAAACGCTGGGTGAGGCCTGGACCTATGCCCTCCACCCTGGCTCACGCTGCCCAGGACCACAGGGAGCCAAGGAACCCGCAGACGTGGAGGAGGTTGTTCAGGGGTGACTGGGGCTCTCCCACCGCCGGACAAACCCCCGATCCTGTTCCAACTGGACCAAAATTACAAGGTTGCAGCACAGAATTCCAGAGAAAAAGCAAGGGCCTCTGTCCAGGGTACTCCTTAAGGGTTTGCAACATGGTGTCTGGGGCAGAGGGGAGCTCCCACCCAGAGCTGGGACTGCTGTGCCTTCCAGCCCTCAAAAGAGAGCCCCCAGGGGGACCAACCTCCTTTCTCCAGAGACATGATGAGAAAAATAAAGGCTCCACAGACACCAGCTCCTTCCACACTCATCAAGAACACTGGAGAGAGGGGGGCATTTCTGATGTGGAAACAGAGGCACACAGAGGTGGAGTCACTTGTGGGGGTCACACACACAGGAGGTGACAAAGCTGAGACTCACATCGGGCCCTTGTGCTCCTTCTGGCACCATGCCACAGTTCCCCGACAGTAACAGCTTCCTTCCCAGATGAGGCCCGAGGTATCAAGCAGGGCCCTCCCGCAGGAAGGCTCAGGGAATAAGGGACACAGCGCCGTGGAGCCCAGGCTTTGAGTGAAGGAAAGCGCCCGCTGGGAGTTCTGGCCCCGGCCACAGTTTTGAGCAGGCCTCCCCCACCAGAGAGCAAGGGGAACACCATCAGCTCGCAGAGCGCACTGCGGCCAGAAGCTGTGCGGGTGCTTTACGTGCCATAACCTCTGAGTCTGCTCCCAACCCTCCCAAGTAGGCGCCCCTACTCACCCCATTCTATAAACGAGGAGACTGAGGAAGAGATGCAAGCAGGTACCCAATGACACAGCCAGCCAGCAGAAGCTGAAGGACACAAACCTGCCAAGTCCCTACCGCCCTCAAAGCACTTCTCCCGTCAGCCGAGTACTTTCAGGGGCCTTCTCGTCCCTCCTGTGGGCTCCGGGGCCGCGGGAGGCCCAGCGGGAGGAGCCACGCTCCCCCAGGCAGCACTACACCCAGTGCAGACCAGCCTGGGAGCAGGCTGCTGGGCCCAGAGTTCGAGTCCAAACTGGCCGTGGGGCCCTGAGGGACCTTACTTCTCAGGCCTTGGTCTGCATCCCGTGCACCAGGGCACAACACACAGGCTGAAAAGCAGACTCTGCAGCCAATGGCCTGGCGTCAATCCGAGGTCTGTCCCTTCCTGGTGGCGATGCCAGGCCATCTGACTTTCCTGTGCCTCAGCTGGCTGACAAAGAGAGCGGGGACGAGGTTCGTGCGCGTTAAGGGCGAAATAAGCAGGAAACACAAAGTACTTAGGGGCAGTGCCTGGCACAGAACAAGCACCTCAAAGGGCTGCCGTGAGAATTCGCCCAGCCAGCCAGCAAGCCTGGGGTGTCTGCAGGTGGTCGCATGGCTGTGGTGACAGAGAGGAATGGAGGGGTCGAGGGCAGGAGGCAGGACCGGCCCAGCACACGCCGGGCTCCATGTTGCACTGGGTTAGGGACAGACATCTTCATCCTTAATGGCCCAGGAAGCCGCTAAAGGGTCTGTGCAGGGAGTGACTTCTGTTTTCAACCTGCAGCTGCGGTGGGGTGCGGATCGGGGGCACGGAGAGCAAGCATCAGGAGACTATGGCAGTCCTCCAGGCAAAGGGTGCCAGGTGCGAGGGGCGGAGGAGAGGCAAGGCACCAGCAAGCACGATTCCATGAGGGCAGCCTGGGCCAGCCGCTTCCTCCCCTGTCCCCACCACGGCGAAGGACCCGAGCTCCACTGTGAGAGTGACACAGCAGGACCGACACTGCGGCCTGAGGCAGGAAGTGTGTCTGGCAGGTTTAAGGAATCGCAAAGAGACCAGTGTGGCTACAGTGAGGAAACCAGCAATAGAAAAGGATCTGGAGAGGAGACCAGATCACGTAGCACTTAGGAGGATATGGCATAAACTGAGGCCCCTGGCTGGCTCAGTCAGTTAAGCGGCCACCTCCTGATCTCAGCTCAGGTCTTGATCTCAGGGTCTTGAGTTTGAGCCCTGCACTGGGCTCCATGCTGGGTGCTGGGCGTGGAGCCCACTTAAAAAAAAAAAATGGATGGCTCAGTTGGGTGAGCATAGGACTATTGATTTCAGCTCAGGTCGTGATCTCAGGGTCGTGGAATAGAGCCCTGCATCGGGCTTCATGCTCAGTGCGGACTCTGCTTGTCCCTCCCTCTCTGCTCCTCCCTCCATGTGCACACTCTCTCCACCCCCCAAATAAGTAAAATGTTCAAAAAAAAGAATATGGCATAAACTCTGGAGTTTACTCCCAGTGGAAGCAAAGCCACTCAGAGTTCTAAGCAGAGAAATGACACAGTAAGATTTACATTAAAAGATCATAATAACATGATGCACTATTAAGTAAACCCACTCAGACCAAACATCTGCAAACTTCTCCTGGGAAGGGCCAAAGAATAAGTATTTTAGGCTTTGTAGGCCATACAATCTCGGTTACAACTATTCAACTCTGCCAAGTAGGGCAAAACAGCCATAGATAATTTGTAAATGAATGGGCATGGCGTGTTCTAATAAAACTTTCTTTGCAAAAACAGGAGGCCAGCCCGTGGTTTGCCAACCCTGCTCAAGCCCTAATTTCCGGTTTACAGGAAACATAGGCACAGAAGAACAAAGTAAACAGTGCCAAAAGGCAGTAGAATAACACATCCCTAGCGTGAGACATTCCACAAGATAACTAGCCCGGCTTGTTGGGGGAAAAAAAAAAAAAAATCAATGTTTTGTGGGGGGAAAAGACAGGCCTGAACAAGGTTAAAAGGCCAAAGAGACAAGTACCTTGAAGGAATCATGGTTAGAAAAACATTTTGAGGACAACTGGGGAAATTCTAGTAGACATGGACATGCAGAGATTGGTAAGTATCTACTACGAACAGTCAGCTGTGGTAACGGCATCATGACTCTGTAGGAAAAGTCCTCATTCTTAGCAGACACCTGCTGTATGAAGGAGCAAAGTGTCACGAAGTGTGATCGGAAGTGCACAATTCAGCACAAAACAAAGCCAGATGAGGCAAACACGGCAGATGCCGGATTGCTGAGTCTAGGTGCAGGGTACCTGCACATTCGTTTCTTAGACTCTTCTCTCCACTTTCCTGTATATCTCAAACAAGGGGGCAGGGGTAGGGGTGGGGAGTCTGGGGGGAGGCAGGAGAGGTTCCCAGGAGCCCAGGGAGCAGGCCACTGTGGCCTCTAGACAACACCCCCACCCCGCGCCCCCCTCTCCCCAGGCTCGGGCCTATGTGGGGCAGGCCAGTGAGGACAGCCACGAGTGAGCATCCTCGCTCTCGCTAGCTCACTCCTCCACCAGGGTTAAGGCCAGGAATCTGGGGTCTGGCCTCAGAGCAGCCCCAGCAGATTCCTCTCCAGCAGCAGCAGGTGCTAAGAAAAGGAGCAAGGCAGGCCCTGTCCAACCCCCACCATCCTGGTAAAGGGATTCTTCCCCATGCTGAAGAGCACAGAATCTCACCAAAATGGAAAGCAGAGCAGGGCTCTTGCCTACTAAAACGCTTTGCCAGCTCCCCACTGCTCCTTTTCCAGGCTTGCAAACTGTGCACCAGGTACTGCTGAATCAAGGGTTTCCTGTTTACCATCCCCCTGAATCTGAGCGACCCTGTGACAAACCCCAATTGATTCACGACCTGCCAAGCCCTGGAGGGATCTCCAAATGGAGTCCACGACCTGGCTGAGCTCACCAGCAAGGCCTCCACTGGCCCTCTTCCAAGGCCCCTGGCCCTTGATTCTTTGGTGACGGAGAACCCTCTGTGGTCCCTAAGATGACAACCTGTCTCACTTCCGGGCCTTTGCATATGCATATGCTGGTCCCTTTTCCTGAAGTCTCCTTCGCCTTCCTACCCAACACCTTCCGACACTCAGGCCTTATGTACCTACTGGTCTCCGTTTGCTTTTACTGGCAGTCCATGGTTTCTGTCCCCAGCTTTCAGCAGAGTCACACCTCAGCTGGCCTGAGATGGTAGGGAGCTCTGCTGCCCGTGGCGGGGAAGGCATATTTCTAACTTTGGGAGGCCACGTGATGACAATTACACTACAGACTATGGAAATACATCTTATGATATTGTTTCGCGTATCCTCTAGATACACACTGTCCGAGAGGGAGCCACCAGCCATATGCAGCTACTTAAGTTTAAATTGATTAAATAAAAATAAAAATTCCAGCTCTGTTGCACTAGTCACACTTCACATTTCAAAAGCTCAAAAGGCACCTGTGACTCCTGGCCCCCCTCTCGGACACCACAGGTACTGAATACTTCTGTCATGGCCAAAGATCCTCAGGGACGGCGCCATTTTCCTGGGTTCTCCACAGGGTCGGCTGAATCCTCCACAGGGTCGGCTGAATCCTCCACAGGGTCGGCTGAATCCTCACCCGAACACAAGCCAAAGAAGTGTTTCTCAAAGTGAGGTCCAAAGGGACAAAGTGGGGGAAAAGATATGTGCTACTCATTACGAAGGTCTAAGGTTCCCGGTACATAAAGGGGTTTCAGAAATGAGATGAAAACTGACTACCCAACAGAAAACTAAGCAAAGGTTATGAACAGACAGTTCAGAAAGGGAAACTCGTGTGGCCCTTGAAGGTAGGAGAGGATGCTCGACCTCACCCGTACAGACAAAAGGGTCAGTGAAAACCACCTTAAGGTGCCACTTCCCACTGATCAGACTGGTAAAAATCCAAATGTTAGACAACAGAAGGCTGCGAGGACTCTTAGACATCACTCTTAAAAATCACAAATGCATATTCCTGATGACCCAGAAATCCCGCATCTAAGAACTCCTCTTACAGGCTCGCCTGCACATCCGTCGAACGAGGTAAGCACAGGGTACACTTCACCGTGGCACCACCTGGAATGAGCCAAAGCCTGGAAACAACCCCGATCACGTTCATCGAGAACCCGCTCAGGAAACTTGGGGACACAGGTGTGCCACCGTCTAAAAGAAAAACCAAAGCCAGTGCGGTGGAGGCGGCAGCTCTCTGGAGACTGAAGCAGAAAGATGCCCCAAGACACACTGAGGAAAAAACAGAGTTCAGAAGTCTGTGTACGATGCTACCTTTTGTGTAAAAAGAACCAACCAGGGGAGCAGGGTGCAAACGTCTATCTGAATGAGCCGGTCCACCCATGAAGCTCTCCAAGAAGACAGAAGAGCGGTTAGCGGGGGGCGGGGGTGAATGGGGCAGAAGTGACAGACACCTCCTGGCACTGTTTGACTTTTGAACTAGGTAAATCTGTATCATCTCTTCTGATGATTAAACTGATCCGGGCCTTTTAATACTGAATCTCTGGACTGTCTGCTTCAAAATCAATGGCGATGCTCATTAAAAATGCAGCTCCCTGGGAGCCTGGGTGGCTCAGTTCCATTAGGCAACTGCCTTCGGCTCAGGTCATGACCCCAGGGTCCTGGGATCGAGTCCCGCATCAGGCTCCGGGCTCAGCAGGGAGGCTGCTTCTCCCTGTGACCCGTTCCCCTCTCATGCTGTTTCTAATAAATAAGTAAAATCTTTAAAAAAAAAAAAAAAAATGCAGCTCCCTGACCCTCCACAGATCTGCAGGCAGTGGGAGGCCCTGACGTGGGCCCAAAGCTCTGTACTGTTGAGCTCCACCGATGATTCCAATGTTACCCTCCGGTCTGAGAACACAGAAGAAGGTCTGCAGACCAAGAACCCCTACTCTTTCTAGCTCTCAGAAGGGTTGAGACAGGAAACTCCTAGGCAGGGGCCCAAGGGACTCTGTCCATCTGTGGACCTCCTCCTCACGCTAGGCCAGGCCACCCTCAAAGGGTGGCCACACGGAGGCCCAAGCTCACCTCTCATCTGGAGAGTCTACGTGGAAGGTCCTCTCGATGACCGTGGTCCACTGCAGGCAGCGTATGACAAAGGTGTTGGGCCGTGGTCTCTCGGTCTTCATCAGCTGGCATTCTGCAGACAGAAAGAGGGGACAGAGCCGGGAGAGTGAGGGGACAGCCCTGCTGCCCTGCAGCCCACATTCCCTGAGCCACCTCCTGCATGCCAGATGGTGTAGAGATACGTTAGTGACCGAGTCGGCCCTGGCCTTGTCTCTATGGGGCTCAAGGTCCAGTGTATGTTGGGGAGGGGGACAGACCACCAGACGATGACAGCTCAGTGGTCAGGGATTTGGGCCTGCCAAGCTTTCACTGGCCAGAGTCCAGCTGGAAGGCACCATTTGCAGTACCACGGAGGGGACAGAGGATGTGAAGTTAGCCCTGTGATCAGATGAGCGGGAGGCCACGCTGTCTGTCTCTAGCTAACGTCAGAGGGACAGAGAAGTGGACTGTTACCAGAGCGCAGGAAGGATGGCAGGTGCCTGACATCAACCAGAACCACGGGGCCTGGTCGGCAGATTTAGAACCGCGGAGGCGGTGCTGCCTGGGGCGGGGGGCTGGGGAAATGCCTGGCTCCCCACTGGCCACCAGTTCAGCCCTCCCACCCCAGGCCCAGCTGACACAAAGGTGGGCAGGCGGGAAGGGTGGGAAATGGATCCGAAGGCAAGCGGGCCCTGGACAGGCCCACACCCAAGAAAGGCCAACCCCCGGGTGCCCCCTGGACCCACCAGCGGTTGGTTCCCCGAGCACCTGACCTCTGGCCTGGCGTGCCCCGAGACGCACCTGCGACAGAGAAGTTGTTCAGGGGAGGCAGGGTCTGGTCAGGGGCATCAGGCCGCTCCTTGTATCCAATGAAGGAGCCATCACTCTTCAACAGGAAGTACCGGGGCCTCCAGGTCTTGATGTATTCACCTGAGCCGAGGCAGGGGGGAGGGAGAGGTCAGGGCAGGCAGCTCTGTGTCACAGCACCCCACAGAGGGCACCCGGGTGGGAGGAGGGCCGATGAGAGGGCGGGGAGGAGAGAGAAAACCTCCAGGCAGCCCCTGCTGACGCAGGCTGGGCCAGGCCGGGCGCTGGGCTGGGCCCCAGTGATCCAGAGGTCAGGCCTGGCAGGAAGGCGCCTGCTGCAGTGCCCCAGGGCACCAGCTGCCTCCGCGTGTGGCCAGCAGCAAGCCATCCTGGCCGTCCTTGCCAGCGCGTGGCCCGCTCCCAGGGGAGGCCCAGGCTTCCAAACACACATGCCCTGTGGCCCTGTAAGGCCAAATCCCCTGGGCTGGTATTCACCAGGACAGCCGTGCAGGTGGATCAAATGTCAAAACACTGTGCCAGGCATGGTATAACTGCTGCTGCGCCCTCTGAGTGCCCCTTGATTGCTTCCATTTGTTCCAACCATGAATACCCAGGCATCCCGTGTACACATACCCACATGGCAAGGACCCACTCCTCAGAGGGCCGCTGAGGATTAAATTAAGATGGTGAAACATACCTCCAGAAAAATTTGTGCGTAAATGTCCACAGCAATTATTATTCATAATTGTAAAAAGGGGAAACTCGAAAGTCCCATCAGCTAATGAACAGAGAGACAGAACGTGGCATATATCCATACAAGAGAATATTACTCAGTCCTATGAAGAAGTTATTACTACACACTACATACAACATGGACGAACCATAACCTATGCTAAGTGAAAAAAGCTTGGGACCACAAATTATGATTCCATGTGTATAAAATGTCCAGAGCAGGCAAATCTATAGGTGAAAAGCAGATTAGTGGCTGCCTAGGACTGAGAGGGGGAAGTGTGGGGGGAGGTCGGAGAGGAATGGCCAAGGGGGAGGGCAGGGTCCTTTCCAGGGGAGTGAAAATGCTCTAAAATTGACTGTGGTGAGGGGTCTACAACTCTGACTACACTAAAAGCCACTGAACTGTATACTTTAAATTCCTGAATTGTATGGTGTGTGAATTCTAGCTCAAGCTGTTAAAAGAACATGAGATGGCCACCATAAGACATCCAGCTTAGGGCCCAACACACCACAGGCACTCAGTAAACACTTGTTATCATCAGCCCAGCGTGCAAGCGAGTAAAACAAGACTGAGCCAGGCCCCCGACCCCCATGGCACACAGGAAGCAGGACTGCAGGGTGGACTCTGAGCTGGGTGTGCTGTGTGGCCTCCAATAAGTCACCTGACTTCTCTGAGTCTTTGTCTCCTCTCACAGGGAGGTATCCATTAACGGATGACAAGGATTAGGTAACACTCTAGTGTATACTGTGTCAGGTTCTACCCTAAGTATCTTTTAGGACTTAACTTATTCAATTCTTTCCAATGTCGATATAAAGTTCAAAACCCAGCAAAATCCCAAATCCAACAGCGCAAAGGAGTATACAGACATGACCAAGCAGGTTTTATCCCAGGAATGCAAAGGTGGTTCAATATATGAAAATCAATCAATGCAATACACATTAATAGAACAAAGGAGGGGGGGAACCACATGATCATTTCGACTGCGACAGAAAAATATTTGACAAAACCCAACACGCTTTCTTGATAAAAGAATACTCAGCAAGCTAGGAATAGAAGAGAATTTCCTCCACATGATAAAGCGCATCTATGAAAAATCCACAGGTAATATCATTCAATGATGAAAGACTGAAAACTTTCTCATTAACATCAGGGAAAAAACCAAGATATCTACTGCTTTCACCAAACACTGCACTGGAAGTTCTAGCCAGAGAAAAAGAAAAAGAAAGAGATAAAAGGCACTAAACTTGAAAAGGAATAAGTAAAACGAACTTTACTTGCAGAAATCACAAAGAATCCACAAAGTAATGATAAGAGCTAGTAGATGTGGCCAGATTAACACACAAAAACCAGCTGTTGTTTCTATATGTTAACAATGAACAGTCCAAAAAGGGAATTTAAAAAGAATTCCATTTACAATAGTACAAGGAGGCAAAAGATGTACACACTAAAAACTACAAAACACTGCTGAAATAAATTAAAGCCCTAAACAAATGCAAAGATGTCCTATGTGGTGCGCCTGGGTGGCTGATGGTTGAGCGTCTGCCTTCGGCTCGGGTCGTGATCCCAGAGTCCTGGGATCGAGCCCCACATCGGGCTCCCTGCTCAGCAGGGAGCCTGCTTCTCCCTCTCCCTCTGCCTCTGCCTGCCACACCACCCCTGCTTGTGCTCCCTCTCTGTGTCAAATAAAATCTTTAAAAAAAAGTCCTATGTGCATGGATTAGAAGGCTTCATATGTTAAGACGGCGACACTCCCCAAAGCAATCTACAGATTCAACATGGCATGGCACCTATTGAAATTCCAACAACTCTTTTTGCAGAAATAGAAAAGTCAATCTTTATACTTCCCGATTTCAAAACTTACTACAAAGCTACGGTAATCAAATCAGCATGGTCTAAGGATAGACAGATAGACCAATGGAATAGAACTGGGAGTCAAAAAAAAAAAAACTCACACATATGATCAATCAATTTTCAACAAGAGTGCTAAGACCACCCTGTGGGGAAACAATAGTCTATTCAACAAACGGTGGAACAACACGACATCCACATGCAAAAGAACAGAGCTGGACTCCAGCCTCACACCATATACCATATATAAAAGTTAACTCAACGTGGATCTACGTAAATATAAGAGCTAAAATGGTAAACTCTTAGAAGAATACATGGGGTGAGCCTTCATAACCCTGGATTTGGCAATGGATTCTTAGATACGACACCAACATTACAAGCAACATAAGAAAAAAAGTAGATCATTAAAAATAAAACTTACGTGCAAAGGACATTATCAAGAAGATAAAAAGACAACCAGAGTGGGCAAAAATATCTGCAAATCATAGCTCTGATAAGGGTCTAGTATCCAGAATATATAAAGAGTTCTTACAACTCAACAACAAAAAGATAAATAGCCCAATTAAAAAACGGGCAAAGGGCTCAAACAGTCATTTCTCTAAAGATATAAAAATGGCCATCAAGCACATGAAAAAAATGCTCAACATCATTAGTCATTAGGAAAATGCAAGTCAAAACCATGATGAGCTACCACCTCATACCAACTAGGACTTAATTTAAGAGAGAAAAGAAAAGGGGCGCGTGGGTGGCTCAATCATTTCAGCGTCTGACTTTTTTTTTTTTTTTTGAAGATTTTTTTTACTTATTTGACAGAAAGCGAGCACACAAGCAAGGGAAGCAGCAGAGGGAGAGGAGAAGCAGGCTCCCCGGCTGAGCAGGGAGCCCAACTCAGGGCTCGATCCCAGGACCCTAGGATCATGACCTGAGCCACCCAGGCGCCCCACGTCTGACTCTTGATTTCAGCTCAAGTCATCATCTCAGGTTGTGAGATGGAGCCCTGCAACCGGCTCCATGCTGGGCTTGGAGCCTATTTAAAATTCTCTCTCTCCCTCTCCCTCTGTCCCTCCCCCTTCTAAAAAAATTTTAAAATAATAATAATAAAAGAGAAAGAAAAGAAACAGAACAAGTGCTGGTGAGGATGTGGAAGAAAGTGAAACCCTTGTACACGGCTGGTGGGAATGTGAAATGCTACAGCCCTATGGAAAACTCTGGTGCTTCTCAAAAATTTTAAATATAGAATATGCTGTAGATTATAAATACAGAATATACAACCCTAATAACATAAAAACATAAATATATTATCAAATCACACAGAATGCATTAAATTATAATTATAGAATATGTGACCCAATTTATATAACCTATATAAATACTGATTATAAATATAGAACATATGATCCAGCAATTCCACTCCTAGGAATGTACCCAAAAGAATTGAAAACAAGTACTCAAATGCTTGTACACAAATGTTCGTAGCAGCTCTATTCACAATAGCCAAAAGGTAGAAATAACCCAAATGTTCACCACTGATGTATGGACAAACAAAATGTGGTATTCTCATGCAATGGAATGTTGTTTGGCCATAAGAAGAAAAGAAGTGCTGATCCAAGGTACGATATGGATGAACCTCAAAGACATTATGGTAAGTGAAAGGGAGCCATACACAAAAGGCCACCTATTTTATGATTCATTTGTATGAAATGTCCATAATAAGTCAATCCTTAGAGACAGAAAACAAATCAAAACAAACCGGAGGCCGCCGGGGCTGGAAGGAGGGGGGAATGGAGAGTGACTGGTTTCTTTTAGGGAGATGAAACTGTTTTGGAACTAGACAGAGGTGGTGGTTACGCCACATTGTGAATGTACTAAAGGCTACTGAATTGCACACTTTAAAATGGTAAATTTCGTGTTATGCAACTTTTACCTCCATTTTAATTTTTTTTTTTTAAGTTTTATTTATTTATTTGAGATAGAGAGAGTGAGCACGAGCTGGGGGGGGCAGAGGGAGAGGGAGAAGCAGACTCCCCGCTGAGCAGGGAGCCTGCCATGGGGCTCGATCCCAGGACTCTGGGATCATGACCTGAGCTGAAGGCAGACCCCTAACTGAGTCACCCAGGTGCCCCCATTTTACCTCCATTTTATTTATTTTAAAGATTTTGTTTACTTATTTATTTTAAAGATTTTACTTATTTGAGACAGCAAGAGAGAACACAGAGGGATAAGCAGACTCCCTGCTGAGCAAGGAGCCCGATGTGGGGCTCGATCCCAGGACCCTGGGATCATGACCTGAGCTGAAAGCAGATGCCTAACCGACTGAGCCACCCAGGTGGCCCCAATTTTACCTCCTTTTTTTTTTTTTTTAATATTTTATTTATTTATTTGACAGAGAGAGAGTACAAATAGGCAGAGTGGTAGGCAGAGAGAGAGGGAGAAGCAGGCTCTCCGCTGAGCAGGGAGCCCGATGCGGGGCTCGATCCCAGGACCCTGGGATCATGACCTGAGCTGAAGGCAGACGCTTAACCGACTGAGCCACCCAGGAGCCCCAATTTTACCTCCATTTTTAAGAGCAAAACAAACCAACCCAGAAAAACACACCTAAGGCTACTATCAGTTAGGAAAGTGTTCCTGTTTGGGAAGGGCAGAGGTCTTCTGGGGACTGTCTTGTTCTACATCTTGATCTGGATGTTGGTTTTAGAGTGAGTTTATGATCCAGGCACTCACCTGTGGTGGTTTATATGTTGGTAATAAGGAAAAATGAAAAAAAAAAAAAAAAAGGAAACCTAGGAGGAAAGGAAAAATATCCTAACAACAACCCCATTTTACAGACAAGAACACTGAAGCCCAGAGGCTCCATTACTTGCCCGAGGCTCATGGGGGTTAACTGGAGAGGTGGGATCCGAACTCAGGTTTGCTCCATCCAGAGCCCCCACTCCTGACCACTACACTGCCTGCCTCAAAACTGGCAGACGGGGGCTGGCCTGGTGGGGACCGGCAGAGGGTGTGCTGAGGCCGTGTCAGGAAGGGGACCAGCACAGGGCATGAGGGACTCCAAGAGTTGTGCTCTTGGTTGGCCTGTTCCTTGAGCAGACCCTGCTTAGCAAGAGGCAGCCTGTAGGCCAGGCCTTGAGAGAGCTGGTTCAGGAGGCAGAGGATAAATCTTCGCTGAATCTTGGGGTAAATCAGTCTTCCCGCCGAGCCTCAGCTTCCTTGCCTCTAAGATGGCACCCGCCTCCCAGGGTAGCTATGGGGAAGGCAACAAAACTGGGCTCGCCTAGAGCAGAGCCCTGTGCCTGGCACCGAACAGGCACATGGTCAACTGGGGCTCTACTACTTTTAACCACCAGAGGTGGGGTGAGATGGCAGCGGTGTCCACCTGCCCTTGCCCACCTCTGCTCAGAATGGTGGGCCACGGGAGGGCGCGTGGCTGGCTCTGTCAGTAGAGCATATGACTCTTGATCTCGGGCTCGTGAGTTTAAGCCCCACATTGGGCCTAGAGCTTACTTTAAAAAAAAAAAAAAAAGAATGGCGGGCAACGGGAGGCCCGGGAGACACCGTGCTTCTGGGTGTATACGGTGCAAACCCAAGGTGGGTATGTCCTGGCTAGGCCATCCCAGCAGCCCATCGGGGCCCCTGCAGCATGAACGGAGGTGCTGAAGGCGTAAGAGGGGCTGAGACCCATTTAATGCCGTCAGCGGCCCTAAACCAGACCCAAGCTCCCGCCCCAGCAACAGCTCTCTGGCCGCCTCCAGAGCTCCTCACAGCCCAGTCCAGCAAGCCGCGGGCCTGGGGACACTCAGGAGCTGAGACCCCGGCAACACCCTAGCACCCGCATACCACGCCCACACAATCCCAATCATTCAGTCAGCAATCAGTTATTGAGCACCTATTGCATGCCAGGAACTTTCCTAGGCCCTGGGAATACCATAGTAAATAGCCAGATAAAATCCCTGCCCTCGGAGAACTGAGGTCACAGGCCTACACTGTTAACCCATTTTACAGATGTGAAACCAAGGCTCAGAGAGGCAACAGAGCTTGCTCAGAGTCACCAAAAGGAAGTAGCAGAGCCAGGGTTAGAACTGTGACATCTGCCAAAGCTCAGAAAGCTCCACCGACAGCCCCAAACTCACAGCCCACCCTGAGCAGGTAGGGTCAAGGTGCCTCAAATACCACCCCTGCCTGCAAAGGGCAGTGGGAAACAGGTCTCCCCTGCCCAGTCTGATGGCGGAGACCTGGCCCTGGGGATCACCTCCGTCCCTCATCACTGCTCTGTGTCTGCAGACCAGGACAGGGCACGATGGGTGGGCACTTCTCCTGGTTCCCACCGGGCTGGCCCCACATCGGCCTCCTTGTCTCTTTAAACACGTCCGGCCCACTCCCCCTCCGGACTCATGGCTGGCCCCTTCACCTGCACTCCTGCCCCAGTTAGCCATGGGGCTCACTCCCTGCACTCCTGCAGGTCGTTATCAAATGCCCCTTCTCAGTGAGCCCTCCCTACCCACCTGTTTATGACAGCTCCCCCTGCTTCCTCCCACATCCCTTCTCACGTTGCTTGATTTTTCTCCATGCCCCTTACCACCACTGCTCGCACCGGTCCCCTTGGGTGCCGCCCACCGTCCCCACTAAATGTAAGACGCCAACGTGAGAAGGGGACTTCCGCCTATCTGGTTCACTGCCGAGTTGCCAGCGCCTGGACCACAGTAGCTGCTCAGTCCGCGTCTACTGACTGAATGGACGCATACGGAGAGCGGCTACCACCAGGCTTCGCCCCCTCCCACCCTAGGAGAAGGTCCACGGAAGCCGAGACAGTCGGCCTCCACCCCGCAGTGCCTGGACAGCTGCCCCCCCCGCCAAGCCGGTTGGCCCCACGCTTCTGGGGCCAGAAGGCCTGGGCTCTAACAGAATAGGCTGTTAGGCTCTTCACTGTCAATAACTTCATTTCTCCAGGCCTCAGCTGCCCACCCGTACAAGCAGACAAGGCCATGCCCTAGCTCCCGGCGCCCTGGGCTCAGACCGCCTGAAGGGTTAATTAAAGCCACCGCCTGAAGGGTTAATTAAAGCCAAGGTCCTTCCCGTGGCCTCCAGGGCCCAGCACGGTTGGATGCCACATCCGGCTTGCCCTCGCTCTCTCCGCTCCAGCCAGCCTGGCCAACTCAACCAGGCGTGCTCCCGCCTTCATCCCTGCTGTCCCATTCCCTGGGACAGCCTTGCCCAGCTCTGTGTGTGGCTCACCTCCTCGCCTCCCCTCTCCCCCCGGGGCTCGCCTCCCCTCTCCCCCCGGGGCCTCCATCACTGTCCCCTCCTCAGAGAGGCTCGTCCTCAGAGTCCCTACTGCTCACAACGGCACTCCTCACCACCTGACATCGTATGTCTGCTTCTCTGTTCGCTGTCCCCAGCCCCCACTAGAATGTGAACTCCATGAGGGCACCACACGTCCCAGGAGCCTGGGAGCCCGGACGGCCTGGCACACCACACATACTCAGTGAGTATTTGCGGAATGAATGAATGTTGAGTATTGCCTCACTGTGTTACTTCAGTTAAGTGACTTCCCCTCCCCGAGCCTCAGTTTCTTCATCTATAAAATGGGGCTATGACTGAGACCACGAATGCAGAGGCAGACTCGAGACCTGGCCCGGGAGCTCATGCCGGATGATGCCCAGGAGCATCCCCAGGCTGCTGCTGAAGAAGTCCATGAAACGGGCTTGTAAGGAGCTACTGGCCTGGGGCAGGTGGGTAGGGCTCAGCACCCTGGCTCCTCGGGCTGCAAAGACCCTGTACCTCTGCCTCCCTGGGCACCAAGTGCCAGGAACAAAGCCAAGGCAGGAGGGGAGAGACGCAATCCAGTGGACAAAAGCAGCCCCTTACCACGCTTGTGGAGCCAGCCTTCTTTGATGACAGACACCTCATTCATGGTGGCAGCGTTGACACGCTGTCACCTAGCTTAGGACAGCTCAGGGCAGCAGGACATGCAGGAGGCACAGTGGACAGAGCACAGTCTGCAAGACAAGAGAGGAGCTCATGAGAACTCGAGGGGGACTCACCACAGCCCCTGGCCTCACGACAGCCCGGCCGGCCGGCCCCTCCAGCCGCTCTGCCTGCGCTGCGCAGGGTGGAGGCGGTGGGGATAGGGAGCCCTGCCCACTTGGCCCAGTCCGAGGAGGAAGATGTGGCCTCGTCCTCAGGGACTCCAACTGGGGGCGGGGGGGGGGGGGGCCTGACCCTGCCCTCGGAGCCTTACTCTGGAGGGAACAGAGCTCCCCGGCCTAGGCAGGCCTTGCTGAGCGGAGGCAGCCTCTCCACCCACCTTCACCCCAGAGTGGCCTCCACCCCGGGTCATTCCCAGGCCCCCACACTGCGGTGACCTGGGATGAATCAGACAGCCCTGGGCACCTGAGGGAGTGCTCAGAGCCAGAGCCACCAGCATCTGCCTGCCGCCCCCCCACCCCGACACACGGACACACGCGCGCGCACACTCTCTCTCCGCCCCCTCCCCTCCTTCCAACCTACCACCCTCAGCAAACCAAGTGCCCCCAAACCCCTGCGCCAAGCCACCCTGTGTCACTCCCTCAGCCTCAGCCCCTCTTTGCCCCCACCAGATGACTGAGGGAAGACAAGTTTCTGACGCTCGGGATCTTGAACAAGACAGCAACCTACTGCGAATGCACTTGTCTGGGGCTTAGGAGCCGGTCCCGGGGGCTCAACCAAGGCCCTGGTCCCTTCCCCAAGACCTCCACTTCCGTCCTCAGGGACCAGCAGCCGACAGACTGACAGACGCCGAGGCCGCTGCTTCGTCTCAGGTTCCCAGGGTGGAAGGGAGGAGGGCGGGAGGCAGCCACCCACTGGGCCCCTACCTAGAGCCACGGGCCTGGAAAGGGGCCATGGAGCCCAAGGCGCCTTTCGCCTTGCCCAGCCCGGGGTTATTTGCGGACAGCAGGTCAGGAGCTACAGCGGCCCCCAGAGAAGTGGCAGCTGGCTCTAGGGACACCACGGGCATCGGCTTTCTCTCATGGCCCAGGGGAGCTGGGGGGCCGGCCGCACTACTGCCTGGCATGTGATGGTGGCAGGCCGCCCAGACCCAGGCAGGGAAGGGAGGTAAGTGGGAGGAAGCGAAAGAGAGACAAGACGGACAGTGACAGGGAAGTAAACAGTGGGGTGAGAGATCACGTTCTGGACTGAGCTGCAAAGGCAGGGCCAGGAGCAGCACAGGGGCTCCCTCCCGCAGCAGGCGGGACCAGCCCCGAGGGGCTCCCATTCCACAGATGGATGGACCGACGGACCACCCAGGACAGGAGAGCCTGACAATCCCACCAGCCTGCCTTCCACCTCTAACGTGACCAGTCTCTGCACTTGCCCCGCCCCCTGCCCCACCTCCCGCCCTGGGGATGGCCTGGCTCACTGGCTCAGGTCCAGTGCTGTCCTCTCCCCCGAGGGCTCCCGCACCCCCTCCCTAGACTCCCCACCCACTCCCTTATTGCTCCCTCCGATCTGTCCCCGTTCACCAGCCAGACCCCTTAAACCTAACCCTGTCCTTCCCCCACTCAAAAGCCTTTCATGGCTTCCCGCTGACCTCAGGAAAGAGCCAAGCTCCCTCGCTTGGGATTCAAGGCCCTTCAGGACCCGGCCTCTGCTGACCTTCACTCCAGCTGCCCCCGCCCCTGCTCGGCCCAGCGGCCCCCACTGTCCCTTCACCCGCGTCCTGATGCCTCTCCCAACTGCCCTGGCCTTCTCCCTGGGCTCTTGAGTCTCTGCTTTCAACCCTTAGAATCCATCTAAATCTGGCCCCGTTCCTCCAGGTTAAAAACCCTTCCCAGGCCCCCCAATGTGCTCAGACACAGAACAAAGTCCTTTCCACCACGAGCTTAGGGTCACCTAGAAAGCTCTCTATAAAACCTAATAACCGTGACAATAATTATACCTGGTACTACCTCCGTCTCCAGCACCGCCCCCCCCCCAAACCAGGCTTCTGTCTCTCAGGCCCATCCCTCTGGCCTCCATTCCCTGTACCTGTACCTTCTGTGGGTTCTCCCTCCTCCTGGAGGTCTCAGCTGAACCAGCCTCCTCCAGGAAGCCTTCCTGACCTCAGAGGCTGCCTGGGTACTCTCTGCGCACCTCCTCAGCCAATTCTTCCGACACCTATTAAGTGCTAATCTAGTGGATCAGCACAGCATCTGGATATCTGCTGAGTACATAATGAAAGAACCCAAGTCTCCCCAGCCCAGGACCAGACAGAGCCATGGAAACATTTCCAGAGTCTATTCATGCCACCAATCTCCTCTGAGCGTGTCCTAAGCTCCAGACAACCAGAGGGATACCAGAGATGAATCATCAGTAAGACAAGACATGGCCCCTGCCTTCGTGAAGCTCTCACCCCGGTGGAGGTGGCAGACAACATACAAGTATGCGTGTAACAATGTCAGGTGGTGAAGAGGCACTGAGAAGCAAAGTCAAGCAGGAGAAAGGGTGGCGGGGAATGTGGGGTGCTATGTTAGCTGTGTGGTAGGGAGGACATGTGAGGAGGGAGGGAGCCACGCTGCCATGTAGGGAAAAGAATTTCGGGCAGGGGAAGAGCAAGTGCAAACCTCTGAGTCAGGAAGTACTTGTAGAGCATGAAGAACTGCCAAGGGGCTGGTGTGGCCAAGGAGCCAGGAGAGGTGGGCAGGAAGAACAGTTAGGGCCCGGCGTGAGGGGGTGGTGGGAAGTTCGAGACGTTGTCCCCTGACACGGGGGCGAACACCACGCTTTCCCCAGTACCAGCTCAGTTCGCAAGTTCCAAAGAACCGGGATGGAGAACCCAAGTCCCAAGGAAGGGTGGACATGGAAGGACAGGACCGGGTGGACCGGGTGGGCCTGGCGTCCAATCTCGACGCTCCCCTCCCATCCCCACCTCCGTGATTCTGCGTGTCTCAGGGTAGTCAGCAGCGCTGAAGCACCCGCTGCGTGCAGAGGCTCGGCCTACTGCCTGGCCCGGCCCCTGGGGAACACGCAAACACGTGGGTGAGCACTCAAACACGCAGCTGCCGTGATCAGAGAAAAGCAAAAGCAGCCAGGTGTGGCCAACAGTGGTCAGGGTCGCAGAGTCCGCGAGCCACTGCCAGCCAGGTGGCCTTGAGCAAGTGGGGAGCCGGTGCCCTCGTGGGGTCCCTCCTGAATGATCCCAACCGCCCCACCAGAGGGGCAGTGACTATGCCCAGGGGAAGGCAGAAGCTCGGAGAGTGGAAGCCATTTACCTCGGGTCTCCCCACTGCTCGGCACCCCAGGGCCACTTTCTACATTCTCATTTCGGCAGCTTGGGCAAGGGCAGGGGGAGGAACTGGAAGATCCCCTGCGCCCCGCCTGGATCCCGACCCGTCCTCCCGTTGAGGGTGGCGCCTCCGCTGAGGTGTCTATGACGCAGTCCTGGGGTGATGAAATACCAGGCACCGATGCCAAGAGGATGGCCTGCTCCCCGGGGAGCTGCCGGCGGAGGCTGCCCAGGCGGGACGACAGAGAACAGCCTCTGGAAGCCAGGTGTCAGCACGCAGGGGCCTGCCCTGGCCACCCCGGCCCAGAGGCAGCACACCCCACGGCAGGGAGGGCCTGCACGGCCCCATCCCCACTTGAGTGTCCGGGCCCGAGTCGGACGAGGGCCTGGGCCCGAGCAGCAGCTTGTAGGCTTGAGGTGAGCCCCCTGGGAGACAAGGAGAAAAGAGCAAGGCCACTTCACAAGAGTCACCCACGCTACCAAGGAACGCACACAATCTCATTATTTAGGAGGAAATACAAGTTACCATCCACCAGGATGGCTGAAATTTTAAAAACTGACGGTGCCAAGTGTTGACAAAGATACAGATGAACAGTGATGGAAGTATAAAATGGTTCAACTACTATGGAAAACTGCTTGGCAGTAAAAATTAAAACTCAATACGTGCCCACACCCCATGACCCAGCAATTCCACAACCCAACCCGACAGAAAGGAGTGTGTGTGTTTACCAAGGGACATATACTGGAATGTTCACAGCAGCAATACTCACAGTAACCCCCAAACTGGAAACAGACCAAATGTCTACCCACAGGAGAATGGAGAAACAAATGGAGGTAAATTCATACAGCAGAACGTTCCTCCACTCACTACTGACACGTTCAACAGGGACAGTGCGTAAGAAGGTTACCACAAAAGAAATGAAAGACGACACACACACAACAACACATCAAGTGTGGGTCCATTAGCAGTAAGTTCGGAACGGGCAACAACACTACATGTTTAGGGGTACCTTCCTCACTTACAAAACTATGCTGAACATCAAGGAAACAAATCCACAAAAGTCGGGGGAGTGGGTAGCTTTAGGAGCAGCAGAGGAGTTTCCAGGAGCTGACCAGGTTCTGTTGTGGTCACACCGGGCTCTGCCCTGTGGCCGTTTGTTATACTGCACCACACAAAACGGGTTTAATACCATTTTTCTGTGTCGTATGACAAAAGAAGTAACTATAAAAAAAGAACCTGGGTTTGAGAGTCCAGAGAATGTGCGGAGCCAAAATCAGGCCTCCTGGCTTCCAGAGTTTGCCCTTCCCAAGGCTGGCGTGCCTGGATTTTCCCCTCAAGAAGGTCGGGTCACCAATGAGGAAGGAGGAAGGAGGCGGCATCCAGGGTCCGGAGGATCCGAATTTCACCCCCAGGCTCTGCTGGCTTCCCGGCTGTGTGGCCACAGGCAAGTGACACCCTGCCCTCTGTTGAGTGTAGAGCTTCCCTCCGTACAATGATCCTGCTGGAGAAGGGCCACGCACCCCAGGAGGGAGCAGACACACACTCTGGGCCCCACGGCGTGAGAGTGGGCAGGACGGAGGAGCGGGGACGTCTAGCTCTGCACAGAAGACAGCTGAACAGGGATGAAGATCACTGCTCTCAGTGGTCACTCTGAGCAGGGACAGGGACAGGAGACTTGACAGGGGTCCCCAAGGAGGCTCTGACCACTCTGGCCAGCTTTTACCGGTCTCAAGAGCTGCTGAGTACATGGCTGTCACTGACTTACTCCACCGTTAGTCTCAAACACTCTACAGTAACTTATTCTAAAACTTCTTTAAGACATTTGTAATACCATCTATCTGACTCACGGGTGTTACTTAATGCTCAATGGTTTCCAAACTGTAGCTCCTTCAGGAGCTTCAGCTCACAGAGCCAGAGTCAGATCCGTGAGAGGCAACTTACAGGACGATGCAGGGCCACTGGGGGGAGGTCCTGGTGGCAGCCCTGGGCAGGGACTGGGTCCTGGAAAAGGTCCTTCCAAACCTGTTTCCTCATCTGCAAAATTAGGGTTGTGTGGTTCCTGCTGCTCGGGGAGGGCGAGGGAGGGTTGTGAAGGCTCACTGAGCTCTAGCACTTGTCTTCACCCTTTCTATGGGCTGGGACCCTGTGACCACCGAGTCAGAGCCCATCCCTCCTGTGCTCAAACCCTCCAGTGTCCCCATCTTACCCCGAGTAAAAGCCAGAGTCCTTACAGGACCCTCAGGACCCTATGAGATCTGCATGGTTCCCCCTTTTCTCCTCCAAATACACTCCATTTCAACAGTGCCTAGTCCTGTGGCTCCTCCAACACACCAGGACATCCCTACCTCAGGGCCTTTGCACCTGCTGCCCCCTTGGTCGGAATGCTCTGCTCGCAGGTATCTGAGGGGCCCCATTCCACTTTCTTCAGCCTCTGCTCACATGCCACTTTCTTCAAGAAGCCTTCCTAAGCAGACAAAAGGGAGCTCCCATCCTACCTCCCCTAACCCTTTATTTTTCTCCATACCTCTCCTTATCCTTTATTTTTCTCTGTAAGCATTTTTCATCGCTGTCGTGACTTTATGTATTTACCTGTGTATCAGCTTATTGTTAACCTCTCCCCACTATAATGTCAGCACGGTAAGAGCAGGGGCTCTGGCCTGTTTTGGGCCCTGCTGGATCCTCTGAGCCTTGCAAGGTGCTGGGTACACAGTGGGCACTTAAAAAGTTATTTGCGGAATGAATGTGCATGTGAAGCCCTGTGCCCAGAACAGGCTCAGAGTGACTTAGGTTCCTTTCCTTGCCACTCGTCAACTCCTTTTTTCCTCTGGGCCCCTCTCCCTGACCTCGTTTCTATGCCAGACGACACAGATGGCATAAGGGAGGCAGGAGGGGAGGCTGAGGCTCTGCAGCTCCTGGAGCTAGAGACAGCAGGGTGGGGCTCCTTCCTGGGGCTACAACCCCCCAGGGCCCTCTGCCACCTGCCCTCTAATCTGCACCTTCCCTATAGCTCCCTGAGGAGGACTCGCTCAGGAGATAAACGCAAAGACAACAGGAACCTGTCCTTCAACAGGCAACACCTGCTTGCGGGAATCTGGGAGGAAACACACGCGCGGGGTGAGCTGAGGGAAGCAGCTCCCTTGTTTGCCGTCCCCAGCTATGTGAACTGGTCCCGTGCTTTGTGAGCGCACTTTAGCAGTACTAAAAAAGTGGCAACCCGCCGTCAGAATTTCTCCTGCAGATCATGCCTGTGCACAGAGGTTCTAAGGTGGGGTTTCTCCGCCTCAGCAGGAGTGTTACTTGGAACCAGGTAATTCTTGGTGCAGAAGCTGCTGTGTGCACAGGAGGAGGCTTACCAGCATCCCTGGTCTCTACCTGCACACCCTCCCCTGAGCTGTGACTATCAAGGAAGTCCTCACAGGGGCACCTGGGTGGCTCAGTCGGCTGAGCCAGCCACTCTTGATCTCAGCTCAGGTCAGGTCATGATCTCAGGGTCGTGGAATCGAGCCCTGCTTGGGGCTCCTGGGGCTCCGGGCTCAGCGCAGAGCTGGCTTGTCCCTTACCCTCCCTCTGCTCTAAGATAAATAAATAAAATCCTTAAAAAAAAAAAAAGAAGGGGCGCCTGGGTGGCTCAGTTGGTTAAGCGACTGCCTTCGGCTCAGGTCATGATCCTGGAGTCCCGGATCGAGTCCCGCATCGGGCTCCCTGCTCGGCGAGGAGCCTGCTTCTCTCTCTGACCCTCCCCCCTCTCATGTACTCTCTCTCATTCTCGCTCTCTCAAATAAATAAATAAAATCTTTAAAAAAAAAAAAAAAAAAAAAAAAAGTCCTCACACGCTACCAAATGTACCCTGCAGGCAGAGCGCCCCAGAGCAGAGCCCACCACCCCACCCGGCTGCAAAGCGCTGTGCCGAGGGTACACTTGCTGAAATCGTGAAAGACTGGAAGTGACCGAAACGCCGGGCCCAGGGCTCTGTCACCCTAGCAACGGTTAATGTGGCAGCACCAAAAAGAGGGAGCGGATGCCCATGTGCCTGTGTCTCATTTACCACAGGCCAGGCACACCCAAGTGCTCTGCACGTGGGAATTCAACCCTCCCAGGCACTTTTACAATTTTAATTAATTAAAAAAAATTAATTTTTTAAATTTATTTGAGAAAGATATAGGGAGAGAGAGCACAAGCAGGCGGAATGGCAAGCAAGCAGACGGAGAGGGAGAAGCAGGCTTCCCGCTGAGCAGGGAGCCCGATGCGGGGCTCGATCCCAGGGCCCTGGGATCATGACCTGAGCTGAAGGTAGATGCTTAACTGACTGAGCCACCCAGGCGGCCTTACAATCTCTTTTTAATGAAGAAACCGTGTCACGAAGTGCAGTGACCACTGCCAGCCCCTCGACCAGGAAGTGTGGAGCCGGCGGGGCCAGCGGCCACATGGCCTCTGGAGTCCGGCACACCGGGAGCCAGGCCCTGCTCCCCAGCTTTGTGGGCTTCAAGCTTCCAGCCCTGGATGAGGGGCCCTCCCCTGGCACCGCCGCGTAGCCCTCGGACAGAAGCAGCCTCCACGGGCGACCTGCCCGTCGGCATTGAGCGCGCTCTCAGCTCCACGGAACATCCCACCTGATCCCCCTCCTGCCACACAAACCACACAAACGTGCGCCCCAGCACAGGGCCTCCATTCGGGTGGCTGGAGCCAGCCCAAGCGGAAACGTGAGCCACAGCGTCCTCTTCAGGAAAGCCGTCACGCGATCGACGACTGACAACAGATCTCACTGGGGAGAGCGTCTTAGGCCAGAGGCCACATGGAGGTGCGTGTCTCACCGTGGCCCACGTGGAAGGAAGTGCCAAGAGAGGCAGGATCACGGGGGCAGGAGTCAAGGCTGCCTCAGGAACCAGATGCGCTTCCACCTCGGCTCTGCCACCTCCTGTGGGACCCTGGGCACGTGGCTTCCCCTCTCTTCCCCTCAGTCTCCCCATCCACACACCAGAGACGGGAACGGTACGCACTCCCTGCAGTGAGGACTAGAGGAGTTAATCCACACCAAGTCCCTCGAACTCTGCCAGCGTGCCAACCGCTCGGCACCCGTCAGGTGTTAGTGCCTCCGCTGCGGGGAGGCGGGGGGACCCTCGCTTCCCACGTCGCACGTTTCTGTAACATGAGAATTTTTACCTATCCCACCTCCTCGGCGGGAAGGCAGCGTTAAAGATACTTTTTTTCTCTTCAACGGCACCCAGTCCCCTCAGCTGCCCCATCTGTCTACTTGGAGCAGGTATAGGACTAGGAGCAGGCTGAAGACGTAGGTGGGCTGCAAAAGATACTGGGACAAGAATAAGCAGAGCAGATTTCCTTCTCTTCCTTGCCACCCCCGCCCCACACCTTCCCCCTCAGCCCACCACCCCAGGGCCTTACAGCACCCCACAGAAATCACATCAGATATCTGAGTCGTCCTGGCCACGGGCTCCAAACACACCGAGTGCACCAGGCTGCAGCCAGGCAGAGACCCTCCAAACACAGCTCTGACCCTGTCCCTCCCCGGCTTGGGGATCACATCCAAGGCCTTCATGGAGACAGGGGCCCACCTGAAGTGGCCCCTGCCTATCCTCCTGCCTCTTTGATCAGTAGCACCATCCCCAGACGCACTTTTCCCTTCTCCCGGTCCCTCGAACAATCCTTGCTCTCTCCCCCTCTCTCTCTCTCACACACACACACACACACACACACACACCCAGGACCTTCGCACATACTAGTCGCCCCACCCGGCACACTGCTCACCCACCTTCACCTGCTAAATCCGTATTTCCTCAGGGAAGACTGCCCTGAGTGCTCCTTGCCCCACAATGAGTCACAGATCCTCAGAGCTCAGCGTTCCTGCCCCCTCATGGCTCTTACCTCTAATGTGCTCAGTCACTTGGACAAGTGTCTGGGTAATGGTGCCTCCCCCATTCGATGGGGTGCTCCACAAGGCAGGGATGGGAATGTCCTGGTCTCCACTGTGTCCCCACCACAGGGCCAGGCCCAGAGCTTCCATAAACTCAGGGTAGGGGTAGCAACCCCAATCATAGCTTTTGAGGTCGGAGTTGGGTCAAGTAAAGGCGAAACAAAAATCCTGCTTTCATTCATTCCACAAATATGGCACCCAGGCTGTGTCAGCACTGCTCTGGTCACCAGGGAGGCAGCAGTGACCAAAACAGAGCTCCCTGCCCTAGGGGAGTTTATGGGGGGAGGGAAGAGGGTGGACAAGCCTTAAAGTAAAGCTAAATGAAGAGCAAATTACATGCTGTAACAGAAGTTGACAAACGTTATGGGGAAAAGCAGCACATGGGGGACTAGGTATGTGGGAAGGGGAGAGGGTTTCTGGTTTTATCCAGGGTGATCAGAGAAGGGCTCACTGAGATGATGAAACGTGAGCAGAAATTCTCCCTGAGAGATGAGGCAGCCACTGGGGCCAGGGGAGAGGGGGGAGAGCACCCCAGGCCCAGGTAGAGTAGCGCCAAGGCCAGGTGTGACCGAGTCAGGAGGGTGGAGGGGAAGGAAGCACGTGAGACTGCGGGGGGGGGGGGGAGTGCGGCTGGCTGAGCAGGCCTGGGAGGCCGCTCTAAGGGCTGTGACTGTTTCTCAGGGACAGATGGGGAACGGTCTGGCTTGGGGCACAGCGGGATGCGGAGTTCCTGGCCCCGGTGAGGCAGAGACTGTATCACAACCGCCTCCTGCAGCTGTCCCCAGAGAAGCCCTATGCACTGGCCTGACTCTCTCACCTGCTGGCCCCCAATGGGGAAACTGAGGACAGGAAGGATGCAGTGAGTACCCAATGCTGGGCAGCCAGGACTTGGCAGAAGAAACCGGATCATGTCCGTCCCAGCCCTGAGCGTCTTCCACCTCCTTCTGCCCTCACTCCCAAGAGACCGAGCCCCCTCTCGCACTGGGGCCAGCCCTCCCTTACCATCCCTGACGGCTTGCAGACCTGGGCTGCCCCTGTTGTACACAAATGCACGCGTGCGCACACGAGCAAGGCCCCTCCGGTCTGGCTAAAGGCTTCTTCCCTCACAGGTGTTGCTCCACATCATCATCTGCCTGCTTCCCTGGCCAGCAGTTTTGAGGCAGGGTCTGGTGGCATGAGTCCCCATCTTATCCCTGGGGCACCTAGGAGCAAGCACCTTGGGTCCTACCCATGGATAACGTTTACTGAGTGTTCATGATGTGCCAGGTCTGGACTCCTATGAATCCTCATGGCAATCCTGGGAGATAGATGCTATTGCTATCCCCATTCTTCAGAAGAGGAAACTGAGACCCAGAGAGAAGAAATCACATGCCCAAGATCACACAGCGGGTGAGTGCAGGAGATGGCTGACCTAGCCAACAGAAGTTTCTGTAGCAGAAATGTAGGTATAGGGGCTAGTGCAAGTAAAAAACTTAAAATACAAGTGGGGCACCTGGGTGGCTCAGTCGTTAAGCGTCTGCCTTCGGCTCGGGTCATGATCCCAGGGTCCTGGGATCGAGCCCTGCATCAGGCTCCCTGCTCGGCGGGAGGCCTGCTTCTCCCTCTCCTACTCCCCCTGCTTGTGTTCCCATTCTCGCTGTGTCTCTCTCTGTCAAATAAATAAAATCTTTAAAAAAAACACAAAACAGGGCGCCTGGGTGGCTCAGTTGGTTAAGCGACTGCCTTCAGCTCAGGTCATGATCCTGGAGTCCCTGGATCGAGTCCCACATCGGGCTCCCTGCTCAGCAAGGAACCTGCTTCTCCCTCTGACCCTCCCCTCTCATGTGCTCTCTCTCTCTCGTTCTCTCTGTCTCAAATAAATAAATTAAAAAAAAAAAAAAAACACAAAACAAAAAAACTTAAATACAAGAAAAAATTTAGTTTAATTAACTAAAACTCAAATAGCCACACAGAACTAGTGGCTAGCATATTGGAGGTGCAGCTCCACAGAACCTCTCTGATGAAGCACCAGGGGGCTGAAGGCAGGAGGGGGGGTGGGGGCAGGTGAGGGCCGGGGATGTGCTCACAGGCCCAAGGGGCTGGATCATCCCAGCCTGCCGCAGAGAAGCTCCCATGTGGTATCATCACTCCCAACCCCTGACCCATCAGCCCAGGGAACTGAAACAGGGCTCAGAGGCCCAAATCCATACCTAGAGTGCTGGTCAAGTCAAATCCTGACTGCTACCTTCCAAGATGCACAGGTCGCTTCCCCAAACCTCAGTGTTCTCATCTATAAAACGGGATCTTAATGCCAACCTGAGCATGTGTTTGTATTATTTCAAAAGATGTTTTGTTTTTTGGGGTGTTTTTGGGGGGCTTTTGTTTTTTTGGCAATCCAGGGTCATGAGGACCCAATGAGACATGCTTCAAGCACAGCTGGGGATGAGGCCAGCACTTGGGAAAACAGGCAGCAGTTACACAAAGGCAAACTCCAAAGTCAAGGGCCAGCCTGAGCCTGAGTTAGTCAGAGCTATGGAAGTGGCAGCTATGTTCATACTGTCACTAGCTGGTTAAAAGGAATCATCCAGATGATTCATGACATGCCCATATTAACTTGTTGAAAATATCATCTAAATGAAAACACACAGCTAAAAAAAAGTAGACAAGTTGCAGACACTACCCCAGAACACATGCTCAACCCTTGCCACCCCTCTAACCCCCCTCTAGGTCTTGGGACACCAGTTTGAGAAGCACAGACTTGCCTGCCAGACCCGGGCCCCGCCACCCTCCTGTGCACTGACCCCACTCCCCCAGCTGCAGTGGCGTGTACTCGGGGTCACCACACTGAGGTGTATCCCTTCAGGGCCTTTACCCGTGCGGCACCCCTGCCTGGCCCATTTCTTGGGCTTTCACGTCAAGGCCTGAATGCCTCCCCTCAGGAGCCTTCCCCAAGTCCCCCTCCTGCCAAAGCCAGCCAGATCTCTGTTCCCTTCCTCTGTGGCACCAAGCACTCACAGGACAAACGCTACTTTCTCTGCCTCCTCCAGCAGACTGGGCCCCGCTCCCTGACAGACAAAACTATACACGGCCCATAGTAGGTCCTCAATAAATTATCTGGTCAAAGAACGGAATACACAATGACCAAAAATAGCCAAGGGCGGGCTCCAGAAGCCATTCAGGAATCAGACCCCACGGGAAGGAATAGGGGAGTACCTCCCAACTCTCACCCCTGGCCCCTGGCCTCTAGGGAAGGAAGGGGCTGGCCAAGGCCAGGGCTCCGTGGGCATTGTGGGGGGGTGGAGAGAGGCCGCTGCACCCCATCTCCGAAGCAGGGATCGAATGGAGCTAATCCAGTCATTTCCAGAACAAATGAGGCCTACTTCGTGTCAGCTCTGTCTAGGAGGGGAGACAGCAGAAAAGTCATTAGGACCACAGTAGTGAGGGGCGCCTGGCCGGCTCAGTCGGTGGAGCATGCGACTCTTGATCTCGGGGTTGTGGGGTCATGCCCCATGTTGGGTGTAGAGATTACTTAAAGTCTTTAAAACCGCAACAACAGCGATTACCTCAGAAACAGTGGCCATGGCATTGATCAGAAGCAGAAGGGCCAGTCTCAAAAAGGCAGACTCAACCCCAGATACAGCTGGCTTCAAATTTCCTGTCTGTCACCAACACTGTGACTTTGGGCAAATCCAGTAACCTGCCTGGGCCTTTGCAGGCTCACCTATGAAATGGGAGGAAGAGTTGCGCTGAGCTCCCGGGTCACGCTGAGGATTGGTGAGAGCAGGCACATCAGGCCCTGGAGCGGCCCGGCACGGAAAGGCCGCCCTGTTAGCTCTCAATAACGACAAAGCAGTCTACGTAGCTTTCTGTGCCTCAGTTTCCTAACCACCAATGGTGGTGCCTGTTACCCACCTCACAGGCTGCTGTGCCCAAGCTAACAGACACAGGCTGCTCAGAGCCGTGTCTGGCTGAACAGGGGCGCGGTGATGGGTATGATTAATATTCCTGTCAGGAGCCCACCCCAGCAGGAACCTCGGCTGATCGGCCTGCCACCTCCTCCCAAGACTCCAAACACACAGCGGCTCCACCAACCAGCAAGCCCAGGCTGGCTGCGCCCAGGGGCCCCCGTCCGCTCGCAGATGCCCAACCTGACCCAGGCTCACCATCTCCTGCAGCAGCAGCACGGATCTACCAAGCACCTTCCCAGGAGGCCCCATGTCAGGCACTTTCTAACACACGAGATCCCTGAATCCTCCCGACAGCCCCACTTGGCAAGGTTGTTCCCATTTCAGCAGAGCAAAATGCACCTCAAAGACATGATATGAGGCCCCCAGGGCTCCAGAGCAACCAAGGGAGAAGCTAGGAACAGGGTGCACACCCAGGTCAGCCCAGACCACTATGCAATGACCCACCGATGATGAAGACCTTGAAATCAGACCGGGAGGGGGGAGGGAGGGGGGCAAGGGAGTGGCAGCTGCCCCCCCCCCCCCAGTCCATTTGGAAAGGGCCCACAAGGTGGCAAACCAAGGCAGGCCTGGATTTCTGGCCTCACCCTTAGAAACAACATCTGTGGATGAGCTTCCTGGGCAGAATGGCAGGGCTCGAGGAACTTCCTGCACGGACCTCTACATGTAGTCTCCCCTTAGCCAACCCCGGCTTACCGTCCCCTGCTTCAGGCACCCAGTACAGCCAGGCCCCACGGCGGGTGCTGAGTTGGCGGTGGGTCCTGCCCCCAAGGGGGCCAGGCCCAAGCTCCCACCCCCCACCCCTGCCCCTCCCACACCCGCTCCCTTGTTCCCTCCCTCCTGGTCCTGCTCCCAGGGCTGTCTCCCCTAGCTGGGCCTCTTGCTGCTTGGCTGGTTGTCCAGAAGAGCCTGCCACGGAACCACCCCACCGTGCAGCCCAGAGGCCTGGTGGTTGGGAGCCTTCCACTGAGAGCTCTTGGGAAGTTGAAGAGAGGCCCAGGGAGGGGTGTCCCTGGGTCCTCCAGAGGCCTGGAGATAACTTCAAAAGACACTCCTTTCCATCCCCTCATCCCAAAGGATTTCCGGAGACCCCAGGAGGTTTGCTCTGAGTCTCCACTCCTTCCAGGAAGACAGCCCAGGGCAAGCCTGGGAAATTCAACAGCCTGGCCTCAGCTTACTACGCTAAGCCTTCAGTGTGAGGCCCCCTCACCCACAATTACCTGGTCTCGGAAGACTCTGGAGCCACACTGCCCAAATTCAGAGCCCATCCCCAAAACTGCGGGGTTGGGGACCCAGAACTGGTTACTGAGGCTCTCCAGGCCTCTGCGAGTTGGGAATCAGAGCCGAGTCCGCCCCGATCTAAGGGGTCTTCACTGAAGTCCTCCCATGGCTCCTTCACAGCACTCGAATCCCTACCGCCATGTCACCTCCTCCAGGAGGCCCTCCCTGATCACCCCAGCTAAAACACAGTAATATCCCCACTTTCTTTTCTCTGACCCCCATTCATTTTGCCTTCCCAACACTGACCACAAACTGATATCCTCTCCTAGATTCGTTTGCTGGGCACCTATCTCCACTAGAAGATAGGCCCGTAAAGCCTGGTCGTCCAAGTTCTAGAGCAGCAACCGGGAATGTGGCAGATCCTCAGGCACACAAGCGGCGTGGAAGGTCAAATCAGCCAAGTACAGCTTTTATCAGGTATTACTGTTGTTCAGCACTGTTATTTGATATTAGCCCAGCTGTCGGGATTGGGGAGGGGTGGGCCCAAATCACCTCACTGAGCCTCCCCCCATCTGGCCCTAAACGGAACAGCCCCGGGCCCTGGGGAATGCGGTGTGAAAACCACAGAGGAGGGAGGCAACCATCACGCCTTCGCCGTTTCTAAGGCAGTGATTCTAGTCAAGGGGAAGTGGGAGGCATGTGAAACTCCCTGACCGGCTCGAAAATCTACCCCCCGCCCCAGGCAGAAGCCTGAGAACCTCTTCTGGCAAAAGCCACCTTCTGAAGCTCAAAATCTGACCAAGCTGTTCCTCAGAGAAGTCTGAAAGGCTCTGACCCCCACCTGCCCTCCACCTCGGCCTCCCCTCACTCACCCCACCCCACCACTCAGGCCTCCTCCATACCGCAGGTCCCTGCACCTCACCAAGCTTTCAACTCTGGCCCTGTGGTTTCCCCACCGCCCTCCAAGGCCGGTCCTTCTCCTCACTCACCTGGTCCATCCGATCGGGGATCAGCAAAGAGGCCTTCCTGACAGCCCAACTACGGAAGCTCCCAGTCACACCTGATTTTAACTGCCTGCCTAGCACCTTCCTCTAACCTGTCCCTTGCTTATTCACCAGGTTGATGGTTTGTCTCCCTCGATGCCACGGAAGGAGTGGCTCTGTCGAGAGCACCGCTGCATCCCTAGCACCCAAAGCGACACCAGGCATGCAGCAGGTGCTCAGTAAAGGCTGGTGGATAAACGAAACCCTTTGGCTCTGCAATGCCTTCGGGATCCAATGCACACTTCTCTCCCCCGCAACCCCAGCCCAGGTGGCTCTGCACAGCTGGGCCCCTGACTCCCATGAGCACTTTTGCTCCTCACCCAGCTTGTGCGCCCACCCTTCTGCCTCGCAGCCTTCAAAAGGGCTGTTCTCACCGGGGTCAAGGCCCTTCCTGCCACTCCCGGGGGCTGTGGTGGAGATTCAGTAAAAGCACGTATAGCAGAGAGGTGTAGCAGAGCCTGACACCCCAAAAAGAGCTAGAATTTTTACCTCGGAGGAGCTCTGGGCAGCAACTGTGTGGGAGGATGAGGAGGTCTGGGCGCTGCACTTGCTACCCTTTATTTGATTATATGTCCCCACCCCCGCCCCCACCCTCCAAAACCTGTTTCCTCATCTGGAAAATAGAGATGCTAATTTCAGCTGGGCCCTCCTCCTGGTGGTACCCGCCAAGGCTCTGCAGCCTGGGAAGGGCCTCCAAGATAATAAGAATTACAATCGCTAAGATATCCTGAGGGCTCACCGTTTGTCAGGCGCTCTTCTGAAAGAGCAAGAACAGGAAACGTTTACTGGAGACTGTTATGCTAGTGAGGCTATGAATGCTTTCCACCAATTAACCCATTTAACCTTCACGACTATGTATGGGGGTGGGGGGAGGGGGAATGACCATCCCTTGACACAGACAATGAAAGCTCAGAAAGATTGAGGAACCTGCTCAAGGACACACAGCCAGGGAGTGCTAGGGCTGGACTTGAACCCCATGCTCTGAATCACCTTGGTGCAGCTCTTTACAGAGGTCAGAAACCAGGACACGGGATTCCCGGATTCTGGCTGGGCCAGCTGGGGAGCTGGACATAAAGACAGTTGAGACGACTGAGGGGAGGGCATGGGGAAGGATGGACGTGCCGACCGAGCACCTGCACAGTGCCAGCCACCATCCTAGGAGCTTCTCGTGGATGAACCCATTTCGTCCTCACAACAGTCTGAGGTGGGTGCCGTTCAGAGCCCACTGCACAAGAGGTGAACACTGAGGTCCAAGGTCACACAGCTAGAACATGAAAGCTCCAGAAAACTTGCATGCAGGCCCAACCCATCCTTGGGCAGCGACCTCTAACACGGCTCCCCTATGTCACCCCCTGCACGGCTCCCCTGCTGTTTTCTCCTGGCTCCCAGCACACACTGTACCGGGTCAAAAGACACCCTGGCTCAACTCTGAGAAGGGACCGAGTTTGACCAGCTAGCCCAGAACTACTAGACTGGCTGCCGAGATGCTCACAGCAGTGCCTCCCCTCACTCACCTCGCAGTCCCTACGGCTCTAGGATGTATTCAGCAAGTTAATCTATGTGGGTCAGGGCAGGGCCTTTGAGGTGCCAGAGACCCACTCGAGCTTGGGACCTGGGGAACAAGGAGCGCACGACACTAGAGGCAAGCCGACCTGGGTTCAAAGCCCAGCCTGCCCCCTAGGGTCTGACAGACCGAGGACAAAGCAATTCTTTCCCCTGAGCCCCAATGTCTCATTTTGCAAAAAGGAAAGAAATACCATATCCACTGCTGGGGGCAACTAACCCACAGTTCTAGTTACTTGTAGACAAGAGGTTCACTGAGAGCAAACCGGGCCGGGAGCTCACGTCTTGGTTCTACTACTTCTGGCTGACACATCAGGCCAACCCTTTCACTTCACAGTCTCAGTCTCCTCATCTGTAAAATAGGCACTACACTCCTACCTAGCTCACAGGAGTCTATAAAACAGGCATAACCGGGCGCCTGGGTGGCTCAGTCGTTAAGCGTCTGCCTTTGGCTCAGGTCATGAGCCCAGGGTCCTGATCCCAGGGTCCTGGGATCGAGCCCCGTGTCGGGCTCCCTGCTCAGCGGGGAGCCTGTTTCTCCCTCTCCCTCTCCCCTTGCTTGTGTTCCCTCTCGCTATGTCTCTGTCAAATAAATAAAATCTTTAAAAAAACAAAAAAACAGGCATAACCATACCTACCCTGCAGGTGCGTTTTTGAGATACAAAAGAGCTCACGTGTGTAAAAGGGTTGCCACACGCCTGACCTACTGTGGATGGCCAATAAACTCCAGCAGTTCACTAGCTCTGGAAATAACCTGCCTCTCTGTGCTTCAGTTTCCCCTTCTAACACGGAGATCGTGCAACAGTCCCTACGGCTCTAGGATGTATTCAGCAAGTTAATCTATGTGAAGCATTGAATAGTGTGTGGTACACAGAACGCACTCAATAAATGTCAGCCATCAGTCTCACAATTATTGTTTTTATTGCTGCTGTTAACCCCATCAGGCAAACCCTCTAAAAGCTGGCAGAAAGAGACCAGAGAAACAAACCCCTAGTGGAGAAAAATTCTAGAGCCTCACAGTCTCGAAGAGACTCAAGGACCTCTAGGAACCACTACCAGAGAAGCCAGTCAGCTTGGAAGCCAAGGATGTGGACCAGCCTTTGACCACATCACCAGCCCACATTAGCTGGGTCAATGAGGGACTATAGCCAGCCCTCCGGGAACTCCAGACCCGGGGCAAAGGCTACTGGGCAAGCCAAGGTCACGAGCTGGCCTAGAGAGCCCGGGCAGTGGCTCCAAGCACTCACCCAGTGACCACACTGAGAAACTAGATCTGTGGGGGTTTTGGCTACCCTAAGTCCTCCAGAGAAACCTTCCTCCCTGGTTCGAGTTGGGCCAGGGCACCCCCAACCCAGGTCCCCTTGGCCTGTGCAGAGAGGAACAGCTGGGAAAACAGCACTCAGCCTCATTGTCGCCTAATGGTGAGACCAACTGTTATCGCCTGGTGGGGAGCGTAAACACGATAGGAGGCTGGACAGCTAACCGGGGAGTCACAAACAGCCTCATGACTGGGATGGAGACTGCCATGATCTGTACTGGTGCCTGGCTCCTCTGCACCCACCGCCAAGCAAGGTCTGGCCAGGGCTGAATTGGGAAGAGAGGACAAGGTTGAAAGGCAGACCATGGAGGACCAACCTGATTACTCCCTCTCGCTGAGCCTAAGCAGAGAGGAAGAGGGTCTTCAGAATCCCAAGGATCTAGAAGTCCCCAGCCACCTTCCCTTGGCAGAGAGGTATCCCTTTAAACACTCCTTCCTCCTAAGTCTTAACAAGCAGATCCAGGGGACACAGCTCCTCAAATCTAAGCTCAATACCTCCTCCCCTCCCTAATACGGAGCCGAAAGCTCAGAAAACTTCAGACAGAGGCTTCTAAGACATCTCCTGCCCATAGAAACAAAGAATTTGCCGCAGCAGTGCCCCACACACCTTAAAATAAGGTTTAATAATATGAAAAGTTTGTGGGAAAGACAGCAATCCCAGCGACCATCCAGTTCCCCCCCAAAGTCATTAAGAAGTTCAATAGCGACCCTCCCTCCTCCGGCTCAGTGTAAACCCCCAAGCCCCACCCACCAAACTCGGGAGGCAAAGCCCTTCCTCAACACTCCGCATTACCGCCCTCCCAAAATACTCCCCTGAACACCCACTGGGGCCTGCCCCCCTCGCCCCCGCGCGTCCCTCAGAGATTATAAACATCACAAGCCTCCTCCTTTGATACAGCGCTCCTCCACGCTCTCAGGATGCCCCCCCCAGCACCTCAATGGTATAACCCACACGGCGCTACCCGGGCCGCACTTGGTACAGCTCCCTCCGCAGCAGCCCCCCACCGCCCTAAACACGCTAGAGGAAAAGCTCCCACAGCCCCGAATAGGTACAGCCCCTACACTTCGTAAGGCGCGCGCCGCTCCTCCGCCCCCCCCCCCCCCCCCCCC
>NC_058418.1:12687726-12736181 GCF_002201575.2 Neomonachus schauinslandi | reverse complement strand
GTGGTTCGGTCCCCGCACTTTGGTGTGCCCCCCCCGGCGCCGCCTCAGTGGTACGGCCAGCCGCCCCCGCCCCCGGCCCCTCAGGCGTAGTCCGACCGCCCCCGCGCAGCCGCCCCCACTCAGTCCCGGAAGGGGGGGCTCGAGGACGGCGGTCCCCGCCCGGCAGGCACTGGTGGTACGGCCCGACGCCGCACTGCGGGGGGTCCGGACGCGACCATCGCTGGGGGAGGCGCCCGGGGACACGCGCTGGCGCACTCACCTGTCACCGGCGGCCGCCCAGCCTCTCCGGCGGGGCCCTACTCCCGCCCATCGCCACGCCGCGCTTGGTCCCGCTCCTTGTGTTTCCTGGCGCCGGCAACTGCAGCAGCAGCGGCAACGCCTTCTCCGAGCCAGGCCCAACGGCTCGCGCGGCGCGGCCCCCCCCGCCCCCTCCCCCCAGCCCCCGCTTACCGCCCCCCCCCACCCGCTGGCCGGAAATACCGCCTTCTCCCGCCACAAACAGGAACTGACGTAAAAGAGCGAGAGAGATGAACTCGGAGAGCGCTAGAGCGCAGGCGGAAGGCAGGGCAAGAGGCTGACTCAGAGCGGGACGCCTGCGTACTTCAGGCAAGTTTGGGTCGAGGTGGGCTAGCGAGGTGCCACGCGCAGGCGCCGGACGGAAAGAAGAGACACGATTGCGCAGGCGCAGCAGGACTCTGACGCCCGCTCTCCCTAAAGGCTCGCCGCAGTGGTACTTCCCGGCAGCCCCTGGTCCTTATTTACATACGCTTTGATCTCGCTTTACTGTGATCTCGCCTTTCCCTTCGGTTCCGAGGCTCTTAAAGAGCCCTGGAGCGGGGTTTATGAGAGTTGTCTTTTCACTGTGTCCCGTCACTGCGAGCACAGGCTCTGAAGCCTCACAAACCCAGCTTTGCATTTCCTTGCTGGTGATAGTAGACAGAAGACTTCATCGTCTTCTGTGCCTGTGTGTCCAAATCTGCAAAATGGAAACAGAGTTGCGTCACTGGGCTATTGGACTTTTTAATGTAAATAGAGCAGTTTATAGCAATTAGACACTCTGGGACTCCAAAATATTAATCCTACGTGCCTATCATATATGTGCAATTAAATAGGGATATAACTTTTTTTAACGGGGTAACTTGGTCCTAAAAAGGCTTTAAGATCGCCTTGTAAGAAAAGAGTTTTGCAGGGGCGCCTGGGTGGCTCAGTCGTTTAGCGTCCGCCTTGGGCTCAGGTCATGATCCCAGAGTCCTGGGATCGAGCCCCGCATCGGCCTCCCCGCTCTGCGGGAAGCCTGCTTCTCCCTCTCCCACTCGCCCTGCTTGTGTTCCCTCTCTCGCTGTGTGTCTCTCTGTCAAATAAATAAATAAAATCTTCAAAACAAAAAAAAGAAAGAGCTTTGCAGAGATCATGGTCCACTTGTCAGCTAGTGTCCTAGGCATCTGTCTCCCAGTCCTTCTCTCTCAAAGGTTGGGTCGGGCTTGCTGCCTTCTGAATTTGGGTTCCAGTGTTCCACAGAGCTTGGCAGGTATGCATTGGTTAGGGCATACTTCTAGAAGCCCTAGCTAGGAGTTGAAGAACCCTAATTCCACGTAAGTCTGTGAGAGTGACGCAGGCAATCCAGCTCAGAGGTGGGCCTTAGTTTCCTCAGAGGTAAACGTAATACTGGAACTAGACCTTAGCTAATGGGTTTCCAGCTTGGAACTTGCTGCTCTGTATCCCTTACTCATGGGCTTCCCCCAACACAGTGTTGATAACCCGCCAATACCTCCCCCACCCAAGCCCTGATCATTTTAGTCTCTTACTGTCTGGTGACAGGTCTGTCTCAGAGCCCCACGAGGGAAAAGACCAGGACTGCCTCAATCGTCACTGTGTAGCTAACACTGCCCAGCAAAAGTCTTGGCACAGAATATGCTCTTGGGGAATATTTGTTTCAAGAATTAGTCCTTTCCGCTCTAATCTAGACTCAATGTCACCGTGGCCTACCATATTTGCCCCCTTCTGTGCTGAACAGTTCATCGCCCATTCCCCTATTTCCGAGTCTTCCCGAGTTAACTGGAATATCTGCCCGTCCCGGGATGGATTACAACACATAGAGATCTCACTGAAACCTCCCGTGTGCTTGTGTATAAATTCTGTGGGGCACCAGTGGTCAAGGATAATGGCTTTCAACCTAAGACCTAGTACACACATAGGTATACTTACCTATGTACATATATACCTGTATGAAAGTGTCATCAAATACTATTTACTGGTATGTATCATGCACTCAGATTTTTTTCCCCCCAGTGCTGTTTGAGGCCCTGCTAAACTGATTTTCTGACCCACTAAAGGGTCATGCCTTGCAGTTTAAAAAACACTAGCCTGAGGGTGAACAACACTCACTGGCTTTGGAGATAGGCCTGCCTTTCCTGTGTCAAAATAACTTCACTTCTCTCATTGCAAAACAGTATCAATAGAATTGACTTAGCAATTGTTACAGGCCAGATTCTGTTCTTGACACAGTCCCACCAAGGCTTTCCTGTTGCCATCAACACCATCTTGGAGGTCAGGTACAACAGTACTTAAGGAGCTTGCTCGAGGTCCCAGGACACATTAGGGGTAAGACAGGATTCGAACCCAAGCCGTCTGATACAAGAGTCTGTGCTTTGAATTCATATCTTGCTGGAAAATGGGAAGTCATAGCCCTGTTTCTGCCCCGGCAGACCACTTAATTATCACTTGGGAGCCTCAGTCCCCCAATTTCCAAAACAAAGGTGATTGAGGAGAAAACTCCCTAAAACCTCAAATTGTTCTATACCTTCTAATCAATTCTGCAAATGCCCTGCCTATAACTGTAAAGATGAACTACACACGCACTTCTGCAGAGATGGGCCAGTAGCTTCTCATCGGAAGGTTGCCCAAAGGCCTCTTGATTCAGAAAGAATGATTAAGAATCCTTCCCTGATGGGCGGAGAGGGCATCTCCTCAACATACCCTTCTGTCGCCACGGAGCAGAAGTCAGGCCCTAGAATATATTTCAAACCTTGTCAGAGATGGGGCTCCCAGTGGTGACTGGACACGTTGCATGGACCAACCATCAGGAGCCTCTTAGAGGCAGGCGCCTGAGTGGCTCAGTCGTTAAGCGTCTGCCTTCGGCTCAGGTCATGATCCCAGGGTCCTGGGATCAAGCCCTGCATCGGGCTCCCTGCTCAGGGGAGCCTGCTTCTCCCTCTCCCACTCCCCCTGCTTGTGTTCCCTCTCTCGCTGTCTCTGTCAAATAAATAAATAAAATCTTAAAAAAAAAAAAAAAAAGAACCTCTTAGGGGCGTCTGGATGGCTCAGTGGGTTAAGCGGCTGCCTTCGGCTTGGGTCATGATCCCGGGGTCCTGGGATCGAGCCCCACATGGGCTCCCTGCTCAGTGGGGAGCCTGTTTCTCCCTCTGCCACACTCCCCCGCTTGTGCGCTCTCTCTCCAATGAATGAATAAAATCTTAAAAAAAAAAAAAAAAGAACCTCTTAGTAGCTGCAAACAGGGAGCTTCCACTCCATCCGCACAAGGTCTGGGGGGGTCTGTGGCAGTAGTGAAGCTGGCCATGGGGAGGAACCCTCTCTGCCACCCAGGCAGTCAGGAGATACAAGCAGGAGGACTCAGATTTACCCCCTTCTTCATCCTAAGCAGAGCATTTTCGGGGGGAATAAGTCCATAGCATTGATCCGATTCTCAAAGAAGTCTGGAACTTAAAAAAAAAAAAGTTTTTATTTAAGAGAGTTTCCCGTGTTCCACAGAAATGTTGAAATATCTTTGACTCCCCAGCCAAAAGTTTACTAAGGCCCCAACCCAGATGCTACTGTTTGGGAAGATCCTTTTAGAGTAAATTTAAGGGTTCGACAGAAGTACAGATGAGCCTCAGGGATTCTGTAAATGTTGGTTCTAGTTTCCTTTTTATACAATATGTTTCTGTTTCAAAAATTGTACATGGAAGACACCATGCGTCGTGCACATTCAACTTTTTAACACATCGGAGATTCCCAAAACATTGACATGGTCACAAGAGGCTAACGCTCTTGTAGGCAGACCTTGGGATGAAGCTTTTTCTACTCTTGGTAAGATCAAACACTTTCCATCTGCTCTGAATACATAGATGGCTTCCCATCACATGTGGAATAAAAGCTAAAGGCCTCATCATAGCCTTCAGGGCCCTCACGGGAGCTGCCCCTGCTTATCTTTCTAATTTTATCTCAAGCTCCTCTTGCCCTTGACCACCATGTTCTGGACACACTAACCTCTGCCCCTCCCAAAAATACAAGTTTGTTCCCACCCTGGGGCCGTTTCACTTGCTGTTCCCTTTGCCTGGACTATTTACCTCCCTGATCCTGATCTTTGCATGACAAGCTCTTTCTTGTCTTTCAGAATTGAGTTCAAATCTCACGTCCTTAGAGTCTTTCCTTGCCCACCCCAAATCCAAAAGAGCCACACTGTTACTATTTCTGAATACATTTGAATTCCTGACCTAGCACTTAACGCTAAAGAATATTTTTGTTAAAAAAAAAAAAAGAGAGAATATTTTTGTTGTTGATGTTGTAGCTGTCTTCCCCCAAACCAGAATATAAATTTGCCCATGAGGGTGAAGACCTTGTCTTGGGTGGGCACCACTGTATTCCCACCCACTAGAACAATGCCCGGCACAGTTAGGACTTGCGGGTCAATGAATAGTTGTTGACTGAATGTGATTTTGTTTGTTTGGGTTTTTTTTAAAGATTTTATTTATTTGAGAGAGACAGAGCACAAGCGGTGGGGAAAGGCAGAGGAAGAAGCAGACTCCTCCCTGAGCAGGGAGCCCGATGTGGGGCTTGATTCCAGGACCCTGAGATCGTGACCTGAGCTGAAGGCAGATGCTTAACCAACTGAGACCCTCGCCCTAGTAGCTTTAACCTTTTTAGTCAAAACCACATTCAGGGCCGCCTAGGTGCCTCAGTTGGTTAAGCATCTGCCTTTGGCTCAGGTCATGATCTCTGGGGTCCTGGGATGGAGCCTCGCATCAGGCTCCCTGCTCAGTGGGGAGTCTGCTTCTCCCTCTCCCTCTGCCCCCCTCCTCACTGCGCATGCTCTCTCTCTCAAATAATAAATAAATAAAATATATTTTTTTTAAAGCGGCGGGGGTGAATTTTACTTCAGGTTTGTACTTGTCCACTCTCAAAAAGTTGAACAAATAATAATAATCTCTGAACATTTATTAGTGAATTCCCACATATCAGGGACATTGCTAGGAACTATACCCATGACGTTAAATGATTCTGCAGGTAGAAGGCTCTCTAAGGTTTATTTTGCAGGAATAAACATAGGCCCAAGGAGGAGAAGCCTCTTACCAAATACCACGCTGCCAGAATGTTGTGATGGCCATATCCATTCCCACAGATGTCTCAGGCCAAGCCCCCACTTTTATACAAAGCACTGGACTTTACATGTATGGGCCCAGATTTGAGAAACAGAAAGTCACATTTTATGCTGAAGCATATGGATTTGAAACAGTGAAATACTTAAAACAGAGTTTCCTACATTATTAAGAAAAATTGAGATAATATGAAAGTCACCTAATTTTTTTTTAAAAGATTTTATTTATTTATCTGACAGAGACAGACACAGCGAGAGAGAGAACACAAGCAGGGGGAGTGGGAGAGGGAGAAGCAGGCCTCCCGGCGAGCAGGGAGCCCGAGGCGGGGCTCGATCCCAGGACTCTGGGATCATGACCTGAGCCAAAGGCAGACGCTTAACCGACTGAACCACCCAGGCGCCCTTCACCTAATTTTTTTTAGGTTCTCAATCCTTCACAGCTGCCCGGCTCAGTGGTTTATAAACTATTCCTGCTGTTGCCACAAGATGGCGCAATATGAACTGGCCATCTCCAGGGGAACGCAGGCTGACTTGCAGGCATCAAGCCTTCCCCGAGCCAGTGGAGGGAACTTTGTGCTGTTACTTAAACGTTCACTGTGTGTAAGGAAGCTGGCATGACACCTAAATGGAACACGTGATCCAGAATTGGACTGTGAGCCGGGGGGCGGGGGGATGGCCATAAGGAACATTATTGGGACAGTTGATGAAATTGAAGGATGAACTGGTGTTTAGAGGAATACTGTATGTTAAATGTCTAGGTTTTGATAGTTACACTGTGCTTATGGAAGAGAATGTTGTTTTCAGGAAGTACACACTGAAGTATTATGAGGTTAAGGGGCATGATGTTCTTCAACTTAACTTTCAAATGGTTCAAAACACGTATATGTGTGTGCATATGCATGTGTGTACGCGCATGCGCTCATGGAGAAGGGGACAGGGAAGAGGGAACAATAAGACAAATGGAGCAGACAGTTAGCAAATCTGGATAAATAACATACAGAAATCAGGGGTGCCTGGGTGGCTCAGTTGGTTGAGCATCAGACTCTTGATTTTGGCTCAGGTCTTGATCTCAGACGTGAGAAACCCCTTGTACCATTCTTGCTACTTTTCTAGAAGTTTACAATTATATTATTTTTGAGAGAGAGAGAGAGAGAGCGTGCACAAGCTGGGGGGGGAGGGGGCAAAGAGAGCGAGAGAATCCCAAGCAGGCTCCATGCCCAGGGCAGAGCCTGACATGGGGCTCAATCTCACAACCCTGAGATCATGACCTGAGCTGAAACCAAGAGTGGGAAGCCTAACCGACTGAGCCACCCAGGCGCCTGAAGCTTACAGTCATATTAAAATAAATAGTTACCGGGGTACCTGGGTGGCTCAGTCGTTAAGCGTCTGCCTTTGGCTCAGGTCATGATCCTACAGTCCTGGAATTGAGCCCCACATCAGGAAACCTGCTTCTCCGTCTCCCACTCCCCCTGCTTGTGTTCCCTCTCTTGCTGTGTCTCTCTCTGTCAAATAAATAAATAAAATCTTTTAAAAATAATAAATAGTTACCCAAAAATCTCTTTTTGTAGCCAATGAGAATGTCATGAAAGAGTTCTTTAAGTGTTGGTGCTGAAAATCCTCCCTGAAAATCATCAATTTCAGAGATAAAATTAGATGACAACACTGTGCCAGGCACTGTGAAGCCCTTCACAATCATCCTGTGAGGTGGATGCTACCATTACTCCCATCTTATTGTAGAAGAAACAAGCCCAGAGAGGCTGAGTAACCCGCCCAAGATCACGCAGCTACAGAGCTCATGCATTTTAACCATAACAGACCATCAGGAAGGCCAAACGATGGCCACGATACGCTATACGGGTCATTTAGGAACAAGCACTGCACTCAGTGTGAGAGGCCAGAAAAGGCAGCTTTAGGGAAAAGCTTTGAAGCAATGAAGGTAGGTTTATGTGCTCTGAACCCCTGCCTCAACTTGATAGTCAAGTCTATGCCAAAGTCAGTCTTGAATTATGCAAGGTTTAGCCAAGATAAAATTGGGAAATCAAGTGGCTGCTGATTCTGAGGTGAATGAACCTGCTAGCCATTAGCCTGGGTGGAAAAATTAGACTATTCCTCAAACAAATCTGATTATTCTCTATATTTACTTGTAACATAAAGTCAAACTTGTAAAACATAGGTACAGTCCCTTTGCCCCTGCAATCTAACTCCTAGGTATCTGCCCAATGCATACGTCCACACATAAGCAAAATGTGGTGGACACAAGAGGCACTGTCTGTGATAGAAAGACCTGGAAACCACTAGGTTCCCCAGTAAGAGATTGGTTCAGTATCTCAAGGTGCATCCACACAAGGGGACACCATGCAGCTACTTGAAAAGGACGCTCTTTCCAATAAGCACATTAAAAGGCATTTAACATCACTGGCCATCAGGGAAATGCGAATCAAAGCCACAATAAAATGGTATCATTTCACACCCACTAGGATGGCCACAATCAAAAAGATAATGTGGGGGTGAGCATGTGGAGAAATTAGAACCCCGTACACCATTGGTGGAAATGTAAAGTGGCACAACCGCTTTGGAAAACAGTCCAGCAGTTCCTCAAAGGGTTAAAATAAAATTGACGTACAGCCCAACAACTCAACTCCTAGGTACAGACCCAGGAGAACTGAAAACATGTCCACACAAACACTTGTCCACGGGTGTTCAGAGCAGTATTAATTCATAATGGCCAAAAAGTAGCAACAACCAACATGTCCATCACCTTGACAAACAAAATGTGAAAAATCCACACACTGCAACATTATTCATCAATTTTGGAAAAATGAAGTACTATGGAAGATCTATGGCATCACATGGACGGACCTCAGAAACATGTTAAGTGAAAGAAGTGAGACACAGAAGGCCACATACTGTATGATTCCATTTATATGAAATGTTTAGAAAAGGCAAATTCTATAGAGACAGATTAGTGGTTGCCCAGGGCTTGGAGCGGGGGGCAGACTACGGGAGGACTTGAGGAAGAATGGTTAAGGGGGAGGGGGTTTCTCTCTGGGGTAACGAAAAAATCCTAAAAGTCTAGGGATAGATACACAACTCTGTGAATAACTAACAGCCACTGAATTGTGTGCTTTAAACGAGTGAATGGATATGTGAATTCTATCTCAATAAAGTTTGTGTGTCTATGTGTTTTTTAATTGTTTTAGAATTGTTTTTGGTTTTTTTTAAAGATTTTATTTATTTATTCATGAGAGACAGAGAGAGAGAGAGAGGCAGAGGCAGAGGGAGAAGCAGGCTCCCCGCGGAGCAGGGAGCCCGATGTGGGACTCGATCCTGGGACCCTGGGATCATGACCTGAGCTGAAGGCAGACGCTTAACCGACTGAGCCAACCAGTCGTCCCAGAATTGTTTTTAATTGTTAAGAGATACCAAAAAGCATAAAGAATAATACAATGAACACCTGTGTGCCCACTGCCCAGCTTTAAAAACCCTGCCTATGCTGTTGGGGTTTTTTTAATTTTTAAGTAATTTCTACACCCAGTGTGGGGCTCAAACTCACGACCCCATGATTAAGAGTCGCGCGCCCCACCGTCTGAGCCAGCCAGGCACCCCCACCATTCCTAGACTGTTGAATCTTTTCATGCCCTCTCCAATCACATCCCACCCCCCTCCTGGAGGGAACCATTACCCCACATTTGGAGTGTATCTTTCCTATGCATTTCATACATTTGCTACATTTTAAATAGTAAAGTGATTAAATTCTTAATAAATATTTAAGTAGTAAGTAGTTTGCGTATTTTAAAACTACACGTATTCGTCTGCAATTTGCTTTTTGCACTCAAATGTTTTTGCTTTATTCATATTGATACGTGCGACACTAGTTCATTTCATTGATGTACAATGTATCGCATCCAGTACACCATACAGTACATCCGATATTGATGGGCAATTTGCCCAGATGGCCACAAAACCATCTCTCATCCCCCCATGCTCTTCTTCCCAGGAGACACTGACATTCCTGTCATTGAGAGGCAGGGTCTATGGTCCCGTCCCCTCGAATCTGGGCAGAAGTGAAGCAACGTGACTTCCAATGCTAGCTTAGAACAGGCAATATGGTCTTCCCTGGCTCTCTTGAGCAGCACGCTGTTGGAACCCAGCCACTGTGTTGTGAGGAAGCCCGGGCCACGTGCAGAAGCCATATGTAGGCATTCTGGCTGATAGCCCAAGCTGAGGTCTGAGCTAAGTGGCAGGGTTAACCACCGAACGACTGGGGAGGCATTCAAGAGGACATTGGCCCCAGCCGATACCTTACTGCAACCACAAGAGAGCCCCCAAGTGACACAGTCTAACTGAGCCCAGTCAACCCCCAGACGTACAAGAGGTAATAACTATTGATTTAAGCCAGTAAGTTTTGAGGCAATTCATTGTGCATTAGATAATTGGAACAACGAGGCCCTGTTGCGTCCATTCTCCAGTTGAGGGACAGCTGGGTTTGCTTCCAAGTTAATGCTATTACAAACAGTGATCCTATGAACACTCTTATGTACATGTCTCTGTATGCACGTGTAAGTTTCTCCAGCATGGTAATGGCCGGGTTGGGGAGTATCACATCTTCAATTACACTACAACCTACCAAATTATTTTCCAAAACGGTTGCTACCAACTGACACTCCTAAAGCAGTGTACCACACTCCCATCACTCCAAATCTTCCCCAACACTGGGGACTTTAAATGTTTTGCCAATCTCCTGGGCACAAAACAGTCTTATTGTATATGTCTTTCGTACCTTTGATTTTTTTTTTTAAGATTCTATTTATTTATTTGAGAGAGAGAGAGATAGCAAGAGAGAACATGAGTGGGGAAGAGAGGGAGAAGCAGGCTCCCCGCTGAGCAAGGAGCCCGATGCGGGGCTCGATCCCAGGACCCTGGGATCATGACCTAGGCCGAAGGCAGTGGCTTAACCGACTGAGCCACCCAGGCACCCCCTGTACCTTTGATTTTTTTACTGTTTGCATGAATTGATCCAAATAAACATTGAAATGTACACTAATACATTCTTGCTTTCCTATTTTGAACATGCTTGATATATATTGGGGTCCCATATTAAGATTGCATTTCTTAAAAAGGAGGTGTTGCCCCAGTGGCAACGAGCTCATCTCATGCCTAGATCTGGGTTTCGATTCTCAGTCACCGTTCTAAATAAAATAAGCTGGGGCTCCTTGGAGAAATGGCGGGCTCTAGAACCAGGGCAGGAAGTATACAAGATGAGCCTGGAGTATCTGCAATGCCAGAAAGTACAGAATCCTAAAAATAAAAACACAAAAACACCCACCCCCCAATAATGGAAGTCGGTCAAAGGACCCAGGAGCCAACTGCAAGAGTCCCCAAATGCCAAAGCTAGAATAACGTGAACAACAAAATAAATCAAGTAGTACTGGATATGACCCAAAATATAAAATAAGTACCCAAGAGTCCCTACTGATGAAAAGGAAACGATTGAATAAGTTAATAGAGAAAAGAGACGCATCTCCCTTGCAGAAGAATTCCCAGATTTATTTAGAATTTATGCCGGTACTTTGCCCTCAAGGAGGTGAAACATAAGCTCCGTGCTCCTTAGGTGTGGGCTTAACGGAGTGACTGACTTCCGTTCCAAGAGTTCAGTACGGAAAGGGAGAGGAACGTGACAGTGGAGAAGTCTGGCAAACAGCAGGCAATCAAGCCAGGTAATCAAGGTTAGCATCAACAGGGATCCATCCTGTGGAGAGTACGTACCCTAGACATGCTGGGTTAAAATGCCACTTTACCTCTGAGCTCTTCCTCTGAAAAACACGTAACCCTGGTCTAATAACGAGAAAGGCAAATTCCAATGGAGGGACAATCTCTAATAGAGATTGCCCAGTATTCTTCAAAACCGTCAAGACCATCACCCCACAACCAAGAGGGGCCTAAGGAGGCATGACAACTCCCTATGTGTCTACACAAATGCTGGACAACACAAATGTAACATGGGCTCCTGGAACAGAAAAATATATTAAAACTAAGGAAGAAGCTAAGGAAATCTGAATAACGATGGGCTTTAACATTCACGACATCAACACTGGTTCATTCGTTGTAATGAATGAATCACAATACTGTAAGATACTAATAATAAGGGAAACTGGATGTGGGGTATATGGGAGCTCTATCCTATGTGTACTTCTGTAGGCCTGACATTGTTCTACAAAATGAAGTCCAGAAAATAAAGTCTTAAAACACAAATGTAAAAAGGCGAGGCTCCTGACCCTGGCATCAGACCCAGTCCTGCCACTTGCCTGCTGGCTCAGGCTTTGAAGTTTGCGGAGGACCCGGCGTTCACAAAGCAGGTAAAGTTCAGTGTAGGTGAACATCAGACTGTCAGAGGCGGGTGTATAGAAGCAGGACTCACCAAACTAAGTCAGCTCAGATCCCCAAAGGAGGGAAAGGAGGGATCGAGGTGGTCACAGCCCAACGCCTGGCCCATCCGGACAGCACCAGGCTGAGACGCTGGAGGGAGGGGCAGTGGGGCTGCCTATCACAAGCACCCAAAGTTCCCTGATGTGAGCCACCAGAGGAGGTGGCCTCATCCCAAGATCACCATCCAAACAGAATCGTCCCCCCCGGGGCTGGCTCAGATCTGGCTCTCTGATTTACCATGAGCCCTAGGCCCACTGTACCTGCAGTTCACATCTGTTCATGGGATGAGAATAGGAAGCCCCTGAACTTCATGCTGCTGCCCTTTCCCGGAGGACTCAGTAAGTCTGCTGACTTCACAGAGCCTTAGTACTTCCTGGCACAAAGATGTGGTGTTAGCTCTCAGCATTCCCCAACCTGCTCCCTCCGGGGGTCTCCAGCTACAAGAGTCCAATGGCTCTGAAGTCCCTTTTGGAATGGGGCGACAAGTGTTATGAATGAATCGTCTGGAGAATGCCAATGATCTCGGAGGAGAGCCTGGTTCGGATTTGCTATTGACCCAATCCCAGTATTTGCACTGAAGTGACAATTGGAATTCTGAACTGACCCCACATGCAACAAGGTTATCTATCCATTGAAGCACTGCTTGTAATAGCCAGAGACTGGAAGCAACCCGAGTTCCCTTCCAGAAGGGCTGGTTAAGTAAATATACGTGTGTGCTTATATATGTGTTACTATTATCTTCCTCTGTCTGTATGCCTATAGGAGTGTGTGTGTCTGTCTGTCTGACCGTCTGTCTGTCTGCAAAGCACACACACCATAAACACATCTCTGGAAGGGTTCCTCAAGATACTGGAGATACTGGTGGCCTCTGAGGAGGGGACTGGGGGGCTAGGAGACTCAGGAAGGAACTTCTCACCATAAAGCTTTTTGTATCTTTTGCATTTTGAACCCTGTGAATGTATAATAGCTCAAAAATATTTAATACAACCAGAGGAACAATAACGCACTGCTGTGGGTCACAGATGTGGAGGTTGGTGTGCGGGCATCGCCAAATCAAATGGCAGGGATTCTGAGGCACGGGAGGTGTCTGGTCCGGTCCAGCCAGCAGACGGTGGCAGGATGGGGCGTGACTCAAGGCCTGCAGCGTCCCAAATCTGTAAATGCTTCCTACGGCAAGTTGATGCGGTGGGGGGAACATGTACATGTAGATAACTCTAGAAAATCCAAAACCCCTAACCTAGGACCCCACCCTCGTCTTTCCAAAAGGTCCTTGTTTTAAACTGCAGTCGAGACAGCACAGGGCAGGGGGCAAGGGGCAAGGCTGCCGGTCAGCGGGGTGACACCTTGGGCACTGCACTCCCCTCTGGGTGTCTGTAAAGAGCAACAGTGACCCGACTTCCCTCACGCAGGTGAGCCTTTCATGGTTAAGTGAGCTATTCGTGTTTTTACATCATTAAACATCAAGAAGCTACCCAGGGGGGCGCCTGGGTGGCCCAGTTGGTTGGGCGACTGCCTTCAGGTCGGGTCATGATCCCAGAGTCCTGGGATCGAGTCCCACATCGGGCTCCCGGCTCATCAGGGAGCCTGCTTCTCCTCTGACCCTCTCCCCTGTCATGCTGTTTCTCTCTCTCTCTCTCTCAATAAATAAAATCTTTAAAAAAAAAAAAAGAAATTACCCAGGGCTCTTAAATTTAGTAACAGAGTTGAAGAGCGGCAAGGAAAGTGCGGAGGCGTGCGAGCCCCTCCTTGGGGCACCACCACCATGAAGGGGCAGCCTCCGGAATCACCACTGTCCACGTCCGCTGCCCTCCAGAGGCCTGACCTCACGCAGTGCCCCGCGGGCCTCGCCTGGGCCCTACCACCAGCCCTCACAGCAACGCCCAGCCCTTCACACCCCGGGCCCCGTGCTCGGCCCACTGCCCAACACACAGCAGCCCCCCGACGTGACAGGACTCAAAACCCACAAATAAACAGACAATCGGCTCAGGAAGATGACACAGGTCTGGGGACGGATGGTGGTGATGGTTATACAGCAACAGGAATGTACTTAATGCCACTGGACAGGGCCCTTACAGATGGTTAAAATGGTCACTCGTGTATATTTTACCGCATTAAAAAAAAAAAAAATGGATGAAGTCTCATCTCATCCTCACCTGCTCTTAGGTCTCCCAAACTGCAGCCCATTCCTTGCTAATCACATCAGTTCTGTTCTCTAAATGAGAAAAGGGCCCCCAATTCCCTTCTGGGTCCTCTCCTGCCTCTATGCTCCTCTCCGGCTGGTATCACCAGGCCCTCGGCTTTCAACAGAGGTCGCTGAGTGCTCCCCCAAGCTGTGGGTCCCCAGCCCAGGTGCCACCCCCTCTGAGTCCCAGCAGCCCAGCGCCCTCCTACCCTCGCCTCCTCCCTCCCCAACCTCTTAGTCTCCACAAACAGCACCAGCTAGATGCTCCGGCCCCTCCTCTAGGTGATCCCTGCTCCCCGCCCCCTGCACCCCAACTTCCCATCCATCTGCGCTGCCCGCGCCTCCCTCCTCCCCATGCTTCGCCCCACGCCACCTTCCTTCCTTGCCCCGGCTCCTGCACGGCTGCCACCCTGCCTCCACCCCTGCCCTCCCCACAATTTATCCCCTCACGGGGGCCAAAGCCATCTTCATAAAAGGCAACTCAGACCATCGCTTGCCAGCTTTAAACCCTCCCAAACTTCTCAGGGCTTCTGGAAGATGTCCGAATTCCTCACCTCGGGTCACAAAGCCCCAGGTCATCTGGTCCCTGCCCACCTGCCCCAACCCGTGCTCTGTGGCAGGCCCCTCCCTCCCTGGCCAGCCCCCCCCCCCCCCCCCCGGCCTTTGTGTTCCTTGCTCCTCCGACCTCAGACCTTTGCCCTGGCTGTGTCCCCTGCCTGGACCCTCTCTCCTCCTGCACCTCACACAGCCGCTTCTGACTGTTCCCAGCTCAGCCTTTAACCTCGCCTCCTCTGAAAGGCCTCCTTACCCCCAACATCGGAAGAGGCCCTGGCCACTTCTGCTCCTCCCTCCCATTCTTTCGACAGCATGATCCCCCTACCGCCATCTGCCTGGCTAGAGAGGTCAGCCACGCAGGCAGGGGCTTGTCTGCCTCGCTCCCAACGGATCCCCAGCTCCTAGAACAGGCCTGGCACGGAGTAAGGGGCTGTGCAGCATCGAGCAGGTGTATGATCAGATCAACAGGAACCTGCTGCCTCACAAGGGAGCCTGCAGCTTGGAAAGCCACCAACAGGCAGAGTGGCAGAAACAGGTAAATTATACGGAGGGGGAGGACACAGTGGCGGAAGAGGAGCTGGGTGAGGGGAAGAGGAAGTCCACCTGAACGGTGACCGTGACCATTACTCCCTGCAGCAAAGACATGGCCCACGTGGAGCCTTGACCTTCACGGACAGAGCCCAACCCTTCGTTGGCACCCCCACCTACATTGTGCTTTGTGTGAAAAACAACCCTGTGACTCACCCTGAAGGAGGGGAGGGAAACAGTTTGAAAGTCACAAAAATATATTAAAACAGCTGTTTTCTTCTCTTTCTCTCTTGGTACTGGCCTCCCTTCCCGGCGACCCTTGCCCACCACCCACCACGGGCTTTCAGAGGAAAAGGTGCCCAGGGCAGGAAAACAGAGGTGCCCCTGCTGCAGCCCAGGGTCAGGGGAGGTCCCTCCAGCCCGGGCTTGAGGGCGGCTAACAGTCTCTACAGGCTCGACGCCACCGCCGACGAGGGGGCCGCTGGGAGGCCGGAGGTGCAGGAGGGTCAGGCAGGACGCAGCGCACAGTCGGGCCTTGCCACGGGGACAGAAAACAGAAGAGAAATGAACAGTGTGAAGAGAGGGAGAGACAGAGAAGTTAAAGGAGCGGGGGTGGGGGGGGAGACAGAAGGGGGAGGGGGCAGAGGGGCGAGGGGAAGTCGGGACGGGGGTAGGGTGGGGGGACTCGGGGGGGAACTGGGGAGGCCGGGGAGCTGGGGCGGAGGCAGCAGATGCTGCCGAGGGGCAGGAGGGGGAACGGAGGAGGGAAAAGAGCACTTGGCTCTGGGAGAGGTAGAAAAGTGGGTCCTGCCAAAGGCCACAGTCCAAGAGGAGAGAACAAAGGACGTGAGAAAGGAAAGTCCTAGAGCAGCAAGGCCAGGCCACAGCGACCATGTCGGACTCAGAACACTGGGGTGAGCCCCCAGAAAGCTCGGGCCGGCTCGAATGCCTGAGGGAGACAAGCAGTGTCATCCAGGAGCCAGCAGAGGACTGGGCATGGCCTCACGGGAGCCTCTGCCAGAGCCAGGAACCTGGAGAGGGGCCCGCGCCCCGCCCAGAGGCTAGAAGGTCCTGCGGCCCAGTCTTTTGAACACGCTCACTGTGCCCGCATGGTCCATCTGGGCACCCAGGCCCTCGCTGGAGCTGCTCCCCCGGGGCCCCACCAGAGTCCTCTTAATGGTGACCTTGACCTCGGCCAAGGACTTACTCTTGGTGCTCGTGACCTGGCTGTCCTGGGCCTCGGGCACAAGGGCAGCCTTGCCCAGTCTCTGGATGATGCTGACTTTGGACAGGGACTCTGGCTTCCTCTCGAGCCCTGGGCGTGAGGAAAGGGCCAGGCGTCGCAGTGTCGGGGTGGCAGCCGTCGCGGCCGAGCTTGTGGCCTTGGCTTTGACAGTCAGTGCCGGCTGGGGACTGGGCTTGGCTGGGCCCCGGCCCAGCTTCTTCAGAACCCCGGCATACTGCAGGACAGAGCTGCTGCTGTCATTGTCGCTGTCCCAAGCCAGATCCTCGTCCATCTCTGGGGTGGCCCCCAGGCGGCTGAAAACTCCTGTGGGCTGCAGGGGTCAGAGACGGGACAAGTGAGTCATTTAGTCATTCAACACACATGCGTGCAGTGCTGCCTCACTGTGCCTGGCCTCGCTGGGAGGAACACCCATCGGTGACACGGTGACACACTAGCCAGTGGTGAGAGCCACTGACCTTGGCCGAAGTTCAGGAGAGACTCCCTGGACAAGGGACATCTGAGATGAGATCTGAAAGTTCCGGCACATAGGTCTAATAAAGATGGGGAGAGGGTGGGCCACACACAGAAGACCATTTGCAAAGGTCTGCAGGGGAACATGGCAAAAGACAAATTTGGTCATTCACTCAACAGGCATCTCCTGAGTCCCGACTGTCCCTGGCCCTGCCCTCAGGGGGCTCACAGTCCAGCGGGGGAGACAGATCTGGCAGCGGAAATGACACAAACAACTCCCTAATTACGACAGTGGTGCATTCTCTGGACGAGACAGGAGTGCTGGCGAGCGGGAGACGGGGAAGCCTCCTCTGGGAGTTCAAGGACACCTTCTCCCAGGTGCTGATGTGTAAGCCAGGCCCTCAACGATCAGTCAGCCGAGAAAAGGGCGAGGGCCAAGCCCCCAAGGCAGGAATAAGAATCATATGTATGGAGCACTCGCTCTCTGCTAAGCTCTTTATGCTAAGCTCTTTACGTGGCTGCATCTTCTAACCTCATGATCCCGAGTGTGATTATCATGCTCATGATAAGATTATAGGAGGTGAGAAAAAGGTCAGATAAGCCCTGGTGAGCAAGGGGTGGAGAGGCAGGAAACGCAGCCGGGGAGCTCCGGCGCAGTTAATCGAATGTGACATTCAAAGCGTGCCTACCACGCATCAGACACCCCCAGCACTGTGCAGGTGTATCTCACTTAATCCTCACAACCACCCGACGAGATGGGTCCTAGACAGATAAGGAAACTGAGGTACAAGGAGCTTAAGTGACATGGCCAAGGCCATGCGGCCAGGGAGTGGCAAAGCTGGATTCACACCAGGCAGGGCTCAGGCCGTGTGCTCCTAAGCACACACCGTCCCTGGGCCCTGCAGGCCAAGGCAAGGAGGGTGGCGCTCATCCTGACCGCAGTGAGCAGCGTCTGATGGGGAGCAGGTGGCCTGTCCTGTGGGTGGGCACACACTGCCGCTGTGGGGGAGGGGCAGAGATGGGGGGAGGTGGCAGAGCAGGGAAGACAGATGGAGCCGTCACTGGAGCCTGCCTGGAATGGGGGCACTGGGGCATCCCTGAGACAGGGCCTGGGAAAGGAGTCCCTTTAGGGGAAGATGCTGAGGCCAGTCTGGGACAAGGAGATGGGAGCGGCCCGAGGGCAGCAGGCAGCAGTTGGTCAGACCCCAGGCGCTGTAAATCAGGAGAGAGGTCGAGGTGCAAAGAAGGGAACTGAGGCTGTTAAGGCGGGTGAGGCGGCGCAGGGGGTATAAGGGGCTGGATGTGGGACTGACACCCGCAAGGAAGACAAATTAGAGAACTCAGGCGGTTTCCCCATTCCCAACTCACTTTATTCCCCGTCGTCGTGTCTGCCTTGGTCTCGGCGCCGAGGCGGTCAAACACAGACGTCCTCTGGAGACCTGGGAGGGAAGTGAGCCCTCAGCCAGCACCTGCTGAGCAGCGCACGGAGCCCAGGCCTGGCCGAGCATCATGCATCGTGCAGACAAGGGAGGGGAGACACGGCTAGTCCAGGCCCAGGCAGCTGTGGTCCAGGCAGGCACAGACTCTGTGTCTACACCCTGGCTAACACTGACCCACATGTCTCTGGCTAGTGCCAAATGTGGGAAGGATCCGCTGAAACTGACCCTTGGGCTCCTTGAGACTGTACAAGTTCAAGAAATGTGTGTGTGCGCAAAGAGTTCTTAATCCCTACTTGTTCCCTTCACTCTTTTTGGGGTCATGGGGCTCTGAGAGCCTGCCGACTAGTGATGAGCCCTCTCCCTAAATCCCAACCCAAATAGCCATTGATAGAACGTTTACTAAGTTACGATATATAAATATGATGCAAATATAAAATGACCATTAAAAAGAGTGAAAACATGGGGTGCCTAAGAGGCTCAGCTGGTGAAGCGTCTGCCTTCGGCTCAGGTCATGATCTCGGGGTCCTGGAATCGAGTCCAGCGTTGGGCTCCCTGCTCAGCGGGAGGCCTGCTTCTCCCTCTGCCCCTCCCCTGCCTGTTCTCTCTCACTTTCTCTCTAAAAAATAAAATCTTTAAAATAAATAAATAATAAAAAATAAAAAGAGTGAAAGCAGATCCACAATCCAGGTGAAAAGATCTCAATACAAAAGTTCTAGAATGGGGTGCCTGAATGGCTCAGTCAGTTAAGCATCTGCCTTTGGCTCAGGTCATGATCCCAGGGCCCTGGGATCAAGCCCCGCATCGGGCTCCCTGCTCACTGGGGAGTCTGCTTCTCCCTCTCCCTGCACCCCCACCCCCTGCTCATGCTCTCTCTCTCTCCCCCTCCAAAAAAATCTTAAAAAAAAAAAAAAGTTCTAGAACAATACCTACAGGACGGTGCTATTTGTGATTTTAAGAAACACTCATATGGGCCTATGTACAAATGCATGCTTGCAAGCTCACAGATGCTGGTCTGGGTAGGCTAACGATGGTGTGGGATATGGGAGTGAGGGGACAGAGTCCGTTGGTACTGTATATTCTTCTGCACCATATGAATGTTTTTCCATGAGGACACGTACAATATTCTAAAAGGAACACTGTGGGGAAGACCCTCTCTGTACCCCAGCTAGGGACTGAACCTCAACCAGGCTCCTCTGGCTCATAATGATGGTTCCCACGCTTTGGGCACCCACCCCTCAGCCAGGCATGGTCCCCACGTCACAGGCAAGCAGTCACGGAGTCCGAGTCCCCACCGCTCGGGGAAGAGGCGCCAGACGAGGCACTAAGGAACCCTGCTACACTAACTGCAGGACGACAGGGCGGAGGCGGTGACATGTCCGCCTCCTCTACGGCCACCATCGCTGTCCCCTTGGTCCAAGGCCCCCTGGATCTCGGTAGAGCCTGCTTCTTGGCCAGTGCCTGCAGGCGTGACCAACCCCGCACCATGCAACCAAAGGGAAATGCAGCCTCTACGCCCAAGGGCGCCCCTGCCGGGCCGATACCTTTGGCCGCCTGTTGCTGCTCCAGAATCTTGCGGGTCCGGGGGGTGGTGCCTTTGGGCATGTTGATAATGTACTTCCCCTCCATCTCGGCCGTGACCCGGCGCCGCTTGGTGGGGACAGCCAGGCTCTCCTCCTCCCGGCGGGCCAGGGCTGCTGGGGAGGAGGAGGGGAGTGAGCATCTTCTGGGATGGAATGTTCTCCTGAGTTGGGGGCTGGACGCCCAGCGAAGGGCACAAATGTGCCCTTTACTTCCATGTGTTTGAATGACTAGAATCCCTCATCTTCCCAACCACCACTGACTCCAAATCACCAAGAAATTCAGAGGTCTAGGTGCAACAGGGTTGTTGATGGCGCTCAGAATCCCCACTCGGTGGTGGGCCTCGCAAGGCTCCCTGTGGCTCCATCCCTGCCCCCCGTAGGCTGACCTCCCAGCCCAGCCAGAGTCCCCTCAGAAAGAGGGAAAGGTTCAAGAGCTCCAGCTAGGTGGTGGTTTCACGGGTGTAACAATTTTTTTAAATTAATCAAACTGTATACTTACAATGTGTACATCGTACATAAGTAAATTATACCTCACTTAGATTAAAAAAAAAAAAAAACAGCATCCCCTCAACACATCTGAGCCAGGTCACTCCCAGGCTCACCGTCCTTTTAATACTTCAGAAATGAATTTTAACTTTCTTGCTCATGACACACAAATCAAAAAGGCCAAAGACGGGGAGGAGGCGCTTCTAAACACACAGGGCAGAAAGGGAGCACGGGCGGTGGAGGTGGAAAGGGCCCCCCCTCCCTGGGCCTCGGTTTCCACTTGTGCCAAGATCTTTGCTGTGGGGGTGAGGCCAATAAAGGCAGGACCGTGGGGCAGGCAGCAGGAGGTGGGCTTGGAAGCCCAAAGGCCGGAGTCCTATTCCCAGCTTTCAAGCTGAGACCTGGAAGAAAAACAAAGGCCAAGCACAGAAGTCTTTGGAGGAAGAGTGTGCTGGGAGAAAGGAACATCAGGGCAAAGGCCCACGACGGGAAGGAGCCTGGAAGGGACCCATGGGAGGGAGCCAGGGGAAGAGATGCAGGAGATGGATGCACATTATACGGAGCCTATAAGGACATGTGGGAAGATGACTTTACTACCGGGACAATGGGACGCTCTGGAGAGTCCTAGCCCAGGGTGAGAGGATCAGGTCGAAGGTCTGGAAGGATCCTCCTGGCTGACCTCTGACCCCTGCCTCAAGCACAGGGCCTGGCACCAGTATGGGCCCTGGTGAGCATCTGGGAAAAGAGACTGAGCCACCTACAGTCCACAGCACTGTACTGAACACTTAAGACTTTATGCAGAGAGTAATGTCAATGTTAAGTGTTTCTTTCCACAATAAAAAATAGATAAAAAATCTAAAATGATTGAACCGCAATGCACTTGTACCGTTAGGTACACCGTCTCAAGGGCTTCCCGCTGTCCCCATTCTACAGCCTGGGTAAGCAAGGTCCACAGAGGTGCCGGGGCTTGACCAAGCCTGAACACTTTGGACACCCTGTGGTCTTCAAAGCACCCTGCTACATTGGGAACATGACCTCCAAATACCATCTGCCAACCCACCCTCACCCCCAGCTCCTCCCGCCATCCACCCAAGTCCCCTCACCGGCAGCCTTGGCACTCTTCGCTGCCATCTTGTTGGATACAGTGACCGAGATCTTGGAGGTGCTGGTGTCCGGCCGCCTGGGGGGAGTGCCAGGTGGGGAGTCACGGTTCAGGCTGTTGGCGATCATTCGAGAGGCGGCTGCGGGGAGGAAAGGGGAGAGTCGTCGTGCCAGGGGCCTGGGGATGGGGGCCAGGACGGAGAAGGAAAGCCTTGGGACGGAATGGGGAAGGGGCAGCTGGAGTCATGCTGTGTCTACACGGCCATGATGGGGATACCTGGGGGTGGGCCAGTCTAACCAGTAGCCAGCCCACCCCTCGCTGCGTGGGGGCCTTGCCTGTGGCCCTAGATCAGCCTGGTTCCCATCACACCTCACCCAAGCTCCTCTCCCGGCTCCGCTTCAGCCAAGCGGGTCTGGAGGATCTTCCCCACCCAGCACCTCTTCATAGCACATGCTGTTCCCTCGACCTGGCATGCAGTTCCCTGAGCACCAACCAGCTTGCCCTGGCTCTTCACTCAGGTCTCCTCTCCGATGGCACCTCCTCAGAGAAAGCTTCCCGCACCACTCCATCAACCTCCACCGGCCTGACCCTATGCTAGGCTTGCTTTTGTCTCACAACCCTAGTTACTGCTTGACACTAAATGACACAGATTTATCTACTGGTGGGCTCTCTGGTGAGTATGCAGGCCCCACCAGGAGACAATGCCTGTTTATTTCTGTATCCCCAGTGGCTGCAACAGTTTCTGGAGCTTCACAGGTCCTCCATAAACATCCACTGGAAAAAATGAACACTCTCATGGAAAATCCCAACACCCCTACCAGAACAGGATCTACTGCAAGCCAATTTTACAGGTGAGGAAGCGGGGACTCCGGGAGGGGGTCCCTCCGCCACGCCCCTGAGCAATGGTGAGTCCGGCTCCAGGGGGGCCACGGGAAGACATGCAGTGACGTCCCTCTGGGGATGAGGGACGGGAGTGAGGGCCATCTCTGGCAGCTCCAGTCTTCTGCAGAGCAGAAGGAGGGATCCCAGGGCACCAGGGGGGAGCTACAGCACGCAGACGGGAGGGCCAGCCCCAGTGTGGGAAGGACATGGGTCTCGTCTCGGGCACAGTGTAGCTGGTTTTAGGGCCCGGATTTCAAAAGCTCTTGGGGAAGAGCTTCATGCTGCCCCGGCTCGCTCCACAGTCCCGGGGATCCCCCACCCCCACTGGCTTTTAGATTTTGGTATTCCATCTTACCCACCCCCCCCAAAAGCCTTCCCTTTTTCTGCTATGTGCTCTCTCTCAAAACCTGCTGAAGTCCCCCATACTGACCCTTGATGTGCTATTACAATTATATGTTGCTTGGTTGGTTTTTGAAATTATAAGTATAGCATACAGAAAAAATACATCAAACCCACACAGACCACTTAACAGAAAGTCAACTCCCACATACCCACCACCCAGGTCAAGAATTGGAGCCTTCCTCACGTGATGTGATGAGCACTGGGTATTATATGAAACTGATAAATTATTGAACACTACATCTGAAACTGATGATGTACTAGAAATTGGCTAATTAAATTTAAATTAAACAAAAAGAAGAATTGGAGCCTTTCAAAGTCCGGGGATTGGCCCTTCCCAATCAGACCTCCTCCTTCCCCCTACCAGGAAAAAATGGTCGGTTTTCAGCCCTGCTCACTCCCCTGGTAATGACCGGTATATACCCTTTCACAATTTTCCCAAGACTTTTCTTCAGACAGCTCTGAAGCCGGATAGGGATGGCTTTCCGGCGAGCTGTGCAGACTTTCCTGGGATGACTGGGATGGTCTGCTATAGAAGGTAAGCAGTTGAGAGGCCCTGCCTCTTGCAGTGTACCCAGAGGGAAACGTCTTGCTTGAAAGGGATAAGGGATATGATGTTTCATCACGACAGGTAAGCACCATTTAGGTGGAAGAGAACAACTCTGTCTTTGCCCTAATGAATTTAAGCTGTAGTCAGACGTCAGACACACACAGATACAGACACGCATATTCAAAAGCGTACGTTATAAAGTGTATACAAGTGAGTGTACCAAAAATGCTGTTCTGGAACATTCTTCCCTCCTCCCTTTCCCTCTTTGCCTGTTTCCCCTATTCCTCCCAATTGCCTATTTTCTCCACTAGTATTTTTGTTAGTTTTACTCCTTTAAATTTGTTTTAAACAAAGACCTTCAGAAGGGTATAAAAAAATGCACGCTATCTGACTTCAGTTATATACACTTGACAGACTAGCAAAAAAGACTAACAAAAATAGACATCCTGTGCTGTGAGAAATCAGGGTAATGGGTGCCCTGGAGAGGGGGGCAGTGATGCTGGTCAGGTTTCTGTTCCTGGATTTGGATGCTGCTGGCTACACGGCTGTTGGCCTGTGGAAAGTGAGTCAGCTGTACTTTCATGATCTCACCCTTTCCCATATGTAAGTTCAGGCAGACTGTCGCAGGAAAGAACTCCCAATTTGGGGCGCCTGGGTGGCTCAGTTGGTTAAGCGACTGCCTTCAGCTCAGGTCATGATCCCAGGGTCCTGGGATCGAGTCCCGCATCGGGCTCCCTGCTCCGCGGGGAGCCTGCTTCTCCCTCTCCCACTCCCCCTGCTTGCGTTCCCTCTCTCGCTGTGTCTCTCTCTGTCAAATAAATAAATAAAATCTTTAAAAAAAAAAAAAAAAAACTCCCGATTTGTTCAGCCTCCCTTTGTCCATGCCTTCGGGTGGCACTACCCACACCAACGCTGGGCTTAGGCACGTGACGGGCTTTGGCCAATGGGACAAGAGCAAGGGTTACACAAGCGGAAGCTTAAGAGGTCCTTTGCACAGTGGGGCCTGCCCTCTCATGCTGCTCTGGGGAACCCTGCGATCGGCACTGTGTGGACGAGCCCGGGCTCGCCCACTGGAAAACGAGCGACATGTGGCCCGGTCACCTCTGTTGGCCCAGATGACATCAAGCCAACCACCAGACGTGTGAGTGAGGCCATGCTAGATCACCCAGCCTCAACCGAGCTGCTAGGTGACCACTGAGATCAGCTGAGCTGGCCCAGAACAGAACTGACCAGCCAGGTCATAAAATCATGAGAAATAAAAGTCAGCGCCTTAAACCCGTTTGGAGCTTGTTATGCAGCAAAGGCTAATATGCATATTAGATTTTTTTTTTTTGGTAAGATTTTATTTATTTATTTATTTGAGAGAGAGAATGAGAGAGAGAATGAGAGAGAGCATGAGAGGGAAGAGGGTCAGAGGGAGAAGCAGACTCCCCGCTGAGCAGGGAGCCCGATGCGGGACTCGATCCAGGGACTCCAGGATCATGACCTGAGCCGAAGGCAGTCGCTTAACCAACTGAGCCACCCAGGCGCCCGCATATTAGATTTTTAAAGTTTCTTTTTCTTGGGATGCCTGGGTGGCTCAGCTGGTTAAGCGTCTGCCTTCGGCTCAGGTCATGATCCCAGGGTCCTGCCTGCTTCTCCCTCTGCTTCCTTGCTCGCTCACTCTCTCTCTCTCCCCCTCTCCCTCTGACAAATACATAAATAAATCTTATTTTATTTATTTATATGACAGAGAGAGAGACAGCGAGAGCAGGAACACAAGCAGGGGGAGTGGGAGAGGGAGAAGCAGGCTTCCCGCCGAGCAGGGAGCCCAATGCGGGACTCGATCCCAGGATCCCGGGATCATGACCTGAACCGAAGGCAGAGGCCCAACGACTGAGCCACCCAGGTGCCCCAGGTTTATTTTTCTTAAAAAAGGTATCACACTGCTGAAAAAAAACAAATGTATAAATACAGTCTGTTCTCACCATTCACAGATCCCTATTTGCAAATTTGCCTCTTCGCTAACATTGATTTGTAACCCCAAAACCAATACTTGTGGCCCTTTTGTGGTCATCCACAGCCAGGCACTGAACGGTGAAAGACCTGAGTCACCTGACATGCACTCGCCCCCTGAAGTCAAACGAGGTGACGCTCTGCCTTCCTGGGTCAGCTCTCACACAAGTAAACAAGTAGGCTTCTCACGGTCTATTTCGTGCCATGTTTTTACATTTTTGTGCTTTTTCTTAGTGACTTTGCTGTTTAAAATGGCCCCCAAGCATAGTGACAAGGTGCTTTCTAGTACTCCCAAGTGATGTGCCTTACGGAGAAAACATATGTGTTAGATTAGCTTCGTCCAGGCACGTATTACAGTGCTGCTGGTCCCGAGCTCGATGTTAACGCGTCGACAACATATAACAAAAGAAAGGTCTTTAAACAGAAACACACATAAAGTCGGGTCTGCACTGATCAGTTGACAAAGATGTTGTAACCAGAGGCTCGCAGGAACCTAACCTTGTATTTCCTCCGCGAGCAGCGACTCGGGACTCGCTAATTCAGTGTTCGCTTTATAGAACTTTATAGAACAGAACTGCCACCAATGAAAATCGGCCGCTGAGAGAACCTCGGATGGCTTTGTTTCACCCCTGCAGACTCCAGGTGTGTCCCCCTGACAATTAAACCCCATGAATAAAGGGAAGGGACCCCCGGTGGGTGGGACTCACCGCTGGAGGCGCCGCGGCGGATCTCGCCTGGGATGGGACTGGGGTTGCAGGGCACTGACTCAGTGGCAGCCTTGCACATGTCCTGTAAAATACAACAACAACAACAACAACAAAAACAGGTGTCTGGGTTACCAGAGGGACAAGGGCACGAGGTCCGGGAACAGAAATCTGAGCAACACTGGAGGGATCAGAGCCCGAGCTGCTAGGGAAGAGATTTCAGAACATTTCACCCCCAACCATGAGAAAGCAGCAGAAAGACCCAAACTGAGAAACGTTCTGCAAAACACCTGACCAGTACTCTTCAAAACTGTCAAGGTCATCAAGCACCGGGCAAGACTATGGAGCTGTCACAAATTAACAGAGACCAAGGAGACGTAAGGAGACTTAAGTGAATTGCAAGGCGGTATTCGCGGAAGAGAAAGAAGACATCGGTGAAAGAACTGAGAAAATCCAAGCAACCTGTGGTGTAGTTAGTGGGAGCGTGCTACCATTCGTTTCTTAGTTTTGACAAACGCGCCATGGCTGTGTGCGGTGCTAGCGTGAGGGGAAGCTCAGTGAGGGAGATAAGACACTTTCTGTACTGTTGATGGAATTCTTCTGTAAACCTAAAGTTGTTCCCGAATTTAAAAGTTTAAAGGGGAAAAAAAAAGCTTTGCTCGGTGACCTGCTCTGTGGTAACTCAGGGAACGCCCCCGACTTGAGAGAGCGCTCACTGTGGGGTCCTGGCTGGATGATGGCCAGGTGAAGGCCTGTCCCTGGGTGGGGGAAGCAGCCAGTGTTCGGTAAAGTGAGAGTCTGAGAGCACAGCTCTGAGGCAAGCTTCCTTCTCAGTCGAGTGCAGTGAGCAATAAATGAGTTAAAATGCGTAAAGGATGGAGACAGGTCCTGGCAGGCTATGGTAAAGCCTTGGTAAGTGTCTGCTATCAAGATTCAACAAGCTCTTCATTCCAGGTCTGGCGCTTGGTGCCACACACACTATCTGGTAGGTGGTCACAGTCCCCGATACAGGAGTAGAGTGTGAAAAGCCTGTTTCAGAGAGACTCAGGGAGGTAAAGATCACTCGTCTAAGGTCACTGTAAGTGGAGGGGCCAAGAACGGAATAACCATGTTGTTGGCCAAGTCACTGACCGAGTCCCACAGGGGGGGTTCCTGTCGTGCGGACAGAGAAGAGTCCTGCTAATGATGATTATCATGAGGAAGATGAGAACTAGTAATGATAATAGAGAGCCTTTACTGAGGCCCCACTATTTGCACTGTACTGGGGCTTTATTTAACTCAATACTTACAACCACCTTGCAAGATACGTCTGCCTAGCTGCATTCTACCAATGGAGAAAGAAAGGCTCAGAGAGGTTAGGCAACACGCCCAATGTCACACAGCAAATGGTACAACCAGCCTTGGAACTCAGGTCTGCCCGCTTTTGCTTCCAAGCCTCCTGCTGGCTCTGCTGCCGTCCCTCCACCGCACCCTAAACCCAGGGACCAAGGGGTTGGGCTGCGCACCCACCTGGCGGTGCACCACCTTGGCATGCTTGAGGATGGCAATGATGTCGCCCACCACAGTCACGCCCAGCTCATTCATGATCTCTTTGTTGAGATCCAGCAGCATGCTCTTCTGGATCCTGCAGGGGAGGGTCACCAGTGAGGCCACCAGTGGGTCAGGATGGATGGGCCGGCCAGCTCCCTTCTCCCCCCACCTCTCCCCTCCTCTCTCCAAGTTCCCGCTCTGTCCCCTCAGCCCCCTTACCTATTATCCACAAACATCACCGCGTAATTGACAGCAGGCCCCGGAGGAATGCCGGCTTCCTTAAAGAACTGGATCCACTCGGAAGTGGCTAGGGGATGGACAGGGCTCATTATTCCCATTATTCTCTCCAGAGAAGAGTAGCCGCAAAACCACGGCTCCCACAAATTAAATGCTCACCGCACGCCAGGCCCTGGCCGAGCGCTTCACGCGGACAGTGGAACTCAGCCCGCCCACACCCCTGCGAGGAGCTCGGCAGCATTAGGACTCCCTCACTCTGCCAACCAGGAGACTGAGGCCACGAAGGAGGCCTGAGGAGACTGAGAACACGAAGCCCATGTGCTTCTGTACGGCCCTTCTGCCCACAGCTCTGCCCTGGCTGCGAGCCACCATGATCATCCCCACGCTCGGCCAGTGCCCGAGTTCAGGGAGCCGGGACTCTGGGTTCTCCACCCTGGTCCCCATTGGCAGGCCCAGCTCCCGAGGGTGACAGGATCCACAGGTGACCGGAAAGAAGGGACACAGCCGGCCTGTGAGCGTCAGCAAGCCCTCTCCTCACCACAGAACCAGCAAGCAGAGGCTTTGGTGCTTGGGTTCAAATTCTGGCTCTGCCACCTCCTGGCTAAGGGCCTATGGGAAGTTAAAGCTTGGGGGTCTCCGTTTCCTCCTCTGTAAATTTAGGAATAATACACTCAGTGAGGATTTACCGGGGACTTGGCACAGGCCAGGTCCCGTTCTAAGCACCGGGGATTCCAGGACACAAGACAACGTCCCTGCCCTCATTGAGCTCACATTCCAGTGATAACGCCCACATCCTTACATCCTTGGATCACTGTGCAGACTCGGTGAGAGTCCCCATAAAGGACTTTAAGTGACACCTGGCCCAGGGGACAATCTCATCTCATAGCAGCTGCTGCTATGCTATTCTTATTCTGCCACCACTACCACTGCCAAGGCCAAGAGCAGGGACACACCCACCCATGAAGCCTTATTTTTTCTAAACTCTGTTTAGCCTCTTGGGTGTGACCTTCAAACTGACCCTGGTCTGGCCAACAGGTGTTAGATAAGATCACTAATTCTAAGAACTTTCTTTTCACATTTTAACATCTCTGAAACTAAGAGCCACCTGGCAATCAATGGTGTGCCGTGGTTTCACTGGGGAAACTTTTTTCTTTAATAGCACTACACCCAACAATCAAAACAAGAAATTTGCTACTGCTATGCCCATTTTGCTTACAAGACCACTGAGGCTCAGAGTGGGGAAAGAGACTCTGGTCTAGGTGACTTCAGGGCTCGGGCACAGGCCCAGGGGCCACCCCTCTGCCCACCTGGCCACAGGCCTATCTCCCCAAGATTTGAGGGGAGGTGAGGAGCTCGTGCCCTCAGGACTTCTGCCACCAGCCCAGAGGACAGGGGGCCTTTTTCTGCCTTACACTATCCACCTGCCCAGGCATGGGGCCCTGGGTTCTATTAGCCAAAAGCAGGCAACCTTGTCCATTAAAAAAAAAACACATAATGATCCCATTTATACGAAATGTCCAGAATAGGTAAACACCTATAGAGATCTACAGAGACAGAAAGCAGATTAGTGGTTGCCAGGGGCTGGCAGGGAAAAGAGAGTGACTATTGGGGTGCCTGGGTGGCTCAGTCGTTAACCGTCTGCCTTTGGCTCAGGTCATGATCCCAGGGTCCTGGGATCAAGCCCCGCATCGGGCTCCCTGCTCCGCGGGCAGCCTGCTTCTCCCTCTCCCACTCCCCCTGCTTGTGTTCCCTCTCTGGCTGTCTTTCTGTCTGTCAAATAAATAAAACCTTTAAAAAAAAAATTAAAAAAAAAAAAGAAAATAGAGTGACTATTAGTTAATGGGTATGGGGGCTTTCAGGGGAGTGATGAAAAGGTTTTGAAACTGACTGTGCTGATGGTTGCAGAACTCTGAACACAGAATATAAAAACCACTGAACTGTACACTTTTTAAATAGGGGAATCGTATAAAATGTGAACCGTATCTCAGTTACATTGTTATTAAGGAGGGAAAAGGGGCCACATCGTTTGGGGGTGGCTAGCAGCCTGAAGCAAAGTCGAGGAACTGCAAACGTCCCCACATCGGGTTCTTGCCATCATTTCACTAAAGAGAAAAATATGTTGCCAAGTAAATGGTCAGGAGCACCCCCGTTCCAGAAAGAGTAAGAGGGGACACACAACGTGCGTCGTGGACTCAGTGAGGTACGGCTTGCCGTACACAGCAGGAGACGCACACTGGAATATTCCCAGCAGCTGGTCTGTTAACAGCCCCAGCCCAGAAGCAATGCAGGATCCACAGCCAGAAGCAGAGAAACCAAGGGTGGTCACTCACGCAGGAAATACTACACAGCCGCTCAAAGGAAAGAACTGCAGCTACACGCAGCCAGAAAGGACTTCCAGCCGTTAGGTGGAGCAAAAGAAGCCACACCCAGAGCAAGAGATAGACCATTCCCAACATCCCAGAAGCGCCCCCCCCCCCCGCCGCCCCCACCACATTCCCTATGTAGTGACGTCTCTCTGTTTCTCGAGGGCAGCCAGTACCTTCCACCAGCATGGATTGGTTTTGCCTGTTTCTGTGCTTTATAGAAATGGAATCATTAAGGATGTAGTCCAGCGTTTGCCTTCTACTTGCTCTCATGACCACACAAGGATGTCCTATGTACTTCTCTATACGCACAAATCTCAAAAGACGTACAAGCTGGGCGCCTGGGTGGCTCAGTTGGTTAAGCGACTGCCTTCGGCTCAGGTCATGATCCTGGAGTCCTGGGATCGAGTCCCACATCGGGCTCCCTGCTCAGCAGGGAGTCTGCTTCTCCCTCTGACCCTCCCCCCTCTCATGCTCTCTCTCTATCTCATTCTCTCAAATAAATAAATAAAATCTTTAAAAAAAAAAAAAAAAAAGACGTACAAGCTACCCGCTAACCTCTGTGCTTTGGCAATCCCACCGTGCAGAGCCTAAAGAGAATATAGTGATGAGGCTTATGAGAATCCTAACGGCTAACATTTTGTTGGGAACCCTGCCCAAGGTCTGACATGCGATAACCTCCTTAACCCTTACAGCATCCCAGGACATGGGGACTGCTAGTTTCTCCATTTTACAGGTGAGAAAACCGAGGCTCTGCTGGGATCCACATCACCAAGTTTTTAAATGCTACACTATGCCGTCTGGAGGCCAAGATACAGAGCGGCTAGGCCCTGGGCAGGCCGCCGCCCCACCTCCGAGGTCCTCAGGCAACAGCTGTTCCTGCCAGTGACCTGGCCCTCCCTCCCCCACCTCGTCCAAGGTCATACCTCAGAAAGGGCAGTGGGGAGGGGGAGCTCCAGGAAGAAGGCCACAGACTCACCCATAGTCACTGAGACCATTGTCTCTCTGGCCCTGGTGCTGCTCCCGGGAGCCTGGAAGAGAGAACAAGGGCAGAGGGCCCATGAGTCGCTGCCGGGCTGTGAGTGTTTGTCCCTCCTTTGCTGCCTGTCGGGCCTGCCTGCCGGCCAGAGAAGACTGCCCAGGCTGGGGGCTCACAGCCCAGGAATAGCCTGAACACCTGGCAGGAAGTCAGCCTGGGACAGAGCTGCCACAACTCTCATGGTTGCCTGGGACAAGGCCCAGGGACGGCAAATGTCCACAGCTCCATCCCCACACACCTCAGAAGTTTCTGGCTGGGATAAGAGAGGGAGAGAAAAAAAAAGACACACCCCCCACACCCCCCCCTCCCCCCCCCCCCCCCCCCTCAAGCCTTTAACCATAAATACCCATTAGTCATCCATTCACAAATTATTTACCGACAGCCTACGACGTGCGAGGCACTATTCTAGGAGCTAAAGATCCTGATGTGAACAAAAATACAGAGCATGGCATCTAGGTGGGACAGGAGAAGGGGGACGAGAGAGTAAACAAGCAAAACGGATCACAATACGGTGAGTCAGAAAGCCCTCGGTGTCACGCAGAACACAGAGAGGGACTGGCAAGGGAGGGAGGGGTTGTGATTCGAAATAGGGCGAACAGGGGAGGCCCCTCTAAAGCGACAGGGACCCGAAGGAGGTGGAGGAGTGAGCCTGTGGTTTTACAGAGGAAGAGTATTCCAGGAGAAGGTATAGCAAGTCCAGTGTCCAGAGCCAAGAGCCCATCTGGCATGGGTGCGAGATGGCACGGAGCCGGGATGACTGCGGGAAGTGGAGGCAAGGGGACAGGGGGAGGCGAGGGGACAGGGGGAGGCAAGTGGGTGGAGCTGAGGGCAGAGAGGTGGGCCACCACATCAGGAGAGCCTTGGACAAGAAATGGAAAACCAACGTCCGCTTAGGTAAGACGAGCAGGTGCCAGAAAGCTGTTAAGGACATATTAGCACCACAGGGACTTTCCCCTGAACATTACTGGGCGCCTAGGTGGCGCAGTCGGTTCTGTCTTCGGCTCAGGTCACGGTCCCAGGGTCCTGGGATCGAGCCCCGAGTTGGGCTCCCTGCTCAGCGGGGAGCCTGCTTCTCCCTCTCCCTCCGCTGCAGCTCCCCCTGCTTATGCTCTCTGTCAAATAAATAAATAAAATCTAAAAAAAAAAGGAAACTAAAGGGAAAAACTTCCTTGCCTGATAATTCACTGCGATCTGCCTCCAGGACCACTTGTCCCACTCAGCCCTCCTATCCTTCTCTGTCCCTACCCTCTGCTCCAAGCCCTCTGCCCTCTTCCTTCACTATACTCCCTTCTACCCACACCGGCCCAATTTTTTTTTTTTTAAGATTTTATTTATTTGAGAGAGAGCACGAGAGTGGGGGGAGGGGCAGAGGGACAAGCAGACTCCCCACTGAGCAAGGAGCCCCAGGACCCTGAGATCATGACCTGAGCCAAAAGCAGACGCTTAACCAACAGAGCCACCCAAGCACCCCCTAGCCCCCAATTCTGATCCTTCTCCCTTACCCTTCCTCTGCTTGCTCCACAGGGTGCAGAAGACCCTTTCTGCTCACCATCACACTAAATGCCCCTCCCTGCCCCCATTCTGTTGGTACAACAGAGACGGTATGAGAGTAAGGACTCTGGAACCAGACCACGGGGTTCAAATCTGGCTCTAACACTTCCTAGCTGCGTGGTCTCAGCAAGTTACTTCACCAGTCAGGCCTGGTGTCCCCATCTGGAAATAAGTACGGTACAGATGTTACTTCCCTTGGAGGACGGCTAGAACACCAGATGAGCTTCTATGCTCAGAGTACCTGAGGCAGCACCCATGCACCCTAAGAGTCTGGAAGCATTGGCTATTCTTACCTCCTAGGCCTCCTGTCTTAGCCTTTCCTCCGACTAGGGCTTTGCCTGCCTCCCGGTTTTCCCACGCTCACATGTGCCTGAAATGCTTTCTTATCCTGTCCTCCTGGCAAGCTCTCCTTCACTCTGTTTGGCTGTCACCCACTTTGTGAAGCTTTCCCAAAGTCCCCAGAGACTCTCCCCTCTGCCTCCAACTGGGGTTCATCCTGACCTTCTCTGATGCTGCTGTTGCATCTCTTATTGATGAACAGGACCACAGACATCACTCTGCCCCCGTACTTGACTCCTAAGTTTGCCTTCTGGATTTTGCCACTGGACAAAGCCAACGCCACCAGCGTCTCTCCAAGAGCAGGGCATGGTGAGGCTTCAATATATCAGACAGAAAGACAACATGTCACATACCAAGCACTGATTATGCCCCAGGACCGGAGCCAGGCATCATGCTGACACCTCACAACCTCCTCATGAGGGAGGACTATTATTAGCCCCATTTTAATCGATGAAAAAAACCCGACTCATCGAGGTACAGTCATTTGTCAAATGCCACATCTACCAAGTGACTTCACTGGGATTCGAAAACAAGTTCTCCCTGATCCACTGCCCATTCGGTAACTCTTGTCCAAAGTTTACGTGCCAGGCACTGAGTATACACAGCTCGGTGTCTCCTCACAACCACCTGGGGAAAAAAAGTTAAAATGATCCCCGTGTTACAAATGAGAGCGGCAGGTCCAAGGTCACACAGCAAGGAACTATAGGGCCAGGATTTGAACCCAAGTCAGCCCAATGCCTATGACTAACACTGGCTGAGGGATTACTACAAGCCAGGCGCTGTGGTCAGTCTTTGCGAGGTGTCAGTTAATGCTTACCAGAAGCCTTTGGGAACTGGTATCCTCTCCCTACATCTGCAGAAGTCCCCCTGCTGGACTCAATTGCCTCTCTCCTCCATTAAAAGCCCATCTCCAGCGCTAACTTTCTAAACAGTGAAAACTGGAACATTAATAATAATAGCAAATGACGGTTCCTAAAACTCAAGTAATTACCAAGTATCAGACTCCCTTGCTAAGCCCTTGAAAGGCTTGGATCTACATCCTGACTTTACCACTTCCAAACCCCGCCCCTGGGGGCCAGGGGTTACCCTTAACCTTTCTGGATCTCACTTCCCTCAAATAGAAAACAAGAATGATAGGGGTATCTATTCTTAAAATGGTTAGAGGGATGAAGTGAGTTCATAAACACCAAGTCCTTAAAACAATGCTGGGCAGGTGATAAGTGCTATGTACATATGCATTAAATAAATCAAACTTCGGTGAGGTAGAGAAAGGGTAGGACAGTCACTGACCTAATGTCAGCCACGTGCAAAGTGTGAGCAAAGAACAGAGTATAACTTGACAGTGTCCGTGGGACCATGATATTCCCTTTTCAAATCTCTTTCAGCTTCTGTCTACAATTTAAATAGACTATTCGGCTTCTGTTGTATTTCAGGTTACGTTTTCCTTCTTTTCGTGGCCAGCAATGCTAGTTTTCCATAAGTACGCCAATACGAAATTTCCTGCTCAAATTAATTGACTGGAGGAAAAATGCATCAGTGGTTTTAAAAAGAAAAATCTACATCTATGAGATCTGGCAAAATTGGTCAAATAGGAAGTGGCAGGATGTCGATTTGCCCAATTCCAGATTCCGAGTTTTTCCTATTGCTGTCTCTGAGCTTCCTCCTACCCTCTACTTCCCTGAAAGTCCCAGCTACAGCAATAACTCTCAGAATCATTATCATCATAGTCCCAATACACTGAGCTCCTACTCAATACTGTGCGAAGCCCTTGTGCTAAGGGATTTACACGCACATTTCATCAGCATCCTCACAACGACCCTATGGTATAGCACTACTAACCCTCATTGTATAGATTCGGAAAATGAGGTCCAGAGAGGTTCAGGCATAGGCCTACTGCCAAAAGCTGGGCTGGGACTTGAACCGAAATCGGCGGGCCTCCAATTGCACGCTCCCACACCCAGATCTTCCATGCCAAGCGCAAACATTATCATCGGTACAGTACTAACAATAACAGTATAGTAACGAAGTGTGCAGTGTGCTAGGCGCTGAACTAGGGTCTCCGACATGCACGAGCAGACCTCTCACTTTAAGCCATAAGGAGGATGCTACAGTCAGATTCTGGCCCCCATTCTACAGAGGAGGAAACTGAGGTTCAGAGAAAGAAGTCGCTTGTCCGGGCCGCAGAGCGACGCCGAGACTGATTCCAGAACCAGGACGCCATCCATCCCCTCCGCATCCTGCCCGGTCCCACCACCCCCTGGCCCGCGCCTCACCTGACCCTCCGCGCCCGCGCCCACACGCGCTGCCCGCCCTCCCTCCCGGCAGCGCCAACTGTCAGACCCTCCTCCCTCGGCCCGGCTGCCCTCCCCGGAAGTACCGCCTTCGCCACCGGAAGCCGGACCCACCAGCCCGCGGCCGCTCTGGCCCGCCGGACCGCCACCAGCGAGAGTGCGGCCGCAACTGTCACGTGACCTCCCTCTGTCTTCCAGGCGCTTCCCTCCGCCCAGCGCTAGCGAGGAGCGCGGCCAATGAGAAAGGCAAATGCCTAGCCCCGGTCGTCCCGCAGTCCTGCCGGAGTGCGCCTGCGTGCGGCGGGGGTGGCCGGGCGGGGCTCCAGCCTGGAAGGTGCGTGCCGGGCTGGGTCCCGGAGTGGGAGACGTGGAGTGCAGGTACTGTGCGACCTGGGGCGCGGCGCCGCTGCTGCCCTTTTCGTGTTGTCCTTCCCTCTGTAATGCATTTCTCCCTTTATGTCATCCAATGTCCCTTTATGTAGCCATCCCTCCCCTTATTTATGTCGCATCCCGGTTGAATGGTCACCACTCCACTTCTTTCGCCATCACCCTACCTATGTCGCTGTCAACCCCCCTAATTCGCTTTCGTTCTAAGCCCCCGTTGCCACCCTACATTGCAGCCTTCCCGCATTACGCCGCCATCGCCTTATGTCGCCTGCGCCCCTCTTTTGTTGCTATTTTTCCTTTATGAAGTCCTCACTTCTCACAAGTCGTCATCGTACCCCCGTTCACCTGCACACGCTCCTGTCACCAAATCCTTAAATCGCAGTCACGCTTCCCTAATGTCATTTTCACCTTTTATGTCTCCGTTCCTGCCGTGTCACCTTTGCTCCTGACAGTCACCGTCCATGCCTTATATGCTCCTAGTTTTCCCCATAAGGAGCCACTCTGCCTTCCAGTTGGTTTTTTTCCGTCCATGTCTCCTTCATTTTCCCGTGTCACCTCTCACATACTCACCACGGTATGGGCTACTAGAGCCCGTTTCCTGGGGTATACCAGACTCCCAGCTCTACCATGAAACCTCTGGGTAACCTTGACCACCTGATTACACCTTTGCAATCTCAGCTTCCTCAGCTGTAAACCACACACAAGGACACCTATGTCAAGGATGATTGTGAGGATTCTGCGAGTTTATTCTTGTGATGTGTGCAGCTTGATGTGGCGATTTGGGCTAATAATGTTATTAACCATGTCACCCTCACCCTCATGCAGTCTGCAGTCACCTTCATCACCTCTTCATTGTCACTACCCCCCCTCTTCCCCTCAGCTGCCCTCTTCATTCCCATGGCGCAGGTACACTCCCTGTATCATGATACCCTCTGCCACGGCAACCACCCCACGCCACCCCACGTCACAGTCTCCCATATTTTCATCTCTGCCACGTCACCCCACCTGAGGGGGTGGCCCATCGGCCATCACAAACCTTGCTCGGGTAAATACTTAATCCCTATCTCTACCTTGATGGATTGAGTGGTTCCCCCACCCCCAAAATGGGAGCATTGAGCTGATGCTATAGCAGGAGTCCAGGAGTAGTGGGGGGGACTAGCTAGCTTAGACCCAGATTCCCTTGACCTCTAGAATCGGGGGTACAGAGAGATGAGGCAGGTCCCAGCACACCTCAGTCAAACCTCAGCAACCCTGAATGCTTGGGTAGAGAGGTAAGTATCTTATTCACTCACCTTACCTTAGAGAGGCAGTGTGGGACAGTGGTTAGCAATGTGTGCCTGGGAGCTGGAACCCTGGTTCCAATCTTGGTTCTAGCACTTAGTACTTAAATAGTTGCATGGCCTTGAGAGGTGGCTTCACGTCCCTGTGCCTCAGTTGCTGCATCTGCAATATGGGAATAAAAACAGTTACTCATTCAACAAATATTTACTAGGCATGTTCTACATGCCCAACACTGTGCTAGGCTTGGGGGACACAGCAATGAACAAAACAGAGATCCCTGGCTTCATGGAGTTTACATTCTAGCAGGGGTAAGAGACAACAAGCGAACAGGTAAGTAGATTCAATGATGTGTCAGAAGAGGGGTGGGAATACATGGTAAAGGTTACAGTTTTAAATAAGGTGATCAGGGAAGGTTTTCTGAGATAGTGCATTTGAACAAAGACCTGAAGGAGGGGAGAGAGTGACGTGGCTCTATGGGGAAGGGCATTCTAGGCAGAGAGAACAGCAAATGCAAGGGCCCTGAGGTCGGGGCATGCATTGAATATTTCAGGAATAGCAAGTAAGCCAATGAGGGAGGAGAGGGGTGGGGGTGGGGTCAGAGGAGGGAGGGGGCAGATCGTCTGAACTCATGGGCCATGGAGAAGACTTGGGCTTTACCATGAGTGAGGCGGGAGCCACGGGAGGATTTGGAGGAGAAGAGAGACTTAATCTGATGTGATAGGAGACAGCAGCCGCAGCTCCAGAACTTCTGCCAAGGATGGATTGGCAAGAGCAGCCTGGTTGGAAGGAGAGCCAGAGTTGTCTTAAAGCTGCACTCACATATCCTTTGTATTTGGAGAAAGCTTCCGATGTCCCTCTCAAAGACTGGGAGGGAGAGGAGGAGGAGATGCTGGGAGAGTTTTTGAGAAGCCAATGCCACCTCTGGGTTCAGGTGCTATTGGGGGCAGGGCGGGGGGGAGGTGGGCGGTAGTGGGCAGCCACAGATCTACAGATGATAAATAACACGACAGGCAGCTGTTTACACCCAGGACCCCGAGGCAGCTCGGGATCAGATCCTGGCTCCACCATTTCCTAGCTGTGTCCTTTTGTGCCCATGACTTGACTGAGACAGCCCCGTGCTGCCCTCTGGGTCTTTAGTTTTCTTATCTGTTATACGGGGCTAAGAAAAGGACCAGTGTGAGAAATTAAATACATAAAGTGCTTCCAGCAGCTGTTGGCTCAGTAAACAAGGAGCTCTGCCCTCTTCCGGGGAGGGGGCAGGACAAGGAAAAGACATTCTGCCTTATTTTATGTTCATGAGTTGGTTCCACATCATAGTGTCCCGGAACAGAACTGAGCTCTGGGTTCGAATTCCATACCGATGAACTGACGCCGTACAACCTGAGCAGAGATTTCCCTGACCCCTCCTGCCTCATCTGAAAAACGGGGCTAACAATGCTTCGCCCCCAGATGTGCGGGGGCGTGGTGGTATTTTTGAGCTGAGACATCAACCATTTTCCATTGTGATGCTGCTCTGCCCCTCCCCTGCTTTATTTTCCCCCAAAGCGCATACTCTATGTTTCACTCCTCTATTGTCACCCACGAGAGAATGTCATCTTTACTAGGATTTTTGGTTTTTTCTGTTTTGTGCTGTATTCCCAGTGTCTACACAGGCCTTACCAGCAAGTAGTCACTGAACAAATACTAGTCAAATGAACAGATGAATGAATTGAGCACCCGCCATGTACCATCCTATACTGGGTGGTACTGGGCACATAGCAGTGACTGAGACAGCCCCACGCTGCCCTCATGGGTTTCACAGTCCAGTGGGACAGACAGCCTCATCACCAGGCAGGGCCAGCCCAGAGGGCTGGGATTGGGGAAGCATAGGCAGAAGGGTCAGGGCTGGGATGGAGAAGCGCAGGGACTGTTGGAACCCAAAGCAGGGATTCTGGGCCAGCCCGGGAGTCAGGAAGGGCTTCCTGGGGGAGGGGGCACAGGAGCTGATAGGAATGAGCGACATGAAGAGAAGAGAAAGGTGTGCTGGGCAAGGGCAGCATCTGTGGGAGTGTTTGGTGGTAAAAGTGTGGTTTCAGTTCAAGGAACCGAAAGATATTAAATATGGATGGGATCTAAAGGATGGTGAGACAGTAAGCCGAAGAGGTTATTAAGGGGAGATCATTCAGAGCTCTAGGAACCACACTGAGGATCTGAGACTTTGTCCTGAAGACACCAGGGGCTGGTGGGGGACATAGAGAGGTTTTTGAGCAGGAGAGGGTTGAGTTTGACTCAGATGGAGGGGGGACTAGAAGGGTTGGGTGGAGGTTGGGAGCCAAGGGAGGTGGCAGGAGTGGGGACCCAGGTGGGAGAAGGCAAGTTGAGGCTGTGGAAGGGAGAAAAAAAGGGGGTGTGTGGGAGAGACCCTTAGGAGGTCAAGTGGACAAGTTGTGGAGGGTCCAGGATGAGGCCTAGGGCTTCAGGGCAATCAGGGAGGGCTTTCTGGAAGAGGTGACACACAGACTGAGACCTGTGGGATGGATAAGACAGCTGTCCTTAAAAAAAAAAAAAAAAAAGATAGCTGTCCTTGAAGGAGGGACCAAGGAGAGGAACAGGTTTGGGAGACATTTTAAGGACAGTTGGGGACATGGTAGATGTGAGGGGCTTGGGAACCCCTGGGGAGAAGCATCTAGAAGGCCATGGGACTTCCAAAGTTGAAGTTCAGGGAAGAGATGAGAGCTGGAGAGAGCTTTGGGCCCTAGAGGACATGGTAAGAAGTTTGCCCTTTGCCCTGAGGGCAGTGGGGAGCCACAGAGGGGTTTTGAGTAGGGATGAAACAGCTTAGATTTTTGAGTTCCAACTCAGAAATATTCACCAATCATGGTGTGGTTTTTTGTTGTTGTTGTTTTGATCTATTTAATTGTTTTTCAGACCCAGCATCTTCTCTCCCTAGGAAGGGCACCTTCTAGGGGTCCTTTGAAATAAAGTTTCTACTGCTAAAAACCAAACCAACAAAGAAAGTTTACAAAACCAGTGCTCTGTTCTGTTTTCTGTAGACTTGAGCTCAGACAACTGATTGTTCAGTCCAAAAGGGTCTGCACAATCAAGTGAAAATCAGCTCCTTTTAAACACATTTCTGTTTTGAACCATATGAAAGGTCCCTAGGTTCCTAGGTGTTTCCTGTGGTATAGTCTGTGTGGTACAGACTGTGGTAGTTCTGCAGCTCTCTCGGATCGCTTGAATCAACCTTAAATTGACCTTGAACTTTACTCTCAGGCTGAAAGGCCATAATATGCACCTACCCATCTGCTCTGGGCTTAGAGCACATGCCGGTTATCATTGTGTATAAAACAAATGTCACTAGGTCTAGAGAGACCTCTATGAAAGTCTTTTCTCCAAGATTCCCATTCTACTGTTCCATTTCTTCTGTTTTCAACAAACATTTATGGAGTGGTTATGATGTGCTGGGCACCCAGGAGTAGAGAAAGAAACCAAACACAGACTTAGCTTTTTAAGGCACACATAAGTAAGGGACACACAGATCTCACCAGCAAGATTGTTTTGGGGCTTTGCTAGTCTGCCTGTCTGCCGTGGATGGCTTAATTGACTCTTCCTAGCAAATATAAGGTTGATATGTTCATCCTCCCATTGGTCTGAGGATGAAAGTAAGGCTCAGAGAAGGGAGCCTCTCTAACACACGGCTGAGATCTGAACCCAAGGTGGTGGGACTCTGAGATCCACCCCCTTAAACCATTCAGAGATCCCCCAGCCTCCGCCCTCCCCCCAGCTGAGTATGAGATGATCCCCATTCTGTAGATAGGCCAGCAGGGCTGAGAGAAAGCCCCATGCCTGAGGTCACTCAGTAAGAGTGACAGGTGGGATTTGAATCCTGGGTTCTGCAATCTAAAGCCCGGCTATGAGGGAAGGATCAAATCTCCCGCCCCCCCCACCCAGGGGTGGGGTGTTCAGGAAACTGTGACCCAGCACGTGTCTCAGAAACCCAGTGGGTTTTGCTTCCTCCTTTTCTGTGGGCTGTGGTATCACACCCCAAGGCAGGCAGGGCATAAGCCAAGGGGCCGGGGATATCCTCCGGGCTGGGAGGGGCACACTTGCTGGCAGAGATGCATCCCATGACCAAAGAAGCAGAGCATAAGGACCAGCCTGGGCATTGCCCTGGAGTTCCATGGGGGTTCTAGGTTACTGGGAACGCAGGAGCTGAGCTGAGGGAAATGCCAACACCTGTTAGCCTGGCTCTGTCAGTCCAGCTGCCCATGCCCATCTTCAGTTTCACCCTGCCCTGCGCCCCCCAGGGACCTGGGGACGGGGATGCTGGATACTTCTCCAACTGAGGCCATAGTCTTTTTCTGGAGACTGATGTGCAGGAAAGGCCACCCCAGCTAGGAGCCGGGGCCTCATAATTTCATTTCCAAAGAAGTCCTATGTGCATTAAAAAAAAAAAAAAAGTAAAGGCCTACAATGGAAAGCAAGCATCTTGCCTTGGGGGTGGCTGGGGAAAGGGGGAAAGGGAGCCTTTTTTTTTTTTTTTTTTTGGCTGTCAGGATCCTAGACACAATCACATTTATTGAGAACCTCTTGCATGTCCATTCTATATACTTGATAGATATTAATTCCTTTAGTTCAATTCTCAAATTTTATATGTTCAAAATACATACACAGTTTATTCATTCATTCATTCACTCATTTAATTTCCTTCAGCCTTCTCCCAAATTTGCTCCTCCTCAGCCTTCCGCAGCTCAGCTATTGGGGCTTCTATCCTTCCTCAGACCAAAACCCTTGGCTGTCTCGCGCGCGCGCACACACACACGCAGCCAGAGGGAGTCTGCAAATACCTATATTAGTTCCCTTTGGCTGCTATAACAAATCACCATGAATAGGGTGGCTTAAGACAACCGAAAATTATTCCCCCCGTTCTGGAGGCCAGATGTCCAAAATCAAGGTGTTCGCAGGGCCATGCCCCCCCTCCTGAGGCTCTGGGGGATCCCTGCCTCTCCCAGATTCTGGTGGCTCTGCCTCCCTGGTCACGTGGTCTTCTCTGTATCTTCTCTTCTGTCTCTTAGAGACACTTGTCATTGGATTTCGTGCCCACCCAGATAATCCAGGATGATACCATCTCAAAACCCTTAATTTAATTACATCTACAAAGACCCTTTTTCCAATTAAGGTCACGTTCACAAGTTCCGGAGATTATGGCCATGTTGGACGTATCTTTTTGGAGGCCACCATTCAACTGACTGCAACACCCAAGGCAGGCAGATCATGTCTCTCCTCTGCTCAGAACATGCCCATGGCCCTGTCCTCCTCACCACAGTCCAGGCAGCCCTGCACAATCTGGTCCTGTCACCTCTCTGACTCATCTCTCTCTCTTTCCCACTGCCTACTCCATTACAGACACACTGGCCTCCTTACTCTTCCCTACCCAAATCAGGCACATTCCAGCCTCAGGGCCTTTGCACTGGCTGTTCTGTCTGCTAGAAACACTCCCTAAGAAGTCCATGTAGCTCCCTCCCCCGTCCTTGAAGTTTTTTTCTCAGGTATCCCCTTCTCAGGGAGGCTCTCCCAGACCTCCTTAATTATTTTTTATTAAAGATTTTTTAAAATTTATTCATTTGAGAGAGAACACAAGCGGGGAGCAGAGGGAGAGGGAGAAGTAGACTCCCCGCTAAGCAGGGAGCCTGACATGGGGCTGGATCCCAGGACCCTGGGATCATGACCTGAGCCTAAGGCAGACTCTTAACCAACTGAGCCACCCAAGCGCCCCTAGACCTTATTTAAAATTGCAAACAATCCCAACCCCACCCCTGCCCCTGCCCCGCTTCTCTATGGCATTTATTACCCTCTAACATATAATTTACTTACTATCTCCTTTTTTGTCTTCCCTGGTGTCTGTTTTGTTCACAGCAGTATTTGCAGTGCCTAAAACAATACCTGGTACACAGATACTAAGTATGTGTAAAATTAACATGGTACTATTGTCACCATGCCCATCTTACAGACAGGAAAACTAAGGCACAGAATCGTTGTCATTTCTCAAGGTCAAACGGTCATATAAGGGCTGAGGCTCATATTCAAATCAGGCATCTGGCTCTGGAATCCAAGGTATTGACTGCCTTGCGATCTAGTCCAGTCTAAACCACTTATCCAGCACTGGTTTTCTTTTTAAACACCTTAGGGGTATTTTGATAAAAAAAAATAACATAAGTTCAAATTAAACCTATTGTTATTAGACCTGTAATCGCCATACAAGTTGGAAGCCAAAAGGTCGCTAACAATTTGAATGAACTCCCTCTATCTTCGTCCTATTTGTGGTGTATTCGTGGGCATCCGTGCCCTACCTCTCCCTCAGTTTTGTTTTTGCTCATTTTATCTTCCCTAATTTTACATCACCTGCAGTTCCAACCCCAGGTTTTTGTTTGTTTTTAAGTAATCTCTAGTGGGGATCAGACCCACGACCCGGGAGACCAAGAGTCGCATGCTCTACCGACTGATCCAGCCAGGCGCCCCCCAACCCCATATTCTTAAAACATTTCTCACCAAGGCGTTCGCAGGTCAAATGAAAGGCAAATGTTTCCTGCCCCATGCCTCCCCTCCCCCACCTGGCAACCCTGCGGTCAGCCACCTCTAAGACTGTTATCTTCTGCTTTTCCTGATGACCTCTGGAATTCCAAATAACCTTGATCTGTTGCCATTTCTTGCTGGATCCATTTGGCCCATCCTCGTTTGTCCCTCTACAATAAGAGGAGGGAATCTAGCTCTGCTCTGCCCTTGCCAATCTGGATCGGACCTTGCGGGGGAAGGGGTTTCCAAATTATCCTTTCAGATCTAGGCTGGATCTTCCGGTGAGGGGAGAACCTAGCTCCCTCTTGGAATTTTCTTTTTTTCTCCCTTCTTTTTTAAAAAATCACAGTAATGCTGCGCATGCTCGTGGGACGCGGCAACACCTGTGTTGGCTTAATAATTATTCCTTAACCTGCAGAGATGGTTTTTTTCCTCTACTTTTCTGTAAGTCGCTTATATTGCACAATTTTTATAAAAAAATAGGCGTGCAAAAAAAGCAATCCTCACCCACCCCAAATCCCACTCTCGAGGCAACCACTTCTGACGCTGTTGCTTCTCTCCGTGATAAGCCTTTTCTGCAATTAACCGTTGACTTCCTGCGTGGATGCAGGGGAGAGCGTGCTGCCCCTTTTTCACCGGGAGAGGTGGGCGGGGAAGGGTTCTTCAATTCGTTTCTCCAGCGGTGGTCTTAAATCCTACTTGGGAGATACGAGATGGGAAATGGGAAATCTTGTTTATCCTTCCAGCCAGAGCCTGGACTTGAGAAACCAAATTTTTTAAAACCTCTATCAAAATATCAGTTGGCTTTTTTAAAGAAATCAAATACTGTTATCCAAACAGACTCCAGCAGAAAACCCACCGTCTCCTTCCGCCACCCCGCTCTTCCCCCCCCCCCCACCCCGTAGCTTGGGTTGTCTTCTGATTTTATTCGCTACACCTAGAAATCATATCATTCAACCTTGATCTCTCCGTTTTATTTTATAAGGCTTTTTTTAAAAAAATTTTTTTGAGTAGAGTTGACATTTATTTTATACGTTTTTTAACAATTAATTTTGTTTATTTATTTTTGACTAGGTAATACATGCCCATGGTACAAAAATTCTCAAGGTTTGTAGACAAGAAAGATGTGGGGTTCCTCTTTCTCTTTACCCGCGGCCTTCCTATCCCACACTGCAGCTCCGGGGGGCTGGGGGGGTTGCAAAGCCCATCCCCCAGCCATGTACTCTATCCACCCCCGCTAGGTTGGCGGGACCGTAACTGGGGGACCCCGGCCCCCCTTCTCCCTGCGGTGAGCCGGGGCGGCCTGCGCACTGCGCAGACTCCCCGCTGCAGTGGGCGGAGCCCAGTCTGGTCCCGCCCCCTCGCTCCCGCCCCTGCTCAGCCTGTCGGGGCAGTAGCTGGGGCCCCGCGGAGGTAGCAGCTGCCGCCTGCGGAGTAAGGCCGAGTCCCCTCCGGGGTAAGGTGGAGGAGGAGGGCTAGGGGGATGGGCTAGGGACTGGCGGTGAGGCCCCGATAGTCCCGGGCTCCCAGCTTGAGCTGTCTGGTGGGTACCTGAGGGTGATGGCAGAAGAGCCACCTGGAAAATGCTCCCTGGGTGGTCTCCGGCTTGCGAAAAGCCAGGCAAAGATTTGGGGCTCCGCTGACCCCATCCAGAGTTGTCTTTTGGGGAATGTCTAAATTAGAGTTCGGAGAAGGGAAGACGCTAATGGGGAGCAGCGTGAGCATTAATGAGGAGCAGTGTGGGCGCTTGGGGGTGGTGCAGAGTGGGCGCTCAGGGCGGCAGGGTGGGCATTATAGACTGATGGGAAGAAAGCTAGACGTTAGAACTTAAGGGATTTCGAAATCCCTGCTGACCAGCGGTCAGCTTCCTCCTTTTGGGGTGACTGGCCCCATGCCAGTGGCCCCCGTGATTGGGGACAAGGAGACCCAATGGATCCCGTGAGCCCAAGACTAATCTGCTTTCCATGATGTTCCCCTAAGGCCCAGAGCACCCCCACAGTGCCAGCTTTTGTTCCCCACAGTTTGGAGACCCTGACACACCCACTTTCCCGCCCGGGCTCGGCATATCCCCTGGCTGTCTGGCAAGATGAAGCCTAAACTGATGTACCAGGAGGTAGGTGGATCTGGGGCCCAGTGGGATGGGGCTGGGCACAGTAGACGCCCCCACCAAGCTGCCCTTTCACCCCCTCTACCATCCCCATCCCCCAGCTGAAGGTGCCTGCGGAGGAGCCTGCCAGTGAGCTGCCCATGAATGAGATCGAGGCTTGGAAGGCTGCAGAGAAGGTAGGAGTCCACAACCACCCTCAGCCTGTCTCCATCATGGGCTGGGCTGCCCGCCATGGGCTGGCTCATCGCTGCCTCCTCCCCTCCACAGAAAGCCCGTTGGGTCCTGCTGGTCCTCATCCTGGCGGTTGTGGGCTTCGGTGCCCTGATGACTCAGCTGTTTCTATGGGAATATGGCGACTTGCATCTCTTTGGGCCCAACCAGCGCCCAGCCCCCTGCTATGACCCCTGCGAGTAAGTTGAGGAGGAGGAGGGGGTCCTCAGAGGGCGGGGAGAGGAGCCCTGAGCCACACCCACTGCCACCACCCAAGTGCATCACCACAGGGTCTTCCCTCCGTCCCCAACCCCTTCCCCCAACACTGTTCCCATGACAGCCACAGCATCATTCTCTGTCCAGATCTGTCAACAGATAGTCACACAGAGACACACAGCATCGTCCATGACATTTGTGGACACACAAATGCACACACACACAGAAATCTACATACACAGTCTTCCTTCTGCACGTCTAGACAAACAAACGAACAGACACACAGAGAATCATGAATACGGGCACACACAGATACATCATCTTCCATCCTCTGTGGGCAGACAGGTGAGCACTCACATTCCAGCCGGTTGTCTCTGGCCCACTGTGGCTGATACCACCCCCCTCGCCCCCCCAGAGCAGTGCTGGTGGAGAGCATTCCTGAGGGTCTGGACTTCCCCAATGCCTCCACGGGCAACCCCTCCACCAGCCAGGCCTGGCTGGGCCTGCTCGCCGGTGCCCACAGCACTCTGGACATCGCCTCCTTCTACTGGACCCTCACCAACAATGACACCCACACTCAGGAACCCTCTGCCCAGCAGGTACCTGGCAACCTGGGCCCTGGCTGGCAGCAGGAGGGGTGGGGGGGCCTGGGGGGTGGGGGTAGGGTGGTGAGGGGGGCTCCCCTGCAGCCCGGGAGATGGGTGGGCACATGTCACACAGCAGGTGGGACACAGGTGATTGAAAGCACTGTCTTCACATGGCCCTCTGGACTGGGGGCGTTTGTCACGGTCATCTGGAGGCCTCTGAATGTCAGGGTGTGGCTTTGCTTACGAGGGATTAGGCTGACAGATGTGCTCGCCCACAAGCTGCCCCAAAACCCTGTCACCCAAAGAAATGGAGGGAGCAGGGTGAGTAACAGCCCAGCCTCGAGCCAGCCTGCCGCTGCTCTGCTGTGTGACCTTGGGCAGGTCACCTCAGCCCTCAGTTTCCTGATCTGTGGAATGGGGCCAATATATAGCAGGCGCCCTTCTGAGAAGAAAACAGGCCCATCCATGCAGATGTCAGCTCAGCATCTGACATGGTCAGCCTTGTCGAAGTGTCCGCCTTATATCCTTGTCACGGTGTGCAGGCACGCTCTTAAAAAACGGAAAACTTCAAGATGCAGAAAAAGGAACAGCCTGGGTGGATAGCCCCTTCCTTGCAAAACACACTGAATTTGTCCCTTCTTTTTTCCTCCCCCTGCTGCCTCTTTTTGTCAGAAGTGGGCTTAACATTTAGTAAAATTGTGGGGCTCCTCGAGCATCGCCTGAAAAAAAAATAGTTACGGAAGTTAAAAATGATATGAGCGCCCACTCCCTGCTGGCTCCCACTGGAGCGGCTCAAAGCACAAAGCACCGCCATAGGCGGCAGGTGATGTGGGTTCAAATCCCATGTCACCCCTGAGTTCTCCAGTGCCCGGTTTTCTCCTTTGCACCTCGGGGATTATACTCAGCCCTGCCTCATCCATGAGAGTGGTGAGAAATCGGTGAGTTCAGATGTGAAGGGGCTTAGGGGGCCCGGCTCACAGTAGGAGACAGGGAATCCTTGGCTGTTATTGGCCTCATCGAGCCTCGGCCATACCTTCCTGGACCCCCGGCCTGTGCCATGGCCCCCAGCATCCTGCAAGGTGCTCGGAGGCCCCTGCAGTGCCAGGCATTGATGCTTCCAAGGCAGGATCTTGGGAAGGTTCCTGGCAGGACAGGAGTGGCAGGGAGGCCCTGGTGGGGCCCAGAGCCCCAGTAATTAAAACAGATGAAAGGTTTTAATAGCCTATAAAGCCATCCCTTGGTGTGCAGGCGAATGGAAAGCCTGTTTCCTCCTGATCGTAAATTGAGACCCAATAGGAAAAGAGCCTGTTTTTTGGGGGGGGGGGCTGCCTGGGGTTGGAGAGCTGGCCTGCCCAGCCCCTCAGAGGCTGTCCCCTCTCTGCAGGGTGAGGAGGTCCTCCGGCAGCTGCAGACCCTGGCACCTCAAGGTGTGAAGGTCCGCATTACTGTGAGCAAGCCCAACGGGCCCCAGCCACAGGCTGACCTGCAGGCGCTGCTGCAGAGTGGTGAGCTAGGGGGGCGGCCGGGAGTGGGCTGGGCCCAGGGCTGCCTGCATCGGCTCCTGACGAGCTGTTTGTTACAGGTGCCCAGGTGCGCATGGTGGATATGCAAAAGCTGACCCATGGCGTCCTGCATACCAAGTTCTGGGTGGTGGACCAGACCCACTTCTATATCGGCAGTGCCAACATGGACTGGCGCTCCCTGACCCAGGTCTGCCTGCACCCTGCCCACCCGCCCTCCCCGGCGGCTCCCTAACCCCCGGGGCCCCCAGCCTCCAACTGCACCCCTCTTCAGTCCCAGAGTCTTGGTCTCTGCAGTGGCTTCATTCCTACCTCCAGCATGGGCTGGCTCATTGCTGCCTCCTTCC